>NC_045426.1:225552312-225873312 GCF_902635505.1 Sarcophilus harrisii
CTCAGAGTTGTTTCAAATTGCATTTCTCAAATCAATACTGATTTAGAATATTTTTACAAGACTATAAATGGCTTGTATCATCTGAAAACTGTTTGTTCATATCCTTTGACCACTTATCAAATCCTATAGTATTCTTTACAAAAACACATATGAAATAGGGATACACATAGAGTAAAATTAAAAGACTAGAGCAGAATATAGGCTTCAGTTGAAGTTTTTTTTAAAAAAAAAAAAAAGCAGGAATAGCAATTCTGATCTCAGACAAACAAAAGCAAAAAAAAAAAATAGATCTAATTAAAAGAGATAAGGAAGAAAACTATATCTTGCTAAGGTACCATAGACAATGAAGTAATATGAACATTGAATATATATACAATGAGTGGTATAGCATCCAAATTCTTAACTGGAAAAGTAAAATAAGTTACAGAAAGAAATAAACAGCAAAGCTATACTAGTGGGGGTTCTCAACCTACCCCTTTCAGATTTAGAAAAATCTAACCACAAAATAAATAAGAAAGAAGTTAAGGAAGTGAATATTATTTTAGAAAATTACATATGATAGACCTCTGAAGAAAACTGAGTAAGGATAGAAAGCAATATACCTTTTTCACAGCAATGGCATCTACACAAAAATTGACCATATATTAGGACACATAAACCTCACAATCAACTTCAGGAAGGTAAAAATATTAAATGCATCCTTTTCAAATCAAGGTGCAATAAAAATTTCATGCAATAAAGGGCCATGGAAAAATAGACTAAAAACTAATTGGAAACTAAAAAATTCTAATCATAATAAACGAGTAATTTAAACAAATCTTAGAAACAATAATGTTATTCAAGAGAAAGACAATAAAGTGACAATATTCCAAAACTTACAAAATGTAACCAAAACTGTCTTTAGGAGAAATTGTATATTGTAAATATTGTAAAATAGACAAAAAGAACATCAATGAATTGGGCGTGAAATGAAAAAACCTACAAAAAGAGCAAATTAAAAATCTCCAATTAAATACCAAATTAAAATTATGAAAATTTAAAAAATAATAACAAAATTGAAAGTAAGAAAAATTTTATACTAATAAAAGTAAAAGCTGGTTTTATGAATAAACTAATAAAATAGATAAATCTTTGCTTAATTTGATTTTTAAAAAAAGAAAGAAGAAAATCAAATTACCAGTATCAAAAATGAAAAGGATAAATTCACTACCAATGAAGAAGGCATATAATAATAATTAGGAGCTATTTTGTCCAACTATATGCTAATGAATGATACAATTTGAATGAAATGGATGAATATTTACAAAAATACAAATTGCACAGAGGAAATAAAAAACTTAAATAACCCTATTTTAGAAAAAGAAATTGAACAAGCCATCAATGATCTACTTAAGGAAAAAATCTCCAGGGCCAGATACATTCACAAATAAATTCTAACTACTATTTAAAGAACAGTTAATTCCAATACTATATAAATTATTTGAAAAAATAAAGAGTCCTACTAAATTCTTTTTATGACACAAATATGGTGCTGACACTAAAACCACGAAGGCCCAAAATAAAGACAAAAAATTACTGTCCAATCTCCTTAATGTATATTGATCAAAAATTTTAAGTAAACTATTAGCAAAAAGATTACAATGATTTATCACTAGAATAATACACTATGACCAGGTGGGATTTATGCTAGGAATGCAATGTTGCTTCAATATGAGGAAAACTACCAACATATGGACCATATCAATAACAAAACCAATAGAAATCATATGATTATCTCAATAGATGCAGAAAAAGTATTCAGAAAAATACAGCATTGTTAAAAATATCAAAGTACAAGAGTATATGGAATTTTCCTTAAAATGATAAGTACTATCTATCTAAAACTATCAGTTAGTACTAAATGTAATGAAGATAAACTAGGAGCTTATACCATCAGGGATAAAGCAAGAATATCCAATATCAGCAGTGTTATTCAATGTAGTACTAACTTTAGCAATAAGAAATGAAAAAAATCATCAAAGGAATTAAACTAGGCAATAAAGAAATAAACCTATCACTCTTGCAATTGATATGATGCCATTCTTAGAAAATACCATAAAAGCAACTAAAAACTGCTTGAAACAATTAACAACATATATATGTGTATATACATACATGTATGTATATAATATATATATATATATATATATATATATATATATATATATAATTAACAAAGTCCAGCAACAAGAGATAGAAAAAGTAATTCTACTTGGAATAACAGTAAATAACATAAAATTTTTTGGAGACTATTTCCCAAGAGAAACCTAGGAGCCAAATATAAATACAATTATAAAACACTTTTCACACAAATAAAGTCAGATCTAAATAACTGGAAAAATATCAAAATGCTTATGAGTAGGCCAAGCTAACCCAATAACAATGACAATTTTAACTAAATTAATTTACTTATTCAGTACCTTATGGATCAAAGCATCAAAGGTATTTTAGAGAGCTACAAAAAATAAAAATAAAATTCATCTGGAAAAATAAAAGGTCAAGAATATCAAGGGATTTGATGAATGCAGAGGACTAGTCATATCAAATCTAAAATTATGTAATAAAATGGTAATCATCATAACTAGTTGGTACCAAATAAGTAATAGAACAGTGGATTTAAGAAATAATCAGTAAGCTGATTTCAGAAAGGCCTAAAGAGACTTACATGAACTAAGTGAATTGAGTAGAACACATGCTAAGTGAAGGAAGTAGAATCAAGAGAACACTATACACAGTTACAATAAAATTACGTGATGATCAACTGTGATGGACGTGGCTCTTTTCAACAATGAGATGTTTCACGCCAGTTGCAATAGATTTGTGAAGGAGAGAGTCATCTGCATCCAGAGAGAGGATTACAGGGATTGAATAGGGATCACAACATAGTATTTTTAACATTTTTTCATTATTTTGGTTTGCTACCTTGCTTTTTCTTCCTCATTTTTTTCTCCTTGTGATATAATTTTTCTTGTGCATCACCATAAATATCAAAATATGTTTAGGGAAAAAAAGAATAGTAGATCACTTGAATAGGTGAAGTATACAAGACACAATACTTGATGATTTTAGTAATCTACTGTTTGGTAAACCCAAAGACTTCAGCTTCTGGAATAAGAACTCACTATTAGACAAAAACTGCTGGGAAAACTTGAATATAGTATGGCAGAAATTAGGTACTGAACAACATCTCACACAACATAGCAAGATAAGATCAAAATATATAAATAATTTATACATTAAGGGTAATATAATTAAATAAAGAGAGCAAGAATAGTTTCCCTGCAGATCTTTGAATATGGGCAGAATTTATCATCAAACAAGAAATAGAAAATATTATGAGATGCAAAATGGATAATTTTGATTACAATAAATTTTAAAAGGTTTTATACAAATAAAGCCAAATGTAACTAAAATTAGAAGGGAAGCAGAAAGCTGGAAAACAATTTTTATACCCACTATTTCTGATAAAGGCCTCTTTGGAAAAGTGAGTCAAATTTACAAGGCTACAAATCATTCCTCAATCAATATATGGTCAAAGGATATGAACAGGTAGTTCTCAGATAAAGAAATTAAATCTATATTCATATGAAAAAATGTTCTAAGTCACTGTTGATTAGAGAAATGCAAATTAAAACAACTCTGAAAACTGGAAAATAATATATCAGAAATTTGACATACCTACATCTCACACCCCATGCCAAAATAAGGTCAAAATGGATACATGATTTGGGCATAAAAGATATACCATAAACAAATCAGAGAACAAGGGATAATTTACTTATCAGATCTTTAGAGAAAGGAGAAATTTATGACCAAAGAAGCACTAGAGAACATTATGAAAGGCAAATTACATTAAATTAAAAAGGTTTTAAAAAAAAAACAAAACCAATAGAAACAAGATTAAAAGGGAAGTACAAAGCTGGGGGAAAATCTTTACAATCAATATTTCTGATAAAGGTCTCATTTCTAAAATATATGAACAACCGTATCAAATTTATAAGAATATGTCATTCCCCAATTCATAAATGGTCAAAGGATAAATGGTCATAAATGGTCAGATGATGAAATTAAAGCCATTTATATTATATGTAAAAATGTTCTAAACCTCTATTGATTAGAGAAATGTAATTTAACACAACTCTAAGGTACCAAGCTCACACTTCTGAGAATAGCTAAAATGACAGGAAAAAATCATGATAAATATTGGAGAAGATATAGGAAATTGGAACAATAATACATTGTTGCTGGAGTTGTGAAATGATCTAACCATTCTGGAAAGCAGTCAGGAAGTATGTCCATAGAGATATCAAACTGTGCATACCCCTTGACCCAACAGTGCCATTACTGGGTCTGTATCCAAAGAAAATCATAAAAGAGGGAAAAGGACCCACATGTGCAAAAATATTTATAGCCATTTTTTTGTGGTAGCAAAGAATTGGAAAAGGAGTGGATGCCTGTCAATTAGAGAATGGCTGAACAAATTGTGGTACATAAAAGTAATGGAATATTATTATTCTTTTAAAATGATGAACAAGCTAATTATAGAAAAGCCTGGAAAAATTTACATGAACTGATGCTGAGCGAAACAAGCAGAACCAGGAATACATTGTACATAATAATAGCAAGAATGTGTGATGATCAACTATGAAAGACTTGGCTCTTCTCAATAGTTCAGTGATCCAAAGCAATTCCAATAGACTTTGGACAGAAAATGTCATCTGCATCCAGAAAAAGGACTAAGGGTACTAAATGTAAATCAACACATGCTATGTTCGCGTCTTTTTTCTGTTTTGTTTTTATTCTTTCATGTTTTTTTCCCTTTTGCTCTGATTTTTCTCTCCAAACATGATTCATAAAGCAATGTGTATTAAAAATAAATAAACTGAGATGTTGCCTCATATCTATCAGATTAGCTAATATAACAGAAAAGGAAGATGATAAATAGTGGAGAGAATGTGGAAAAATTGGAACATTTAAGTATTGTTGGTGGAGCTGTGAACTGATTGAACCATTCTGGAAAGTTATTTGGATCTACGTCCAAAGGGCTGTAAAATTGTACATACCCTTTAATCCAGTTAAGATTCCAAAAAGATCATTAAAAAGGGGAAAGGACCCACATATACAAAAATATTTAGAGTAGCTCTCTTTGTTGTGGCAAAGAACTGGAAACTGAGGGAATGCACATCATTTAAATAAACGATTGTGGTATATAAATGTAATAGAATATTATTGTGCAATTAGAAATGATGAATAGGCAGAGATCAGAAAAACCTGAAAAGACTTACATGAACTGATGCTGAGGGAAGTGAGCAGAGCCAAAACACTTATACAATAACAGCAGCAATGTGCAAAGTCTATCAACTAGCAAATATCTCAGCAATATAATGATCTAAAACATTTCCAAAGGACTCAGGATGGAAAATGCTATCCACTTCCAGAGAAAGAATAATGGAAACAATACAGATAGAAACATACTATTTTCACTTTTTTGTTGTTTTTCTTTCTTTCTCATGGTTTTTCCTTTTTGTTCTAATTCTTCTTTCACAACATGATTAATATGGAAATGTTTAATATAAGTATACATATATATATATATATATATATATATATATATAACATATAACAGATTGTATGCTATCTTGGGGAGGGGGAAGAGAGGCAAGTTGGAATGGAGCAAGTGAGGAAAAAAACTGGAAATCAAAATATTATAAAAGTAAATGCAAAAAACAAAATTTTAAATTGAAAAGAGAAAAATGAATGAAAAATATATATTTTAAGTTGTTACAAATAATCATAGTACAGAAGGGACATTGTTAATACACCAAGACTAAATTGGCATTATTCATATGACCTTTATAACCCATTCCTTAAACTTCCCAAAGTCAAGGAGTTAAAAATTAAAAGCAACTCAGCTTGGAATGATCTCAAGAAGTACAGAGTTTTAGAGGTGGAAAGGGCCTCTGAGATCTTCCAATCTAGTCCAATGCCACTATTTTATAGATGAGGAGACTAAGACTCAAAAAGATGAATTATTTGTTTTTTGTTTTTAGCAAACTGAAAGCCATTCAGCTATCTACAATCAATTTTTTGTGCCTCCACTAAATTGGAATTCACATTAACATTTAACCTGCATATTCACACTTATCAGAGCATAATGAACAACTTGATAATCAGATTATCCTAAAGTTTCAAGCAGGCAAAAGACAATATGATATCTCAAGGGGAAAAAATGGAATTCTCAGCTAAAAAGCAGTAACCTCCTGTGAGCCCTACTTTGAGTCCTATTTGGGTAAACTGTAGGCAACGAATATAATTACAGAACTTGAGCTTACTTTTCCAAAGCACTTTGTTCCAATCTTTCAGCTTCCTTCTTCTGCCGTTCTTGATGCTTCCTGACACGGGTTTCCCACAATCCTCTTATGACAGAAATGTCAAATACAATCACCTTATGCCCCATATTGGTAACATGAAGCTTCCCTGTTTAAAAGAAAAAAAAGTTAGCTTCCACAAAAAGGGTTAATTTTAAATATAATATTTAAAATAGAATCAGAAAGTTAATGACTCAAGAATTTATAATAATAATTTAATGTTAACTGTTTGTAATAAAACACATGGGACCTACAGTAGAACAAGGTACCACCAGTACAGATGCAGTTCATCTATCACTTAGTAGATAGGTTTTATTAGGTTTCATGAGATTGTGACTGTCCCAAAATAATCTAGCTAGTATATAATCATCTCAAACAATACTTGAGCCCAGATTCTCCTGTTTTCCTAACTCCCTTTAGTCCCAAATTCCCTACTCACAATAATAAATTTTACTAATACAATAGTCATCCAGCATGAAAAGTTATCCAAAACAAACAAAAAGAAATTCTAAAGGTAAGAATTATTAATATGTGGTTGTATAATGCTGGAGAATCATACAGATTAGAGAGATTTAATATTTTATTTGGATTTCTGAGAGGGAGAGATTTTCTGGAAGAGAGAACAGAATCCATTCTCCCCCCTCAGGGCTGAATTGGACTTTCATCTCAAAGAATTCAGCATGGAATGTGGGATTCCAATGATTTTTATATGGCTCTAGAGATCAAGGGAGACAAAGGCAAGGGGTTAGAGTCCAAACTCTAGTGGGTAGGGAAATTTCAAGGAAGGGACCATCAATTCAGTTCTGACAGGTTGGAGGTGGGACCATAAATTATGATACATTGGGAATGAAGGAAGTATTGAGCTAGACACAGAAAATCTGGAACAAGAGATATGCTTGCATATCTCTAAGTAACTTATCTGTTATTTATGGCTCTATGAAATGCTAATGATCAGGGCTCCCAGCCCTAATTATCTCAGTCCTAATGGTTAGGGAGAGAGTTTGCAATGGGGGGATTGAGGCAGAACAATTCAAGGAACTGAAGCCAAACAATTTAGGGAAACTGAGGCAGGGCAATTTAAGGAAACTGAGGCAAAACAATAAAAGGAAACTATGACACAACAGTTGTTCCATTGTTTCAGAAGCCTATCAATATTTCAATTAACTAAGAATACTTAGAAAATGAGACTTTGTGATAATTTAAATTTTTGGTTAACTGAAACTAAAATAGAAAAGAAAACCTTTGGAATCCTTGTTTAAAATCTTTTAAAAACACTTTCCTTTCTTAGTAAAATAATATTGTGAACATAAAAGAATCCTTTATTGATTACTCATTATCTTCTCTCTCTTCTAAAGTTTGCTTTGTCTCTAATATCCTTCTCTCTTCTGCTGTGGATATTGAATTCAAATCTGGCACTATGTGGCCCTGGACAAGTTACTCAATCCTGCTTGCCTCAGTGTTCTCATCTGTAAAATAAAAAACGATTTCTTCATCTTTGCCAAAAAAAATACAAAATAAAAACATATCACAAACACAACTAAAAAAAACCCTAAAAATAACAACAATTTTTTGTTTGATTACCTAGATTTGAAACTTTGGTGCCATCTTTGTTTTTCTTTATCCTCTAACACCAATTAATTCCATTAGGTACCCTGATCTTGTCAGTTGTACTTCTGCATTGTCTCTAATATCTGTTCCTTCTTTACTGTTTCTATTGTCACCATCCTAACTGTAGTCTCCATTAACTCTTTTCTGGATTGTTAAAATATGTTTCTAATTGGTATCCTTTTATACAATCTATGCTATTTGTAAATGCTTCACTTGAATTATAACATAAGATCACAAATTTAAATTTGGAAGGGATCTCAGTAGCAGTCTATCCAATCCCTTTATTTTATAGCTAAGGAAACTAATATCCAGAGAGATTGTGACTGGCCAAAAGGTCACATATTTAGTAAACTGTATATTGCAGGTCTTGGACATAGGTGTTCTAATTCCAAAGTCCTCATGAAACTTTCATCCCATTCATATTTACAAAGAAAACTAAATTCAGAATGCAAATAAATTAGATACAAAGTAAACAATAGACAGAATAATATGTCACCATGGACAACAAAGAACCATAGACAAATTACAAAAGGAAATATCCATAAGCTGTACAAGAAGTATCCACTACCATTCTCCTGGGACTTGCAAAGAAGTCAAGGTAAAATTAAGAACAATATTATACAGAAAAGAGTCAAATGGCAAACAGTCAAAGGATATGAATATACAGTTCTTAAAGGAGGAAATAAAAACAAGCCATAGCCATATTTTTTTTTTATTTTACAGATCACTAGTAATTAGAGAAATTTAAATCAAAACAATTCACCCCCATCAGATTGACAAAGTTGAGAAAAAAGAAAAAAGAAAATAACAAGTGTCTGAAAAATTATGAATAAACAGTACCCTAAATGCCCGTTTTGTGTAACTGTTAAGTTCTGGAAAGCAACTTGGAACTGGGTACTTGAACTCAGCAAACTTACTATGAACTTTGATCCAGGATACTAGGAATCAGCCTATACCCCAAAGAGAGCAAAGCACTCACATGTACAAAAATATTTGTAATATTCTTTTTTAATGTCACTTGAGGAACATCTAAAATTATGAAATTTGACATATTAAGAAATGATGTTAAGGGATGATTTCAGAGAAACCTAGGAAGACTTACAAGAACTGATAAAGTGTAGTGAGCAGAACCTGGAAAATAGTTTACTCAATAAAGTAATATTGTAAAGGAAAAGATCTTTGAAAACCTTAAGAATCCTAATCAACATAATGACTAGCCACAATTCCAAAGGATTGATGGATGTTATCTACCTCCTAACTTATACCTGATGAACCCAAAGTGCAAATTAAGCCATATATTTTAGCAAGAGCAATGTAGTTCTTTGTTTTGCTTAATGTATATTTGTTACAAGAGTTTTGTTTTTATTTTTATTTTTTAAATGCTCATGTAGAGGTGATAATGAGAAAAATAAATGCTTATTCATTTAAAATATATATAAAATTTTAATTAAAAACCATGAAAGAGATTGCCCTTGAAGAGAAATCACAGGCATACCTGCTGAAACTGCATTGAGGTGAGAAGTCATAGTAAAGACAATCCAAGGTTACTTCACACAAGGCATATCTATAAGTAACTCAAACCTCTATCAATTCAAGGATTGCTCATAAGTAAATTTTGCTACTTACTGTGTTCTCTGTTTTATGTTCTTTAAGCTTTGTTGTCCCACTTGTGTTCTTTGATCTAAAAATTAATATTTGAATTTGTTTAAATTTGTGAAGCATGTATATATTTGATGAGTTAATTTAAAAAATTAAATCCCTAGTTTGTCAGTTAACCAAAGAAACGGTAACTTCCCAAAGATTGAGTTGAGCCCTTATTGTCTTGTGAGAATCTCTAAAATATGAATTACATATTTAATGGGAAATCTCATTACTGGAAAGCTGACTATTAAGTAATTAGTTCTTTGGACATGGGAATCCATTAAGCAAGTATAATGAGGTACTAACCATTGAAAGCATAATACTAAGAGATAGAAAAAAATCCCATAGAGGTTTACTGTACCCTCTTCTGGAAGTATCTGATGATGAAACAGAGGTATGTGCATACAAGAGATACTAATCAGCCAAATCAAGCTTTCTTCACTGAAGGTAAATGAGGCAAGAAATGTAGTAGGCTTCTCAAGGCCCCTCCCCATCTGGGCCCTGACTCAGCATTCAACTAACACGTTTTTCTTCCTCACTCATTAAGTAGACAGGAAACAGTCACAAATATATTTGTGAAAGTTCTAAAATGGAAAGCTAGATGCCTCCATTCTTCATCATACACTTCCAGAACTTGAGTCAATAGCAGGCAGAAGTTCTTGTGTATGCTTCCAGTATTAGGCACCCATCCCTCCTTCTAGTTACATAGGTTAAAAAATATTCCCTTTTTTCTGTACAACTCTTTTTTGCTTCCATGCCAGCATTCACAGCACCAAAAAATGGGGCAGAGAATTTCCCAAACATGTTGGAAAGTATCATTCATGATTAAAAATGAAAGACCAAAAGTATCTTTAAGTATTAACTTGCCTATTACTTCTCTTAAGATTTGGTCCTCCAAAAAGTTATCCTTGAAAAAATTGAACCATAATAAACATTTTTCCTTATAAATGATCTCAGAAGACATAAAGAAGAAACTGCCTATAGTTTCTTATCAGAAAGTCACATGGCAGGGAAGGAGAAATGGGGAGTCATGACATCATTATGCACCCAAGATAAAAAAGAAACACAATTCCCTAAGTCTTAGTCATCTTACTTGGGATTGCTCATGATAAGTATAAGCAAAAAGCCCACCATATACATAATTATTTTTATGCATGAACAATTGTTGAAGCAGATGAAAACATAGAAGTTCTAGGAGTTTAATAGAATCTCAAAAACAAGTCAATACAACTGACACTTGATGACATAATTGTGAAAGAGAAGACTATTGGAGAAAATTGTTGGAAAATGTTATTAATGATTCAGAATGAAAAAGGCCAAGAAGAAGTGTAAACAAAAGGTTACTCAGAAAGCTGTATATCATGAATACATTCTTCAAGAAGAAGAAAACCAGCAGGTGAGCACTGAAAATTAAAAAAAATAAAATAAAATATGCTATGAACAACTGCTTGTTGAACTGGGAGTCATTTCAGAATGATCTATCTGTGTGACCAAATCATCAACTGGTTAAAGCAAAGGTCAAATCAGTATCAAATTATAAAAATGGTTAAAGAAAAGAGAACCCTACATAAAATTATAATAGTTCCAAACCAAACTCTAAAAAATGGTTAATGAATAAAAATAAAGTTATTGACTCTGATTACTATTTTTCAGAGAATTTATACTATTTAAATTGTCTATAAAAAGGGAATCACCTCATACAACAAGCATCTGATCTCATAATAAAAATGGAGAGAAATGACAGTCCAGGTCAACAAGAGTTCAGGATACAAGATTCTTTGAAAAACATTATTGAGAAGGGAGACAGACTAGGAGCACTTCCCCAGACAGTGAAAAGTAGCAGGTGATAACATTTCTTCAGAAAACTTGGCATGAGAAATATTAGGATGAAATTGGATGAAGGACAGTAAATAGGTATGAAATGGAACATTTACCAGCATTACTATAGAGACCCAGTCTCAACAATGAAAGTAAAATCACCACTCTAGTAGCTTGTTATGTAAGGAAAAGGCAATGGCAAGTAAGAAGAAGATTCTGACACTTGTATCTATAAAATATTATAAGTTTGCAATGTACCTCCCATATAACTGCCTCAAGTAGATAGTAAAAGTACTATCATCTCCATTTTTCAAATTAGGAAAATGAGTCTGAGACATTGCATGTTTCCTATAGTTAATAAAAACTGCTAGAATAGCTAGTAAGTTTCTGAGAAAAGATCTAAACCCAGGCTTACTTGAATTCACATTTTATCCTTAATCTGTCCTGCCCTGCTAACTCTCAAGAAATCTAAATCAAGAAACCAAATCCAAACAGCATTTCCATGCTGATGATGACAATTTTAAAGGTACTCAGAGATCAATTTTCAATTTATCTACCTCAAAAAAAGAGAAAATTATGAAACAATGGGAAAGGTCACATATCTATAAAAGTAACTGAAAAGACATTAACATCTATTTATTTTTATCTCTATAAAATCTTTATGAGACTGATCAATTCATATATCATTTTTACGTGTGAAAAGAGACAAGTCAGGCTTTTCAAGACAATGTTCTACAACAGACTAGATCATTGCAATCACAAAATTGGCTGAAAGGTCTAGAGATACAGGATCATGAGATTGGCAAGATGAATTGATATATTTGGTAAAAAATTTTCCCAAACCTAAAACCGAAAAAGAAAATGTTTGAGAAATGAAATAACTAAAGTTGAAACCACAATATAAAATTGGTGGAAACACTGCACAAAATAAAAAATAAAACCAAAAACATCATTAATATTTTGAGCTCCTCAGAATTCTTATTCCACCACCATACTTTGCTCTGGAGTAGTGCAAAATCAGTCTTGTAGGCTTATATTTCAGGATCCATCTATGGGAGTCCCTTATTCCACCATCATTTCAATGACTCAGTCTGAACTTCTCTCACCACAGCACTCCTTACCTCTAGTAGGTAGCCCAGGCACTAATTATACCCAGACACAAAAAGGAAAAGGAGAACAATTGAAGGAGATGAGAAAGCAGCAAATGAAGCAAAGAACTGGGAACCAAAAGGAAAGGAGCTTTTGACAAAGGGAAAAGGGAACTGATAACCTAGTTGGGTGCAATTCTCCCCCCATAGTGTTCTCTAGGTATAATACCATACCTTAGAAATCTGTGCAGCAGTAGGAAGGATGAGAATCCCTATGTAATTAAGGAAAATAGAGTTAATTGACTAGGAATATAAAAATGCTGAAAGATTAAATGGTCAAAGTCCAAGGGAAAATATGGTTTATAAGCAGATAAACAGAGGGATTCATAAAGAGACAAAGAAACTATTCAACTACAAAGGATCCCTTGAGGCTTAACATTGATCAAGACATAAAATAAAGAGACTCACCAATAATGTTTACCACTGTTGTGGAAGATGTCCTGCACAAATTCCAAATGCAATGAATACTCTTTATTAATGATGAAAATCTCTAGATGTTTCCATTTCTGGAAGATATTTTACCATTTCTATAAAGCCTAGGAACATTATAAGGATTCCTCACAAAATCCATTTCCATTTAAAAGAAAGATTTCCTACCAGTCTAATCACAATAACAATATAACATTTAAAGATCAGCAAAGCTCTGCACATGATATCTCATCTGATCCTTATAACAATCTTATGGTACATGTGCTATTATTATCCATATTTACATATGGGGAAACTGAGGCTAAATTAAGTTAAGTGACTTGCTCAAGATCACAAAGTTGGTAAGTATCTGAGACATGATTCCAACTCATATTTTCCATATTGAGTTCCATACTCTAATCATTGTGCTTCCTAACAATTTCAATTTAACAGAAAAAGTCAAATGTTTGTTTCCCAGATTTTGACATGAAGTTAAGTGATAACAAGATACCAAAACATACATCATAGACATACAGATATAGACATCATAAATTAAATGGATAATGATCTGCACCCAGAATTGAATAATAGGAGGAGATCAAGTATTTAGCAAATTATATTCCCAGCCCCTACAGATGGTACAGTGAATAAAGTACCAGGCTAACGTCAAAAAAACTGACCTTCCTAAGTTCAAATCTGGCTTCAGACACGTACTAACTGTATGACCCTAGGAAAGTCACTTGATCTTGTTTGTCTCAGTTTTGTCATCTATAAAATGAACTGGAGAAAGAACTGGCAAACCATCCTAGTATCTTTGTCAAGAAAACATCAAAAAGAATCAGAGTCCTATGCCCAGAAAAAGAACTCTGGAAGATGACTAAAAACCATTTCATTGAATTCCCAATCCCTATATTTATGCACACCTGCATTTTTTATTTCCTTCACAAGCTAATTGTACAATATTTCAGAGTCTGATTCTTTTTCTACAGCAAAATAACGTTTTGGTCATGTATACTTATTGTGTATCTAATTTATATTTTAATATATTTAACATCTACTGGTCATCCTGCCATCTAGGAGAGGGGGTGGGGGGGGTGGTAAGAGGTGAAACATTGGAACAAGAGGTTTGGCAATTGTTAATGCTGTAAAGTTACCCATGCATATATCCTGTAAATAAAAGGCTATTAAATTAAAAAAAAAAAAGAATCAGAGTCAAACACAACTGAACAACTCTCTACCCTGCTCCCATTCTCCAAAAAAGAAATCCCATCAACATTATCCTCCAATTTATATTATTTGGTTGCATATAGTACCATGATCTCAAAGAATAAAGATGGCAAATGATCCAAAGGCAAAGTAAAAACATTTGATAGAAATAAGTACACAGAAGTCTATTGAGAATGACAAGTATTATAGAAGATAAGATCAGGTACTTGCATGACCAGAAAAGGAGGCTGGCCAGCTGTGGAATGAGAGCAAAGAATAATTGATCTGAATAGTTACAGTCTGTAGGGAAAACAGAGAGACCTCTCAAGTTCTTCACTGTTATCTATTAAATATTAAAAGTATATATATATATATATATATATATATATATATATATTAATCTCAGTGCATTGAGTCAGTTCTCTTTAGATAGATGTATAGAATGGTGTGGGAAAAATCATTAAAAATGAGAATGCATGAATGACTTGAAATTTGCAATGGAGGAATGAGCATCCATGTTTATACAGAGATTTATCAAAGTATCAAAGACTTCCTATCTCATGTAATAATAACTTTCTTGAAAACTGACTTTTTTATCATCATATCATCTACAGTACTTGTAGACAGAAAGTGTCCTTGTTTATCATATTACATCTGGGTTCTCAAATGCATGTTAGATAGATGAGGAATATACAGTGCATCAGAAATGAAGTTACTGAAGATCTATTACTGAAATGTCTTTTTCAGTCTTTATCAAATAACTGATTCTGTGACATTCTCAAAGGTGTCAAGCACTAGCATAATACTTTACATCCCTGGGGAAGGTACATGCAGACATGGAAAAGAAAAAAAAAAACTTGTCATATTTATTTAAATGTATTCTCTTAATAGACAACCACAAAATGATTAAAAATTTAAATTTATATAGAAAAAGGAGCAAAATCTTACCTTTAACAAGAAAGAATTAAATGAACTAAGAATCAATCAATAAATTAAGAAAATTTCTTTGATCAATGTCCCTTTCTAGGACTACTTTCAAATTCTATCATTTTAAGCAATTTTTCTTTCTTTTTTCTTTTTTATATAGTTGCAGTAAATGTGCACAGTATGTATTCTTCTGATTTCATTCTGCATCACCTCACATAGTTATATATTTCCATGTATAGTACATATTTATCATTTTTATGGAATTCTAATATTCCATTACATTAATATACCATATTTTATTCAAGAGATGGTAGATTTAATGAGATGGTCTGACTTTGTGCCTGTATTCTATTTGTATTATTTGACACTCAATAAATCAACCAGTATCTCTGTTCTGGCCAGGGAAATGAAAAAAAGGAAGAGAGAAGGACAAGTATAGCATTTATTAAGTACCTACTGTATGGTAGGCACTATGTTAAATACTTTACAGATATTATCTCATTTGATCTTCACAACAATCTTGATTGGTTCTATTATGATCACAATGTTATAGTTAAGGACACTAAGGCAGAGAGAGGTTAGAATCAGGGGTCCTCAAACTTTTTAAATAGGGGGTCAGTTCACTGTCCCTCAGACTGTTGGAGGGCTGGACTATAGTAAAAACAAAAACTTTGTTTTGTGGGCCTTTAAATAAAGAAACTTCATAGCCCTGGGTAAGGGGGATAAACGTTCTCAGCTGCTGCATCTGGCCCGCGGGCATAGTTTGAGGATCCCTGAGAGTCATTCGGGATCATAGAGTTAGTAAATATCTGAGACCCAATTAGAACTCAAGTATCCCTGTCTCTAAACCCATTATTTTATCTATTTTTGCCACTTACCATCCACTAGGTAAGTGTTTTAGATACTTTATTAGGCACTTAGGATACAAAGACAAAAATTAAATAATTTGTGACCTATAAAAAATCTTGAAATTTATCTGGGGAGCTGAAATATAACTATATATATGTATATATATGTGTGTGGCAGAAGTTTAGGACTAGAGTACACTGGGCAAATCACAGGTAGAAGTAAGCATATTCCAATGAAGGAGGCCCCTTGCTAAAGAATATGTGGCATTAAACAGAAAGAACTATCCACTTAATAAAATTTAAAGGAGAAAACAACTTCTGCTCTCATTTTTATTCCTGTCTTCTGAACATGTGACTTGTGACTATGATAATGCTCTCCTAAATTTACTATAAGTGACAAGAGGATATGTCTTCTTTCCTTTACTCTTGGAAGCTATGGCAGTTTTAAGTATATGAGCTTGTCTAGGTAAGCCTGAGATTATATTTCAATTCTCTGGACTTTCTGTCTCTGAGTACAGGTAATGAAACAGCAGTCATAAAATGGACGATCTGGCTGTGGGAATAATCTCATGAAGGCTTGAGAACTCCTGGATCTGAGTAATTGCAACCTAACAAAAGGTGAGCCCTGAAGCAAGTTCTCAGAGAAGACAATCATCTCCAGAACAGCACAGTTGTTCAGTTGATACAGAACCAAGGTTAAGTGAAATGTCTGTTCAACATTCCCAAAGAATGTTTTAGTTTCAAAGAATATTGGGATAGAATAATAGGAGTTATACATTGATGTATCATGCTTTAAATCACTATTATTGTGTATTTCTGAGTTCTTTGTATTTAATTATATCTTTGTTGGAAATAATGGTTGATCTACTTTTGCCACAGAAGGTCCTTCTAAAATGACCCTCTTAATCACTTTGAGTTTACTCCAGAAATGAGACATATTAAGCTTTGAGAGACATTCCCTGAAGATCTAAATTGAGTGAGATTAGTATGATCTCCCCCTTTTGGGAATAGGCCTTGGGAGTGGGTTATTTAGTAGGAGAGGGTATCTTTACACCCCCAGGACACTGGATCTTTATATACTTATACAGAACATAGGTTATGTTACCTGGGGTACCCTAGCAGTTGAGAGAATGAGGAATGGTTTCATGCAGAAAATAACTCTTAAAATGAGCCTTGAAGGTAACTAGAGGTCCTAAAAGGTAAAGGTTGGGGAGTAGCATTTTACAAATCAAAGGACATCCTGTGTGATGGTATGAAAATAGGAGATAGGGCTTTATCTGAAAGAAACATCAGTTCAGCCAGTATGGCTGGACCATCACATGTATGGAAAATAATATGAGGTAAGACTAGAAAGATAACAAGCAAATTGGAAAAGGCTATATATGCCCAACAAAGGAGTTTATATTCTTGAAATAGCAGGAATTATATGGTCAGCTCTGGACTTTAGGGAAATCACTTTGATAACAGTATAGAATAGATTGGAATGGGGGAGATGAGTTGGGAGATAAACTAAGAACGTATTATAATAATTCAGGTGAGGGTCTGTATATTTGGAGGTGACTTTATGTATAAAGAAAAGGAAATTGAAGTGAGAGATGTGGTGGATATAGAAAGACAAGTTTTGGCAAATGACTGAAAGAAAAGGAAATTGAAGTGAGAGATGTGGTGGATATAGAAAGACAAGTTTTGGCAAATGACTGAATATGTGGAATGAGTGAGAAATATCAAGGACATCACCAAGGTTCTAAACCTAGATGACTTAGATGAGATTCAAGTGAATTTCTGAAATTTAGTAGTAATGTTTCTGTAGTCTGAGGTTCCCCAAAAAAATAACTCTAACATGGGTCTCTGAATCTCTTCTCGCAAGTCCTTCAATTGCAAGATACAGTAAAATAATTGGGTAAATAGATTATTAGACCTAGAGTCAAAAAAAAAAAACTTAAACAAATTTCACCTCTAAATACTTACCAGCTATATGACAAACTTCTTTGAGTTTCAAACTTTCCATTTATAAATGGGAAAAAATCTGCATAATCTATTGCAGACTTAAGGATGAATTTGAACTCAGATCTTCCTGACTTTAGATCCAGTTCTGTATCCTTTGTATCATCTAGTTGCCTTTAATTAGCTCTTAGCCAAGGACAACATAAGAAGAGTTTCAGACTTAGATTAGTCTAAGGGTTCTATATTTTTAAAAGGCTATATATATATAGTGTATAAGTATAATCTACTGTATATGATTAGTCTAAGGGTTCTATATTTTTAAAAAGGTTATATATATATATTGGCTGAGGCAATTGGGGTTAAGTGACTTGCCCAGAGTCATGCAGCTAGGAAGTGTCTGAGATCAGATTTGAACTCAGGTTATCCTGACTTCAGGGCTGGTACTTTATCCAGGTTCTATACATTTTAAAGCATATGCATATATATACATACACTAAGGGGGAGAAAGATGTAATTCCTGATACCCAATTTACTTGAAATAGTTTTTGAAGGCAGATAATATAATCACAAAGTAATAATGATGTGTTAAAATGAGGTATAAAGATGACCACTTGCCTTTATGAGGTGCCAACTCCTCTCTGATTGAGCCAAAAAAAAAAAAAAGCACAACTGAGAAAATAAATTGGCCATGGCTTTGTGGTCTTTAAATAGCCAAAACCAAGGCTCTCACCTTGGAACAATTATAGTGGTGCACTAAAAATGAAATAAAGGTTAAAAATGAGCTTTTTAAAAGCCATACTGAATGGCAAGCACAAATCAGAGAAAGTCAAAGAGATAGTCTAGTGATATTGGAGTGATTTGTCTTAAAGAAAATAATAAAGACCCATTATCTATTGGTTTGGAAAAAGTAAGAATTGTTTCCTAGTGTAGTTGTTTCACAGTGCTTTGGCTTTTGATTTTTTTTGGGGGGGGGGCGGGGATTGCTTTTTGTTTTATTGGGATTTTTTTTGTTTTTTAATTGCTCAGACTTATAATCCTCCATAACTGATCTAGAAGAAATGGAAATGTGAAATCCAGATTCTCTATAGCAATCTTCACTCTTAAGGAGCATTGCCACCATCTTTCAAACACCATTTCTTTTTAAACAGGTTCATCAGTTAAAAAATTCACTCAACTCAACCCATCATTCCGATTCAAATCTTCAAATATGGTGGGGAAAGGGAAATTCTTTCCCCTTATTTGAGCTTCATTGACAGTAGGTCTAGCCAGAGGGAAACAATATAATGAGTTTTTCCAAAGTTCATTAGCTTGAAAGAATATAATTAAGGGAGTAGAGACACACACTGGAGACAAGTACAGGTGCAGAGAGACAACAACTTCAAGAAGTATGACTCCTTCAAGTCAAAGGCAGACAACCAAGGGGCAGCACAGTATACACATGAATTTGTGAGAAAGAAGTAGTCCCTGGGAGCCCAGTACTCAAGGATTATTTCAAGAGGATTCTACAAAGACAGAAGGAACTTCTAGGCCCTGCCATATCAGGATCTGTGAGTTGTCTTTCTCAAATATGTATATCCTATATTCACTTACCAGTATACTCTAAGTTTGAACCCATATGTGCGCATGGATTCAGAATGTATTTGTAGGAGTATATCCCTTATGTTTATGAAGCCAGAAAAGTTTTATATAAACTCTTCTTATGTTGTCCTTGGCTAAGAGCTAATTAAAGGCAACTAGATGATACAAAGGATACAGCACTGGATCTAAAGTCAGGAAGATCTGAATTCAAATTCACCCTCAAACACTTACCAGCTGCATACAAGTCATTTCACCTGTGTTTTCCTTAATCCCCTAGAGAAAGAAATAGCAAACCACTATAGTGTCATTGTCAAGAAAACTCTATGGACATGCTATGGAACATAGGATCACAAAGAGGTAGACATGACTGAACAGCAATAACAACAAAAACACATTGCTAAGTATGTCTACTGACTAAATGTTAGTGGGAAGCCCAATTGTAGTCATAAACTATGATAGTAGCTGTAACCCACCAAAAAGTTACCCTTAGAATCTAACTGTAGTCACCCTCTAGGCATCCAGTCCACAATTATGAATTTAAATCTCAGTAGCCTGGAGGGAATATTGCATATAGATGTCATTGATTATTTCCTGAATGTCTGATGCCTTTCAGAATTTCCTGATGCCAATTCTGAAAGACAGAGGTAAGTTTTATGACAATGTTTGATCTTTAATGGTTCAGCCTTCCAGAAACATCTCTGAATGTTTCTGATATTTTACATGTTCTGAATCTACACACCATCATCTTGAGTGCACACTTGAAAGTCCAAGAGTGGTGATTGAATGGCTGATTTGGGATCATGCTGTGATTCATTCACTTAGTATCTTTTTCTCAGCATCAATTATCATACCACAGTAATGATGATAGATGTTGAAGAGGTATAGATTTAGCTCTATGAAATAAGGATGAATCTATACTAGCACACTATATATTTTACATATGATTTTTGTTATTTCATGAGAGTTTTGTTATTTATTAAAATAAATATCTGATAAGTTTTTTCCCTTTATTTGTTCCTTCTTCTAAAAGTCAAGCTGCAACTCTTAAATTCTGCTTGGTTGAAGATTCTAGGGAGTTGGATTTTAGATCATTGAGATTTACTGTACCATGAGCTCTCACCTTCTAAAATATAATTTATTTTCATGCCTCAAGGATCCATCAGTATGGATAACACTTCCACCAACTTAAATCACAACCTTTTTCAATACTTCATCTATGGATGCCCCAAGGGAAGACAAGCTACCTACAGAGATAGACTTATTAAGGGTAGGAAACAGTACATCTCATTTTTACCATATACAGACATGACTATGTTGGTTAGAAGCTCCGAAAATATTTAGGTTGATGGCAGAAGTTAAAAGGACTTTACCCACCCTAACCTTGCTAAGAATGGGAACAAAAGAACTGCCAAATGGGAATAGAGGGGAGCCTGTGGAATTGAGCAGAAAACATCTTAACAGACAACTTAACTATACAATAGGAATTTTTTGAAGGCGGTCATCTAGATTTGGCAATGGATCTGACTCATAAAGGAGCCAAAAAGTGTTTTGATGAGCTTCTAAAGTATATTGTCCCAGGCAGTCTTGTGAAAGAGTACTAGTAATTTTACCACTTCTCTTATCATCACCAAGAAGCCACAGTATAAGCAGAAAACTCCAGTAGATGGCAGCAGGCACCCAATAGAACTGTGGACCTTGGACAGTGAATTCATTTTATAAACCTAGTGCAAGAGACACTGGGGAAGGTAGGGTGTCAGGGATATGGAAAAGTCTCAGTTCATGTCAAAATAGTTGTGAGAAGAATAACTGAGAGACAGTGTGGCTTAGATAGTTGTGGGAAGGCAGAGAAGTGAAGGGTATTCCAGTTATATGACCCTTCTTCCATCCCAACAAACTTGACTTTTTCACAAACTAGTCAGTTTGTGAGAGTTTGTACTCTTTTGTGAAGAGGGAATTGAAAATCAATCTACTACTTTATTTTTCTTTATTATGTATTTTACTATTCTAACTAAATACCTTCTTGTTTGATTTATTGTTCTTGCCTTTTTGTTTGGTAAAAAGAAAAAAAAACTCAATTGGAGATAAATCCACATTTGCATAATTATCATTACCCAAAATATCCCTACACTGAACTTGGGATAGCAAAGAGTTCCAAAGTCAAGTAGTATTCATATTATATCTGTGATTTGATATGGACAAAAAAAAAAATAATCATCTAGTGGCCAGCTGTAAATTTAGTTAGCTTTAACTTTAAACAATAGGAATACAATCCACAATCAGTCCCACAAAGAGGTAGTATGATATAGTGAAAATAATATTGGCTTTGGAATTGATTATACCATTTGTACCTGTATAGCCTTGGAAAAGATATTTCACTATTCTGGGCTTGTTTCTTCTTCTGTGCAATTAGGAGTTTAAAATAAAGAATCTCTAAGATCTCCAGTTATATATCTATGATCTTATACTCCCTTTGTATAACTTAGATTAAAAAAAAAAAAAGTGTGTGGATTTCTCACAAATTTTTCAATTGGTTGCCTATATAGTCATCAGTTCTGACATTCTTTTACTTGAAATTAGCTTTGTGACAACAATAAAAAAATGCATCACCTGTTCTCCAAAGGAGAAATTCTTAAACTTTTCTCACTCATGATCCCTTTTCACCAGAGAAACTTTTGCATGATCCTGGTTATATAGCTATATATAAGATATGTGTACAAATTAAATAGTTATTGATAATAAATCAAAATTAAACAACCTCTATACTCAGTTATGAGATCCTATATGAGCTATAAGAACTATAAGAACTAGGTCATAAAGAATATATCCCCAATAGGCTATAATAAAACCATATACATATATAAACCCATCATAAATAACTGGGATTCACAACATTTTTGTGAGTCTATTCTATGACATGTTTTTAAAAGGTAATGAAGGAGACAAGCCAGCTGATGAAATGGACAGAACTGTAAACCTCAAGGAAACCTGAGTTCAAATGTGACCTCAGACATATAGTAGCTATGTGACCTCATGTAAGTCACTTTTGCCTGACTCAGTTTCCTCATCTATAAAATGAAGATAATAACATAGCATCTTTCTACTAGGTTTTTTGTGATAAAATGATATATTATTTGTGACATATTTTATAAACTTTAATGTACTATGTAAATGCTAGGTATTATTAAAAGAATATTTGAATTATTTCTAAACATATTAGCAGGATATCATGGCTACATAATTTTTTTTCCAATTTCCAGACTTTTTATGGAAGTCTGGCCAAGATTAATTTTTTTAGATTTTTCCATTTAAGTAGAAAGAGCAATTAATCAATAAGTATTGTGTGTTTTTTCCTCCCCATTTCAAAATCTAAATTGACACCTAAAAAAATAGTAGGGATATGAAAATCAAATACTTAATTTTCTTCCTTCTGTATATGCTGACCATAAATGGCTTGCCAATATGGATAGGTAAATTTGCTGGTGTTTGTGCTGCTAAATATTTTATGCCCATCACTTTAATGTGGAGAGCTTAAAATACTCACCCCAATTTACTCCTCCAACTTCACTGACTTCTAGCTTTTCTTGTTTTGCATTTTACCACTCTTAAATCCATCCACTTTAAGCACAGCTTAAATAAAGTGTCCAAGTCAAAGATAGGATGACTTTTAGGAAATAATTCTCTTTTTACTGTTGCTGTTCCTATGTTCCAAGAAATCATAAGAAAAACTTTGGAAAGTACCAATACTTTCAATTATGTTTCAGTTAGGAAAATATTGTTTATGCTATTATTTCTCTAAGCCATTGAAATTATAGGTCAACAAAAACAAAGTATACTTTTAACCTCCTGCCAGTGAGAAGGCAGACTTAAAATGCAAAGTGAGACATACATTTGTGGACATGACCAATGGGGAATTTGCTTTGCAGGACTATGCATGGTTGCTATAAGATTTTTGTCCTTCCTTCCTTCTACATTTTCCCTCCCTCCTTTCCTTCCTTCTTTCCTTCCTATTTTCGGTCATACCTTCCTTTTTTATTTTCCTCCCACCCTACTTCCCTTAATTCCTACCTACTATTTCCTTTCTTATCTTTTGCCCTCTACCCTTCCTTCCTCCATCCCTTTCTTCCCTTCTCTTTCTTCCTTCCCTTCTCTTCCTTTCCTTTCCTTCTTTCTCTCCTTTCTTCCTCCCTCTCTCCATTCCTTCATTGCTACCTCATTTCATTTCCTCTGTCCTTCCTGCCATTCATTTCTGTCTTCTTCCTTTTCTTTTTCCTTTCTTCTTTCCTTCTTTCTTTATTTTGTTCTTTCCCTTCTTATTTACTTCTTTTTTTTCCTTTCTTCCTGCCTTTTTATTTTCTCTATCCCTTCCTTCCTTTCCTCCTTTTTTACTGTTTAATGAAGGAATAAGGAAGAGAAAGAGAAAACAAATACTTGCAAAAATAATTTAAATGAAACTATAAATCCCGTTTCTTCAAAAAAAATATAAATAAAAATAAGAACTCTACCTTAAAAGGTAAATGAAACAAAGGAGCTAACATATATGTGAACTGTTTTAGTATTAGACTATTAAACACTTGGTTATTTTATTAATTGCATTTGGCATATAATGAAACAGATATATTTCATTTTTCTAAGGGTCCCTTGCTTCTAGGGTTTGTTCCTCAGCAAGTCTATTGTTGCATCAAAAATATGGCCACACAAATCAATGAAGGTATGTGTTGGCAAATGGTTAAAAATAATGAACTGCATTTATAAAGAATTTTTCTGTGAATACCCAAAACACTTTTGCAACATTATTTCATTTTCACAACATTCCTGTCAAGCAATAATCTGTCCAATATGGAGCCCAATTTAGAAAGGCAATCTGTCAATACCCCGTCCACTACTCTATGGCTTCTGCTGGGTTATCAAGGGGATTGCAGTGATTCAATAATAAGAATGTCAAGTCATCTTCTCTTTCCTAACATAAGAAATCTAATGATATTCTCTCAGTACTAACTGCAACCAATTTAGCACTCCCCTGGGCCCCATTCTCTATCTTACTTCTTCATTTAGCAATACTTGTAAAACATTCTCAACATTATTATCTTCACTTTAAAAAGAGCTAAGCTGTAAAAGTCTCCTGATTCTGTTTTGATGTTAAAAACTGCATAAAACCTTTTAAATATGCAGAGTTGGGGGAAGAGTTTAGAAAGGAGAGCAAAACACATATTTAGCAGAAAACACATACTACCTCATATGTCCAACTCTTATATACTCACATAATATATCTAAACAAATGAAAAGGAGCCAAAACTATGTTGGGGCAATATAGAAAGGAAATCTGACTGAAAGAAAGATTCTTCCTTAGAATATATTCTAATAGGAACCACATAGATTTATTATATAGTGATTAAATGAGGAGAACTTCTGACAAATCCTCCTTTATAATCTGAAAACAGTAACAAATGTACTACATAAGGCAAAAGAATAACAAGTTGTCATTTAGTCATTTCGAAATATTTGTGACCCCATTGATGTTTTCTTGGCAAAGATATTGGAGTTTTACCCTTTCATTCTCCAGCTCATTTTACAGATGAGGAAACTGGGGTAAACAGCATTAAGTGACTTGCCCAAGGTTACATAGCTAGTAATGTCTAAGGCTAGATTTGAACTCAAGAAGATGAGTCTGCATGATTTCACTATATCTCATAGTTGCCCATAACAACAAAAGGGAAATTCTTGTAGAAAGAAAAAAATAATCAATTGAAATAGAGATCTCAAGGCATTTACAATGTAGAGGTAATAGCTACCATTTATATAGAGCTTTAAGGTTTAAAAAGCATTGTATAAATATTATCTAATTTTATCCTTAAGACAGACCTACAAAATTGGTACTATTATCCCCATTTTGCAGATGAGGAAACTGAGAGGTTAAGTGACTTGTTCAGTTCACACATCTAATGAGTGCCTGCAACAAGATCTGAATCCAGATCTTTATGATTCCAAATTCAATACTCTATCCATTGTTCCACCTACCTATTATTTAATGCCATATTATAAAATAAAAGAAAGAGAATATAAATTTCTAGAAGGAAATAATGCTTTTAGTATTAAATCATATCCCTAATAGAGAGAATGGAACAACCACAAAAACTTTCAGAGTAGCTTAGAAACTTAATAAAAGAATTCAAGGAAGATCTCATATAAATAAGGATAGAAATGAAATTTTCTCAAATAAGATTGCATAAAACAATTACTAAACTGATAGCTTAGAATAGCTAATGGAAAAATCTTAAATCAGCAGGCTCTGAGAAAGGGAATAGCAGAAAGGCAACAAAAATGCTAAGCATAAAGAATGAATTACTACATATTTCAAAATAAAAATTTGGCATAAAAATTGTACCTGGTTAAAAACAAATAAAAAGAATTATTGGCATGTCAGAAAAAGATAATGAAGAAAATCTGAATGCTATATTTCAACAAATAAATAAATAAAATTCCAAAAGTATTAGAAAGTGGGAAAGATGAATACAAATTGATTGAATCCATATGACACTATCAGAGAGGAACAGCAAGTTAAACTCATACAGAAATTTAATCCTCATGGTCCAGAAATTCATTACTGATGTAATAAGCAAGAACAGAAATAAATTTGCATATCAAAAGACACTAATTCAAATCATACAATATTATTTTTGACAAAGAAATGAAATAAAATGCTGGGACATTAATATGTTGAAAAGAAAAGGAAATCATCATGCCTACCAAAATAGCATATCCTGCAAAGCATATTATACTGCTTCATAAAGGAAAGCTAGATCTTCAACAGAATCAAAGATTTTAATTTCTCCTGAAAAATACTTTTTTAAAACCTAGACAAAGTAGTTAACATGTAAAATATCCAAAAAACAATGAACTAATCAGATAAGCAAGTCCATATAGAAATAAGTAAGTAATTGTTAAATCTGAGATACCATTCCCATAGAGATGGAATAGTCAAAAGGAAACTAAAGGAATAAAATGCAACAGAGAGGGATAGTGATTTTAATTTCTTTAGATAAGTGGTAGAAGGCAAAGAAAATCATTAAAAATAAATAAAGTGCCTGGATTCAGGGAGTAGAAAGATTTTTAATCATACTCTTGTTGAGACCTGGTAAAAGCAATGTGAAAATTTTATATCCTTTGTCCTTTCCTTGTATAGTCAGAATTTAGCACAATGCCTATCATATATAGTAAGTGCTTAATAAATGTTATTGAATGGCTGAGGGCAATGGAAGGGAGACGAATACAGGGAAGGGAAAGGAATGTAGAGAGAAAAGGAGTGGAAAGAAGGGAAGGGAGGAGAGAGAGAGTGAAGTACAAAAGAGTGAAAAGGAAGGAGAGGGGGAGGGAAAAGAAGGGGAGTCAAAGGATCAGGATAATGAGTAGGAGGAAGCAGAGAAGAAGGTAAAAAAGGAGACTGGAGGAGATAAGAGGAGAGGAGAAGGAAGAAAGGGTAAAAGAAAAGGAAAAGAAGAGACAAAAGAAGTCAGTTCTGAATAATAATAAATTGTGATCATTTTTTAATAAAAAGGCCCATTCAGAAGTTGAAGACTGCTTCTTACTCACAGTGAACTAATCACTTGTTTCCAATGGAAACATTAGACAATAATGATAATGACCAGCATTTACAAAGCCTTTTAAAATATGAAGAGTCCTTTATACAGATTATCTTATTTTAGCCTCAAGATGTCACTGGATTCAGTGACATTAAGTACTATATGTGTTTTATCCACAATTTTAAGGTAAGGACCAAAAGATCAAGAGAAATTAGATCATTTATCAGTGTTCTGACAGCTACTAAGTGTCAGAAGATGCATTTGAATCCAGTTCTTCCTAGTGCCAAGTCTAGCACCACGTGATACTCCTTTATTTGCAATTAATATTGATTTCTTCCTCTGTCCCTTCTATAATTTTATTTAACAAGATTTATAGTAGGTCAAAAGAAATGTGAGATGTGCAAATTTAGAGACATCTCCACTCCAAATATTTATATGAATTATGTGTGCTTGGCCTTCCAAGTTCATATTGGTCTGATGAGCTACAGTGGAACTCACTGTACCTTGACCTCCAACATTTTGGTCCTCTTCAAGTACAAGGGACAACAACTATCACCTCCATGAAGAGAAAATGATGCAATTTGATCTTGCCATGTTACCAGAAATTTGTCCTAGGAATCTAAGTCATTTTCACGAATAACTATTGTTTAAAAAAAAAAAATGAAAAGTCAGATCTAAAGCCAGCAATTTATATTTAGACTAAAGAGAAATTTAGAGAAAATCAGTTTGGGATTTTTCTCCCACCACACAACAGATGAAGCAATTCCAAAGACCATTGTGAGAAGGATCAAGTGAATGCATTTAGATGTTAAGCTACAATGTGTCTTTTGTTGAACATAAGAGGATATTACACAGCAGTATTATTAATTCATAGTGCTGTATTTTATGTAGGATTGCCAATTCATGTTAGGGGATACAATTTTCACCCGAGCTAGTGGATGTAAAGTATTCTCTGGGATGAAAGAGCTCAACTGACAATCATCAGACATTTTCAGGGCCTCAAATGGGACACAAACTGGGTTGATTTATCTCCAAATGGGCAAAGCTTTACATTCAGAATTTTTTAATCACCCTTGCTTCCTAAAGCATAAAGTTTCTATATTATGTATTCAATTAGGCAGAAAGATTCACTAAATTTCTTACAAGATGCATCAGCAGCTCTGATGAAATCTCCAGAATCCTATATTTATTATATCATTCTTTCCAACTCAATTATAAGTTCAAGACCAATATAAAAGTAACTGTGGACCTCTTCTATTTTTTTTTTTTTTTTGTATTTAGAAGATACCTAAAAATAAGACTCGGTTCTAGGGTTACTAAAAAAGAACCTAGGAAAGTACAAATAATTCAGGTGACAGGAGGCTCCCTTCAGAGATAAATACAATAGCTTTCAAGTATATAAGCAGTCACCACCCTTGTTCATGAGATACTGTCAGGCCACTACTATGCATGCCTTTTATTCCCTTACATTTTAGTAACAACTCTGAATTGTCTGCTTCTCATTTCTTCCTGTAATGGTCCCTTGAAATCTCAACAAGATATCAAAAACTGCCACTTACCAGTAACTAAAGAACACCTCTGTCCAGCACTCCAGGTTGCACACGGCCAGCAGCTTAATTAGAGCCACTGAGGTTGTTTACAATTGCAAGAGCAAGTCCTGGCTCCTTGTGAACTCCAGTGGCTTGAACTTTGCAGCATGACTTGCCCTACGGCTTCACTAATAGGCTATATTTGTAAGATGATAACATGATCTGTGGTCTTAGAGAAGGGACATGTGCATGAAAAAAATATCCTCCCTCTATGACTCAACTCAGCATGAGACACAAGACTTTAATAGGAGAGTGTTATCACAGAGGAAATGATAAAGCCAACAGTCTGGGGACATGAAACCTGAGGTTCTGTGAATTTCTCATACAGATGTGCAATTTTTTTTTTCTAGAAAGAGAATGCATTTAAATTCTGAAGTCAGTTAAATACACGGAGGGGACAGGAAGGAGATGCAGGGGAAAAAGAAATTTGCTGAAGATCCATGCTCTTAACTGTTTTCTAATAGCAAAAAACCAAGTAGATAAATATGGAAATAAAAAAGCCAAGTGACCAAGAGATAAAAGAGGCATTTCCTTCAAAGCTCCAGAAAATAGATGTTGATGGTCTATTTATTGCAACATTATTGCTATTTCATGCATGGATTTTATATGAGTTCAGGCTTTCTGTAGATATGTTTTATCTTAGGCAATAGTACTTTGCTGCTGTTTTCCATTGTAGCATATGAACTGTATTAAACAAGTCACCTGGTTGGTAACAAAATAGAAATCTCTTTAAAAAAAAAAAAAAAGAATGGAGGGAAAAAAATCCTTGTGCTATATAAATGTACATATGTATGTATTTTTTCATATATATGCATATTGGACAGCCAGAATTTACAAGGTAATACAAGATATCTACAAAAGCAGTTCTGGGTTTCCAATCTACAAAAAGACAAAAGAGAATATATAAACACTTCAGGATCAGAGATTATCAGTTGGAAGGGACTACAAAATCCAATGCCTTCCTTTTCCAGATGAAGAGATTGAAGCCTAGAAAGACTGTTTGACTTTCCAAAAACAATAAAGTTAACAGATATAAGTGACAGAGATGAGATTTCAATACAAGTCTTCTTAATCCATATTGATTATAAACTTCTGCTTTATCACACTTAGTCCCTTTGGAATTAAAAATTACACATTAGAATAACTATAAAATATAGTCTTATACTAACAAAATTAACAGAAGATGAATATAAATGTCAACTCAGAAGAAAAGCATATAAGAAGAAAAATGAATATAGAGAAAGGGCAGTTAGTTGGCATAGTGAATAGTGTGCCTGGCCTGGAGCCAGGAAAACTTGAATTAAAATGTGGGTAGAGATACTATTAGCTGTGAGACCCTGGACAAGTCACTTAAGCCTGTTTGCCTGTTTCTTCATCTAAAAAATGAGTTAGAAAAGGAAATGGCACTCTTGGCCAAGAAAACTCCAAATGAGGTCACAAATAGTCAGGCATGACTGAAAGGACTAAACAATAACCAATCAAAATATGCCAGGCTTTCAGAAAGGCCTGGAGAGACTTACACGAACTGATGCTGAGCGAAATGAGCAGGACCAGGAGATCATTATATACTTCAACAACAATACTATATGATGACCAGTTCTGATGGATCAGGCCATCCTCAGCAACGAGATCAACCAAATCATTTCTAATGGAGCAGTAATGAACTGAACTAGCTATGCCCAGAAAAATAACTCTGGGAGATGACTAAAAACCATTACATTAAATTCCCAATCCCTATATTTATGCACACATGCATTTTTGATTTCCTTCACAAGCTAATTGTACAATAATTCAGAGTCTTATTCTTTTTGTACAGCAAAATAATGTTTTGGTCATGTATACTTATTGTGTATCTAAGTTATATTTTAATATATTTAACATCTACTGGTCATCCTGCCATCTAGGGGAGGGGGTGGGGGGGAGAGGTGAAAAATTGGAACAAGATGTTTGGCAATTGTTAATGCTGTAAAGTTACCCATGTATATATCCTGTAAATAAAAGGCTATTAAATTAAAAAAAAAAAAAAGGAAAAAAAAATATGCCAGGCTTTGCACTAAATACTTTACAAATTCATCTCAAAATCTTCTACATTTGTAAAGAAATTGGAGGGGGAAGGAATAGGAAAAGGAATAACATTCAAGGTTTTGTAGATTAACAGGAAGAGGATAAGGAATGTAGAGTAACCGGAATGGAATAAAGAGTGAGGGAGAGAGGTGGGGGAGAAGATAAGGGAAGAATCCTTGGGGGACAAGATAGATTAAGTGATAGCAAAGCTAGAAAGTGTGTAGAAGTAAAGTAAAAGAGTCATCGAGGATAGAAAATAAGAGATACACACAAGCATAATAATAATGATCTGGAGTAGAATTTAATAGAAAAAAACCAGGTGTTTTAAAATCATTAATCTCAAACAAAGTCAAGGCTAAAATAGATTTAATATAAAGAGGACAAAATAGGGAAACTAGACTAAATATCAGTCATATTAATCAATATTGTTTTAGACTAATATCATATTAGACAATATTAATTTAGCAAATTTAAATAACTAAATAGTATAAGGCTAGAATACTTTTGTGGATAAAGAAATTATGAGTTGGTGAATTTAGAAAAATATGGAAAGACTTGGACTTGAGAAGAACAATATCCACTTTCAGAGAAACTGAGGACAAACAAGCACAATTCAGCTTTACATAGATATATATATGAATGTATGTTTCTATATATGTGTTGGTTATATATATAGCTATATGTAAGCATGAGTATATATTATGTACATATATATAGATGTAAATATGTATATAAACATATCCATGTTTAATTGTAGCCTTCTTGAAGAAGGCGGGGCAGGGAGGAAAGGGGGAAGAATAAAGGTACAGAAAACAAAAAAAAAAAAAAAAACCCACAGGGAAGCAAAGAAAAGTTGGATAGCTCTGAACAAAATGGATAGTATTTATTATATAGGTTTTCTTAAAATGAAAAATTATTTTCATATTTTGAATCCTCTCATGTTCTGCTCTACACATGGAAATGTTCTTTTTTCTTTTTCTATTTTTATTTATTTTTAATAAATTAATTAATTTTTTTTAAAAAAAGAAATCATCTTTTTCTGACTTCAGACCTGGCACTCTATCCATTGTGCCATCTAACTGCCCAATAAATCCAAGTTGTGGGAATATAGGTACTAATATACTTCTAATAGCAATGGAAATTGGTATAAACTTTTGAAGAACCTGGAAATTCACAACAGTCAAGAAAGTGATGATGTACTTTGATCTGATCATTTTACCAGGGGGACTATGTTCCAAAACAACAAGTTGTTTTTTTGAGTTTATTGAGTTTATTCTTTGAGCCTCATTTTCCTTATCTCTTAAAGGAAGATAATAGTACCCTCTCTAGAATCTACCTCATATGCTAATGTAGAGATAAATAAGAGTAATTAATATACATAAAATGCTTTACAACTCTTATACAGGGTGTTCCAAAAAGCCTTAGTGAGATTTTAATTGAATAAAGCTTTAACATGTACTAAGATTTTTCAAACATGATACAAATCAGTTATTATTTAAAGAATCTATATTGATACATACACACATTATGCATGCATTCATATGTGCATATGGCCATTCATATTTTTATCTATACATGAATATTTGTGCTATATTTATGTATACATATGCTTAAATGTGTGTGCAAAGATATGCTGGAACATATGTATGTATGTCTTCTGGCATATAAGCAAATATAGTATATACAAGGTAAATTAGTTTAACTACTTCTTAATAATATTGTTATTTATACATCTCTTTGGAGTTTGCAAAATATATACATTTATGAGCCGGGTAAGTGGTTCAATAGATAGGGTGCTAGACTTGGAGTCAATGTCATAAGTTGAGAAGTGACCTCTTTCACTTAGTAGCCATGTGACCCTTTCCATCTTCTTTCTGCTCAGTTCATCATCTGTAAAATGAAGATAATAATAATAATACCTACCTTCTGGGGTTATGTTGAGGATAAAATGAAATAATATTCATAAAATTTTTGCAAACCTTAGAAAAATGCTATATAAATTCAAGTTGTCATCATCATCATCATAGTCTTCTTCATTATCAATATTACCTTATTTGCCCCTTTGGTCAACTCTGCATCTAACATGGCCTGACATATAGTAGAGGGTTAAGTGTTTTTCAAATGGACAATGAAGTATCAAAGTAGGACATAGAGAAATAACATAAAATACCATATGGATTAAGGAAATACTTGCTCTTGTTCAGTAGTTTCAGTTCTATCCAACACTTCATGACCCTACAGAGGATTTTCTTGATCAAGATACTGGAATGGCTTTGCCATTTCCTTCTTCAACTCCTTTTTACAAATGAGGAAACTGAGGCAAACAGGGATTAAGGACTTGCCCAGGGACACACTAGATTTGAATCCAGGTTTTCCTGACTTTATTGGTGCTCTATCTGCTGCATTGCCTAGCTTTCCTAATTAAATTTTAGCGACCCCCTATGAATGGGAGCCTTTAACAAGATATCTCAAGTCTGGAATTAAGATACAGGAAAGTGCAAACCCTGGTCAAAATTACTTTTTTTTACAAAAAACCTACCAAGCCATAATAAACTTGCACTTTTCAGAATGTTTTCCTATTGAATAAACCATTGAAGAATATTATGATATAGATAGGACTATCTCTACAAACTTCCTATTCAATGAAATAAAATGATTCACAAGCAAAGATATGATCTCCAGGACCAGAAACCCAAAACATCACATATCACTGTCTGGCTGTCTCACAGGTCTGCTTAAAAGCTCAGGAAGGCAAAAGCAATTGAGCTGAGAGTCCAATGCCCAGAAGGCATGTATAATTCATTCCAGCCATACAGCTCATCATGTATTTAAAAGTGCATCAGTGACCTTGGGAGACCAGCCATGCTATCTCCAAGGGGAGATGGAAAAGGTCCAACTTGTTAATTCCTGGTACGATCTCAGTCCTGACATATCTCTGAAGAATTTGCATGAACTCATGCTGAACAACATGGCCCTCTCACTTTTTTCCCCCTCACAATAAACAGTTGCAGGATATTAAAAGGTCATCTGTTGTGCTGCTAAAGGAAAACTCTAGTGAAATAAATTCAACATGCCTCTTTGCCTTGCCATGAATACCCCTTGCCCAGCCCTACCCATCCCATTCAGGCAGGACAAGAAGAAAAAGGGTAGCAGGGTAAGGAGGTGTGTTAACTCTAGCAATATACCACTTTTATCATATAATCAATACAATTCAAAATTTATGTGGATCATAACAGTCTGATTTGTGAGTTGAGGAAAACAAATACAATATCAAATACAAGCTCTCCTTTCAAATAGTTTGTAATTTTTTTTAAAAAATGATAATATCAAAATCAGAGTTGAAACAAAACCCAATTATAGAAATAATAAAATCACATTAGATTATAAGCCAGCAAATTTGATTTTGATTCCTAGGGAAATTCTAAAACAGATCATTAGAGAGATTGTTACTGAACACCTAAAGGGAAAAAAGCCACTCTTAATAATAACCAAGATAGCTTAATCAAAAACAGTATGCCAGACTGATATAGTTTACTTTTCTTATAGGATGATAAAACTATTGGGTGAAGGAAATGCTGTAGATACTGTTTGCCTAGACATTAATGAAACAATTGATAAAGTTTCTCATACTATCCTTATAGGGAAAATGGAGAGATATGAGAGGTATAGATAGTTGATGACATTTAAATGCATCCAGGCAACCCAACGATTTGGATGGCTGGACTCAGTTGTAATGGCCCAGAGTCAATATGGCAGAAGGAATGGCTTTGTTCTATTTAACATTTTTATCAATAATGTAGATAAAATCGAATATGACGTATTTATCAAAATTGCAAATGATACACAGGTGGGAGGGATGGCCAATATAATGAATTACAATTAGAATCCAAAAGGTTTATGACAAGCTAAGAGTTGTTGTTGATTGACTTTTCATAACCCTAAAATACTGGAATGGTTTGCCATTGCTTTTTCCAGCTCACTTTACAGATGAAGTAACTGAGGAAAACAGGGTTAAGTGACTTGCGCAGGATGACATAGCTAATATGTGTCTGAGCCCAGCTTTGAACTCAAGATGAGTCTTCTTGACTTCAGGCCTGGTACTCTGCAATGTATCCCTAGATGCCAAACAAGCCATATAGGGAGTTTTGAAATCCATTGACTTGTGTTTTTTGCTTGTGCATTTGTTTGTTTGTTTGTTTTGAGATGGATCTCCTTGACTCCCTGAGTTTGCATTCATATGTCCTACTGCTGTTCAGTAAAGACGGTTTAACCTACCAAAATTCTAATCTGGGCCTATTTGCCTCTTCTTAGGCATTCTTGCTCCCTCTTCCAGACCCCTACTCCATTCCTACTTTCTGCCCCATTTCCCAACTCCTCCTGCTTCTAGAGGCTCATCATTGGGTCCAAGGCTTATTATAAGCATCCATTTGGCTTTATCCCTACAAAAGCTCCTATCTCCAGAATTCAAGCAATCTACCAGCCTCATCCTTTCTGAAAGGCAATTACAACCATTGCAAGCACATTGTACTGAATTTTTTATAACTATATTTAAAAATAACTAGTTTCTTTTCCAATTCTAATCATTTAAAAACATTGTTCTGATCAAAAAAAAAATTTTTTTAAAAGGGGGCAGCTAGATGACACAGTGGATAGGAGAACAACCCCTGAAGTCAGGGAATTGAGTTCAATCTGATCTCAGACATTTAATACTTAGTAACTGTATGACCCTGGACAAGTCATTTAATCCCAATTGCCTTGTAAAAAAAGAAAGAAAGAAAATTTTTTTAAAAAACCATTGTTCTGAGAATGTATCCATAAGATTCATCAGACTGCTAAAGAAATATATAACACCTGAATGAGAGGATTAGGCTGAAGTTTAATAGGGATAAGTATAAAAACTTATGTTTGGAAACAAATTTCAGATTTATGAGTCCAAAATTAACGAATCATGTTTCAGCAGCATTTATTCTGATAAATACCTAAGATTTTCAGGGGCCAACAACCTCAATATGACTCATCAGTGGGATATGGCAACCAGAAAAGGTAATGGAAGCACTGACTGTTTTCCAGAAAGAGGGAAATTATAATGCCAGTGTACTTGGCTCTTATCATAGCTCTGCTGGAATGGTATACACTCAGTTCTGGATACTATAGTTTAAGCATATTAATAAATTGAAATGTGTACAAAGGAGAGATGGTAAAAGTCCTTGCATATATGTCATTTAAGAATTAGCTGAAAAAGCTACACACACTCACCCTAGAATAACAAAGGTAGGTAGGCAGAGGAAAGGGAAAAGCAAGTATTTGAAGATCTGTAATATAAAAGAGTTATTAGATTGATTCTGTTTGGTCCTAGATACCAAAACCAAGACCAATGAATATAATTGAGAAAAGGTTCAATTTAGAGTTGCTATAAAGGCAATTTTTATATTAGAGATGTCAATAAATAGAATAGAGTGCCTCCGGTTCTGGTGGGTTCCCTTTCCTTAATGCCTTTAAATTTGCAGAACTTTGATCTGTCTATCTAACCATCTGTTAGATAACCCTCTACTAAAAAACAAAAACAAAAACCAACCTTACTCCAAACTGATCTAAAACTTGAATCACTAAAAAATGGAACAAAAATTTAAAAGGGAAAAAATTGTCATTATTTCACAACACTCTTAGCATGCACAACAGTATCCTATATCTCCAAATACTCTGCCACCTTCAGTTTTTTGTAAGTTTTTTCTTCACCCTCTTTTTTTATTTTAATTTTATTTTAAAGTATTATTTTAATAGTGTTTTATTTTTACAAATACAGGTAAAGATAGTTTTCAACATTCATTTTTGTAAGATTTTGTGTTTCAAATGTTTCTCCCTCTCTCTCTTACTTCCCTCCCTAAGACTTACTTACCTCCCTAAGACAGGAAGAAATTTGATATAGATTAAATATATGCAATCCTTTTAAACATATTTCCATAATTGTCATGTTGTACAAGAAAAAAATCAGATCAGAAAGAAGAAAACCCACAAGAAAGAAAAAGCAAACAAACAAAAAAGGGTGAAAATACTATGCTTTAATCCTTATTCATTCTCCATAGATCCTGTACCTTCTTGAAATGTTATGTTCTAGTGTGCTCACATATGCCTACCACTACCATATGATCCTTTGAAACTTATAAAAATTTACCACCTGCCTTCACCATTAGCCCTTTGGATTATCACTATAATATGAATTCCTTGCATCCTCTAAAATGGCACTACTTTACCTTCTTTTTTTTCAGACTATTATATTTCTTTTACCCTGCTAAATGTATCCAAAATAGTCATTCATATTTGTATTTTTTTTTTTTGCTGAGGCAATTGGGGTTAAGTGCCTTGCCCAAGGTCACACAGCTGGGAAGTGTTAAGTGTCTGAGGTCAAATTTGAACTCAGGTCCTCCTGACTGCAGCTCTAGTGCTCTATTCACTGCACCACCTAGCTGTCCCACCTACCTATATTTTCTAACTGATGGGCTTCTGCCAGTGTGTGCCTAATTCTACACCCACTAATTGGAACCTTGCTGTTCCTGTGATAGCTTCCTAGTGACTACTAGTTTCTTTCTTCACTAATAATAAAATAAATTCAAATGAAAACAACACAGTTGTTTCAATTTATATCCACCAGACTGGTATAGATGCCAAATGATTAGAATTATGTAATCCCAGTCCCAAAGCCCATTGCTAGGATTCTTCCTCCTCATTGGTGAAGTTGAATGTCCTGGCCTGTGTGAAGGATGGGGCAGAGTTGACTAGAGAAGGAGACAGAAGAATTTTTAGTTGTTTAAGATCCTCTTAGAGTGAGAAGCTCTTAGCACTCTGCAGCAGTTTCAGATACTTCTGGCTTTCACCTTCGAAACAGAAGATGGAAGAAGCAGACACCACAGGAAGGTCAAAATGAGAAAACTTGACAGTCTCCATGATAAGTAGCCGAGACTCTCCAGCTTGAAGAGGATCTGAAGAAAAGAGAGCTCTCCTATCTTCCACTTGTGAGCTCCACCCTCCTCCCCATGCAGAGCAAGGCATTTGATTCCACCAGTGAGAATACTATTCCTGTACTTATAACTTTGAGGCGTGGGGTTACATTCATAAATAATGAAGGAATCATAGGAAGACAAGTACACTAATATACTGTTTTTTAATCACTTTAGAAAAAAAAGTTTAAAATCATATTAAAACTCACAGTTTTTTTTCTCTTTTGAAGGGATTATATTAAACAGTCTAACCTATGACTTTGTGATATCAGTACTTGTATACCACAAAGGAGAAAGTGTTTAAGAAAAAGTCATTGATGGATAGAGAGAAAGGTAGAAACATATATAAGTAAATATGTATGCTTGTGTGTAGATATATTTATAGATATACATATATTATATACATGTTACATATCATGTGTTTTGTGAATATATAATATGCATAGTAACACTTTTTTGTAGTAACAAAAAATAGAAAGGAAGTGACTAATTATTGATTGGGAAATAGTTGGGCAAATTGTGGCATATGAATCTGTGGTGCTCATAGCTTTGAAGCTACTACTCTGCTCTGCTGCAAAGAATAGCAGGGGTTTTGGCCTGAAGGTGTGAGAGAGTAAACTGTGTGATTCAATGGCATCAGAGAGTGATAGTCAAGGTCAAAGTAAAAGAGAACTAGGAACATGTGAAGATGGCATGGTTCTCACGGGGACTGGCAGCCAGTTTGATTCACATTGCTCTGTGATGTATAAGAGAACACTGGCATCAAATCAGAAGTGGAGACAATTTTTTCTGATTTTTAGTTCTCAGTGGAAGCTACATTGTTCCTCCCATGCTATAAATGAGCTGAAATTCTAATTCAGCATTTCTGCATATCCAGTTGATGACCAGTTCTAAAAAAAAATGTGAGTAGAGCATCTTGTGAGTTGTTACATGTTTTTTGCCTTTTCGGGAGAGGGCTCAAATTGCCTAGAATTCTTGGATCCAAAGTGATAGCTATGTCTAAAGAGATTTAGGCAATTTAAGACATTGATGGGCTTGCAAACGCCCTCAATAAGATCAAAGGGTCCATTTATTTAGAACTCATAGGACTTTTGTCCACCACCAGCCACTATTTTACCTATTAAAAAACTGAGAGCCAGAAAGATTGTGACACACAACATTCATGGACAGTAAGAGACAGGCGGTATATAAATCCAGGCTCTCTTACTCCAAAACCAGCGTTATTTCCATGAGCCCAAGTTGTGTTTCCTGCTCTTTATTGTTTGTTTTTATGTACTATTTGATTGTTAAGTGGTATCTTTTGTTTCTTAATTCAATGATAAGAAAACTTACCTTGTACAACATATATAAATAACTGTTATGCCATAGTCAATTAGTCATGTCGAACTTTTTGTGAACCCCTTTGGGATTTCCTTGGCAAAGATATTGGAGTGGTTTGCCATTTCCTTCTCCAGTCCATTTTATAGATGAAGAACTGAGGCAAACAGGGTGAAATGACTTGCCCAGGATCACACAGTAAATGTCTCAGAACACATCTTCCAGGTCTGGCACTATCTCCACTTCACCATCCCCTATATAAATATACATATTTATATAATATAGTTTATGTTATATTATATTATTATATATTATTTTATTATATATATTATATATTAATATATAATATTAATTAATATAATTTATATAATATAGACTATATAAATAGTGTTTTGATTAGACTCTCTGCCTCAATTTTCTCATCAGTCAAATCCATCTTCCACTCAGTTGCTAACGAGACCTTCCTAGAGCTATATGTCATACAGCGTTCCTGAATATGTGTCTCCATTCATGAGGAACAAAATTCATTAAACCAAGGCTATGTAACTTACACTCTTTAAAATATAGCATGGTCAAAAAGAAGAAAAATTAGCCAATGAGTAGGAGGCTCAGAATTAAATTATAGTAGGGTAGATCCACAAATTCATATGCTCCTACATACAATTGTTACCTCCCCCAAAGAAGAGGAAGAAGGTAGACTTTGTAGTAGTCATAGAGTACAGAATATTGCTCATATCAAAAAACACCAATATATGTGGACTCCTCAGTGTGTAGTTATCAGTGCCATCTAGTGGTTAAAAATATAATGGACCATTACTATGCCCAGAAAAAAAAAAAAAAGAATTCAGAAAATCTTGGGAATACTCATATGAATGAAAGTGAGCAGAATCAAGAAGCAAATTTACATCATTATCATATTAATTTAAAGGAAAAACACATTGAAAAATTTTAGATATCTGATCAACAATACATCTGCCTCTTGGTAGAAAATTGACTAAATATAGATGTCCAATTCCATACATGTCCAATGCATTGATTTCTTTTTCCTTCATTCTGCTTATTTGTGTTAAGGAAATGTTGTAATTTGTGAGAATGTGGACCTCCTTGGGAGGTAACCCTAATGTTTCAAAATAAAAAAAAATCTTTTTTTTCCAACCAACAAACATTTATTGAATGCCAGTAGACTGTCGGGCATGATGCTAGGTGATAGGGATACAAAAACAAAAACCCTAATTGTTCCCTCCCTCAAAAAGTTTACATTCAGTAAGGGGAGATGGCATGTACACATAAAAGTATATACAAAATAAATAACAATATTTTGGAGGCATGCCTGGGGTGAATAGGACCTTAAGTTTTCATGAAAATGGTGGTGGTTGAGCTGAGAGTGAAAAAAGCTAGAGATTCTCAGAGGTAGAGTTGGGGAAAAAGTACATAAGAAGAACAAGATGTACAGAGGTACAAAAACAGGAAATGAGTGACATTGTGATACCCAGAAGGCCAATATGGTTGGATTGAAGAGTGTGTAAAGGGGAGAAATGTATAAGGCTGAAAAGGTATATTGAAGCTAAGTGGTAACAGCCTCTAAATGCCAAACAGATGAGGCACAGGGGAACTGGAATTCACTGAGTAAGAGAATTACATGGTTAGATTTGTGACTTAGGAATATCTCTTTGCAGTTGTGTGAAAGATGGATTAGAAAAGGGAGAATTAAGGAAAGAAAATCAATTAGACCACAACCTACATCTAGATAAGAGATGACATGAGCTTAAACTTGAGTGGGGGCCATGTGAGGAGAAAGACTGGGATGAATGTGAGAGGCGTAGAGGCACAGGAAATGAACTGGAAAAATAGGGTAAGAGGCAAAAATGACTGTGAAGTAGTGAATCTGCATGAACTTAAAGGATGGTAATAATGCCTTCCACAGAAATAGGCAGGTTTGGAAATGTAGAGGATAGGGCTGGAAGTAATGAGTTATATTTTAGACATTTTGGTTATATGGCACTCAAGAGATAAAAAGGCTGGATATACATAAATTTGGGAGTCATCTGCATAGAGATGATCATTAAAGTCTTAGGAACTGATGAAATGAAAGAAAAAAAGATGGCAGAATGAGAGTTAGATGACCTGAGTTTTATTTAATGTATTGTAACAGTAAATAACTGGGAGATGTTGAGAAAGCCATATAGTCCTCAGGTTTATTTGTTAAAAAAGAAAAAGAAGGGAAGGAAAGAAGGAGGGAGGAAGGAAGGAAGGAAGGAAGGAAGGAAGGAAGGAAGGAAGGAAGGAAGGAAGGAAGGAAGGAAGGAAGGGAAGAAGGGAAGGAGGGAGAAAGGGAAGAAGGAAGAAAGGTAAGGAGGAAGGGAGGAAAGGAGGGAGAGAAAGAGAGAGAGAGGGAAGGAGGGAGGGAAGGAAAGAGGAAGAAAGGGAAGGAGGGAGGGAAGAAGGAAGGAAGGGAGGGAAGGAGGAAGAGAAGAAGGAAAGAAGGAAGGAAAGGAGGGAGGGAGGGAGGGAAGGAAGAAGGAAGGGAGGGAGAGAAGAAGAGAAGAAGGAAAGAAGGAAGGGAGGGAGGGAAGAAGAGAAGAAGGAAAGAAGGAAGGGAGGGAGGGAGAGAAGGAAGGAGTGAGGGAAGGAAAGAAGGGAGGGAGGGAGGAAGGGAAAAAGGGAGGGAGGAAGGGAGGAAGGAAGAGAGGGAGATGGAGAGGGAGGGACAGAAGGGCTAGCCTTTTTAAGATAGCAAAGAACTGGAATCAAAGTCAGTACCATCAATTGAAAAATTGACTAAAAATGTGATATGTTCATGCAATGCATTAGTATCATGTAATAAGAATAACAAAGGTGAGGAATATAAAGAACTTTGGGAAAAACATATAGGCAGCTATAGAGTGAAACAAGTATAAACAAAAGAACAATATGGACAATTACTATAAAAATGTAAATGAAAAGAACTCTAGAAAATTGAAAATCCAATAACATAAAAGAAAATAAAAATAACTTTCTCCTCTTAGCAAAGAGGCTGGAATTTAGTAGAGGAAAATCTTATATACATTTTCAGATGCAGTACCTATTACTGGGTATTTTTGCTTAACTCTTTTCCATTGTTAAAAAAAGGAATCAAATTGTTTTAAAAGTGGTATAATATTTCCAAAAGTGACAATGATGTAAAAACAAAAGGCATTAGTCTAAACTTATTTTTTAAAAAGAGGTGGGATTAAGCTATAGGAACTCTAAGTTCCTTCCTAGATCTAAATTATCTGATTCCAGAATGGCTTTCCTATAATTCCCATTGTATACTAACATAACAGCAACTAATATTACTAGAACATGAATATTTGCTACTAAAATGAAAGCTATTATGATTCGTTTTCCTACAGAAACTTAATTCTTTTCCCTGGAAAGCTTTCAACTTTACATACATAAAAAATGATGGGGGGGGAAATGAGTTTTAGACCTGATAAAAACAGACAAAAATTTATAACACAGTTCTTGTAAATACATAAACAACAGGTGTAAGCAATTTGAAAAGCTTTTGCTTTAGGGAAGAAGAAGCTTGGCATAATGGCTAGAGAGCCTGTTTTGGAGTTAGGAAGACCTAGAGTCATGTACCACCACTGACATACATCGGCAGTGTGATTTTGTCACTTAATTTCTCAATGCCTTCTGGCATCTCTCTAAAATTATAAATTGGAAAGCACATGCTGATCTATATTGGTAGAAGGCATTTCCTCACAGTTAGTTCCCTGTAGGGATAAAATCAGAGATCAAATGCAAATATCCATCTATTTATCTTTCTAACTACTATTAGAAGCTGATAATTAGGGACAAGGAGATAGGAGTTAGAGATTTGATTGCAGATTTGATTGATACTTAATCAATAGACTGGTGAGAAGGAGGATTTATGTATACCTATTTCAGAAAAGAACTAGTGACTAGACAGTAAAACTGCAGTCTATATATTTAGATATTTAGAGGAAGGCAAAGTTGGATGAAAGGATAGAGCACAGTAGATATATATATCCTGATCCTCTCTGGGCTCATTCTCCTAATCCCCTCCCACTCTGGAAGATTGGATTCTTAGAGGGTGGTTTACTACTTCTCCCCTTACAGGTGGAGTAACCCTGAAAGATTAACGATTAACTGTAAGTTACTATAACTTCTGTGCTCCAATTTTGATTACTCAGTTCATAGTTTCTCAATAACAATCTAGTGGGTAAATCAATTATCTTCTATACAAAGATATTTACTGAAATATGAAAATGAAAGGAATTACAAAAAAATCTTCCCTTCCCCAACTTGGATCATACAATCTTCCCACATCACTCACTGAGTCCCTGGGGAGAATAGTTAGTTCAAAATATTAGCTGACACACAACCTTTCTAACCCTGGGAGATAGGAATCTCCCACCCAAGTTCACGTCTGTGTGTGACATGATTAATGTGTAAATCATTCCCTTACTCAGCTGAACTGCTAGCTGCAGAATGAAGTATTTCACTTGGCAGATGGGTTTTTCCTCAGGACTGTCTTTTTACCCCCTTCAGTTATTGCTGTGGCCAGCTCTAGAACTCTAATTGTGGGCAGACTCCCCTGTGGTTTTCATGGATCCATTCATCTCCCCATTACACTGGTAGCTAAGTCACTCCCATTTCAGAATATTTCTTCACTTGTAATAAATAATAAACACAAAACCCCCCAAATAGGAGCACCATGTATTTATAGATGTGTCATCTATGTGAGGGCGCCTTCCCTACCTGGAAACTCAAAACAATCCTCAATCAAAAGCTGACAGCAAAAGAGTTTGAGAAGTCTTTTGCTAGAACCATTTGCAGGAGTTCCAGTTCAAGATTCTACTTTAGTCTTTCTGACTCCTTAACCAATAACATTTTTCATCATTATGTAGATACTCCCAGATCTTCAGTCTCTCATGACTGAAAACTGGTTCTTCCAAATACCACATGCTGGAATTGCAGCATAAAAAAAATCCTTTGTATTCTCAACATAACCCACCAGGAAGAGCAAATACTCTAATGACTGGAATCTAATTATCCAGTGTTCTTTTAAATATATGTGTATATGTAGGTTGTGCATATATAATACACACACATATAACAGAAATTGAACCTTGGGTTTTCTATAGGATCTAAGACAGTACATAATGACAGCAATAATAATGTGAATATGACTCCATTAAATAGCTAACACAGTCACAGATCACAGATCACAAAGGAAGTGTTACCCATTGATAGAAGCAAGGGGATTCATTTTCCCTAGAGCCGACTGTCTAATTATAATATATCTTCAGTATCATCTCTCTTTCTCTTTCAGGTTGCTTAGGGCATGATGTATTTTGTTTCTTTATTCAGGTGAGTATTTGAAAGTAAATAGCCAAAGGTGCAAGCATGCAAAGCTTCATGTGGGCAAATTTGTGTGAAGTCTGTTTTTCCATAACCAGTAGAGCTGTGGTACAATTCCATGGTTTAGGGATTTTCTATTTCAAAGCTGATGAAGTTTTGATCTTTGGGAAAATGTGATTTACTCTTCTTAAGTTTACTGTTTTCAATTAGATTTTTTTCTCAAAAAAGCTTCCTGCAGCATATGGGACATCAAAGAACTTTTGGAAAATGGCACCATGATGAGGAAGAAGGGGAAATGTGCAAAATATGCAAATAAAAGCACTGGCTTAAAAATAAAAAGAAATGAAAATACTTGGTAAAACATAACGTGTAGTATGTAAATTACTTGAACTACTAGGAAAACATATCTAGACCTTTTGTCACTTTCAAATTGTGACTGGAGTCATTTATCTCAAAAAGAAAATAAAGTACAATGAATTCATCTTTCCTCTTCCTGTAGTTACCAAAAGCAAATCAAAAAATAAAAATTCTTAAAATCTTTCAGCATGTGGAATTTGAAGGAGCCAGTTTCCAGTCATAAGAGACTGAAGGTCATCTATATAATGATGAAAAGTGTTTTGGTTGAGGAGTCAGAAAGACTAAAGTAGAATCTTAAGCAAATCTCTTGCAAATGGTTCTAGCAAAAGACTTCTCGATCTCTTTTCTGTCAGTTTTTGAAAAAGGATTGTTTTAAATTTCCAAGTAGGGAAGGTTTCCCTCACACAGATGACACATGTCTATAAATACATGGTGCTCCTATTTGGGGGATTTTGTGTTTATTATTTATTTCAATCTCTTAAACCTTGACTATATAACCCTTACTTTCACCTAATAAAATTCTCATACTTTAAAGCCTAGCTCAAGTAACATTCAGGAAATCTGCTGAAAAAGACTGCTGCTTTCTCAATTTTTTTCTAAAACAGTGACTTTGTACTGTCTTGCATTCTATAGTATGCATGTTGCCCCCATTATTAAAGTGAAAGATTCTTTAAAGAAGTCTGTGCCTTTCTTTCCTTAACACTTAGAAAAATGACCTGTGACCATTAGCACTTTATAAATGTTTATTAAATTGAATTTTACATCTAATATTTCAGTGTTATAATACATTACCCCCTTTCAAGCACCCTAGAGGCCAAATCAGTCCCTTTGCTGTTCCTCACACACAAGATTCTATCTTCTATCTCCTTGCCTTGACACTGGTTTTCACCCATAACTGAAATGCACTTGTCCCTCTCTGCCTTATATGCCCTGGTTTTCTTCAAGACTTAACTAAAGTATCACTTCCTGCATGATGCCTTTCCTGGAAGCTATTTCTCTTGCCTTCATCCCCTGAAGATTACATCATATTTACTTTTTGCATGTGTTTTATATATGTGTATGTAGTAGGCTGCAATTCATTGATCCTTGCATGGAATTGGATCTTTAAGCAGCATCCCAGGATGCATGCATCAGAGGTCCCCTGAAAATTTCTAGAAATTTCAAGGAACATGTTACTCAGTGATGAAGGACTATGAATTTTGAGATGATTAAACAATCTCTTATTGACCACTTTATAGAAAAAGATATTTATTCATCCTTTATCTTTTTTGTCTTTCCATAATTTGTTTAGTTATTCCTTAATTGATGGGCATCCCTTTAATATCCAATGCTTTGCCACCACAAAAAAGAGCTGCTATAAATATTTTTATACATGTATGTGCTTTCCCTTTTTAAAAAAATTTCTTTAGGATGTAGAACCACAAAAGGTACTGCTTGGATAAAAGACTCTTGTCTCTCTCTTTCTCCCTCTTTACCTCCCTTCTTCCCTTCCTCCTTCCATCTCTTTTCTCTCCCCACCTCTCCTTGTCCCTGTCCCTATGCAGTTTTATTGCCCTTTGGGCATATTTTCAAATTGCTCTCCAGAATCGTTAGATCAGTTTGCAACTCCACCAACAATGCATTAGTTTCTCAAAATTTCCACATTCTTAATAAGATGATAACTGTAAGCTCTTAGAACAATGCCAAAAACATAGTAGGCCATATTAATATTAGCTATTATTATGATTATCACATAGTCTTCTGAATTTGTCCCATTATAGCCTCTCTCATTCAACTATCATGAAAAAAACGACTTCTTTTCTCCAAAGCCAACCTCACTACTCTTCATCCCATCCCTAAATTTCTTCTCATTCTAGAAATTTATTCTACCTCTGGATTTCTCACACTGGAAATATACTCAGTGTAAGTAATTCCTTCCTCTGATTATCTTGTTTTCCCTTAGGACCTCTAGTCTAAGAAAAATACTCAAGTCATCCATGTCTTCATTCTATTCTAGATCCTATTTCTGTCTTTCTAGACATTCTCTAATGAAGAGGGAACCCCAAAACTCTGAAAATCCTTAAAGGAGAAAACCTCCTTCAACTCTGCCTCAGTGAGGGGACTCCACCCCAAGCACAAACAGTTTCATCTTTGTCATCTGGGTGGGGTCGGCTCAGTCCCAAAACCCATTGAATTCAATTCAAATTCTAATCCTGGCTGAAACCCAGTGAGGAACCAACCTGGGACTCTACCCACGAGCCCCCTTCAACTTGTAGCCAAATCTCCTATTATAAAAGAGCTAAACTAAAACCCTCTCTTTGCAGAGGTTCCAAACATGCCAGCACCATGCTTGGCACCCCAAGGGTCTCTGCCCACTGGAAAGCTGTTTCCAGTGCCCTCTTCTCTTCACCCTCACCTATTTCCTTAACTAGACTTTACTTCCAATCCCCATAATAAACCTCTTTTATCAATCTAGGTTTTGGGGTCTGTAAATCCTTTACAGAGGATCTTGCACTGCCACTAGACCTCATTTAATTCCCTGACCACCAGAAATCCTAATTTCATTTGGGTACCCCAAATCTAAACCTCATCACTACCATCCCCATATACAGGTACTTTCCTCCACTCCAACCTCTTTTCAGCTTCAATTTCTGTGTTGTCTTCCTCATTATAATATAAGCTCCTTGAGGACAGAAATGGTCTTTATGTTTGTATTTGTATTCCCATTCCTTAGCATGTCTGACACACTGTAAACACTTAATAAATGCTTATTTACCATGATTTGACTTGACTTCTCCAGTAGATTGGAGAACACCCCCATTAACTTCATTCTAATTTTCATTCTTTCCTTACCTACAGTTTCCTTTCATTGTATACAAATGAATACAAGCCTCTTCCATACTAAAAAAGTTCATTAAATCCTACTATGCCTTAGTATCTATTGTTTTAAATCTCCCCTCCCCTTCTTAGCAAAAATCTTTGTAAAAGCCATATATACTCTACCTCACTTCTTTCAAATCTTTGCCTTTTCTTAATCTTTATCCTTTTTACCTCTCTAGAGCATGTGATACTTTTGATCACTGTCTCCTAAATACACCCTCTGTCTGGGTTTTCATAAACACCCTCAGTTGATTATCCTCCTACTTTTCTGGTTGCTCCTACTCAGTCTTATTTCTTGTATCTTCAATCATATCCTATCTCCTAATTTCGTGTGTCTCTCAAGATTCTAACCTAAGTCTTCTCTCCTTATTTTTTCCCTTGGTAATGTCATTAGCTTTTATGGATTCAATTATCATCTCTAAGCAGTTGATTCAACTCTTTATATTTAGGTTATGCTAGAACCAGTTTAAACTGACTCTTGAGAACTGATTGGTAAATTTTCAGTATGAGCATTTACATTTCAGAATTGGCGAACAGTACAAATCTGGCTCTGATTTATTATTTTGTTGGTTGTCTAGTTTTGTAATAGATATTCTATATGCATCTTAAATTCACAAATCCAAAACAGATCTCATTACCTTTCTGACCTACTCCAATCTCCCACTCCCTCCTTCCCTCTCCCTCTCTTTCTCCCTCCTTCCCTCCCTTCCTCTGTCCATCTCTCTCTCTCTCCCCCCCCTCCCTGTCCCTGTCCCTGTCCCTCTCCTTTCTCTCTCTCTCCCAACCCTGTCCCTGTCCCCCCCCCTCTCAGGCATGTGCACACACACACACACACACACACATTCTTTATTACTGTCTAGACCCTAAGACACCAATATCTTTCTGGTCAATCATGTTCACAATCTCAATATGGAGCTCAACTCATTCATTGCTCCAGCTCACCCAGTCCTGCTCAACATGTCTCACATATCTTATGTGGACTATTTAGATAGAAGTCTACTGGGCTCCTTGTCCCAAACATATACTTTATTATATATGATGAAAACAAAATCACCCAAATAGGAACACCATGTATTTATAGACATGAGTCATTTGTGTGAGGGAGACGGTCCCTACTTGGAAACTCAAAACAATCCTAGTTCAAAAACCAACAGGAAAGTGATTGAGAAATCTTTTTGCTAGAACCCCTCCCCCATGCCTCATGGTGTTTTATACCTAACTAACTCTTTTAGAATACTAAAACCCTTTTAGGATTTAGCTTGCCAGTCAATGGTACACCCCCACCTCATAAAGGATTTCCATTCTCCTAGTTAATTATGAATTCCACTGGGAAACTTGTCTTTTCTTTTTAAAAAAACAAAACCAAAAAAAACCTTTTCCTTGGTAACCCTATTGCTCTCCCAAATCTATTTTATATTTACCACTCCTGGTGTCTATAATTTTCTCATAAATAAACTTATCTTTTGCCAAAGAAAATCACCATTGTAAATTCTTCATTTGACCAAACTCCAACATTTGGTGCCTACAGCAATCTCATCATCTGGTGCCTGAACCCCAGACACATCATTTGGAACTAGGAATTGCTACCCTGAACATATCACTAGAAAATACTTAGGTTTTGAAAGTGAAGTATCAACTTCTTAGGAAAATAAACACTGTTATAAATTTGTGTGTATATATACATATATATGTGTGTGTGTGTGTGTGTGTGTGTGTGTGTGTGTGTGTGTGTTTCTATCAACATATATAGCTGTGAGACTTTTGTATTCAACTTTTGTTTCAGGTAGCAGAAATAAATAGCTATTCTGTTTCCTAATCTGCTGAACACTGAAGACATTTCTACTCTTGCCTTGGGGAGACTCTAGATATTAATTAAAATCTAAAATTTGAATAATGAGACTGTTGACAGAGAGGGAACCGAATAATTGGGTAAAAGTCCAAAAGGTATATATGAGATAAAAAGGCTGTCTTTTGTTTTAAGTTAGTCAGGCTCCTTCAGTACTGAAGTTGGTCCTCTTATACCTAGGGTTTAGAGCTGAGAGGTACCCCTAAATGGAAAAAGAGAAAGTATAATGCCACAGCTTTCTAGGTCCATCAGAGGCTATTAGTGTTCAACTATACAATATATGTGAATGTTATCTCTCTTTTAGAATATAAGTGATATAAGATCAGAGCCCTCATCTCCAATATCCCCAGTGCTTACACATGGTAAGAATTAAATATATGTTTTTTGATTGACTAATTGATTGAAAGGTCAGAATATGAGAAAATATGTTACGTCGTTACAAGTTCTAATACTGGACATGTTGATGAATAGTACTGAGAAAGAAAAGTCCCTCCCAAAGTTAAATAGATTAACTTTGATTTCATCAAACAAATATTTCCAGGGGACAACTCTAATTACAAGAGGTAATTAAAGCTGGTCACAATGCAGTTCATCACCTAGGATGATGAATTAAATAGAAGAAAGCATAAACCCTCTAAAGAAACCTAATGGCTTTCTTTAAATGATGCTCAGATCAAATGCTATTTAAAAGAATCTAGGGGGAGGTAATGATTAAAAGAAACCCCTACTAATGGGTACTAAACATTTCAGAAATTAATCATCCCATTACACTTGGCATTTGTCATTTCTGTTTCACAACAGGAATGTTGCAAACACTACCAAATGTAGCCTACCTTTAATAAATATCAAAATGGCTTTTGTTAGTAATAAATGAAAGAATGGAGGGCTAAGGGAAAGAAACATGATATATGTAGGTCAGAAATACAAATTATGAAAATATACTAAATTTCAAGTTGTAGATTGAAGCAGGCTAAATCTACATTGGATCACAGAATTCCACAACATTCTAAAATTTACTAATTGCCCAGTTCAATGTCCTGCTGCAATTCCAGCTATATGTCATTATCATTACCTTTTTATATAAGTTTAATATATAACTTATCATTATTATCTTTTCATTAGGTATGTAATATATTCTCAGTTGGTACTACAAAAGATATTCCCATGGTGTGTACTGCATATGCAGAGAAAGAAATGTGATTCTAGGGACATTATATTTCTTTCTTGTTATATTTCTCTTTCCATGAAATTATTCAAATTCTTGTTCTGCCTTCCTTGACTTAGTTCTAGTTCCTTAAAGGAATTGGCTGCCCAGATTCTATTTTCACAAAATCTTCCATTTTGGAGCCTTCCAAATTGGATTCACTCAGTTTTCTTTAGGAATGTTGGAAATAACAGAATCTCAAAAGTGAAGGAATTTAGGATTCATTGAATATAATCCAAATCTAAAAAATAATCCTTCTAGAACATCCCTGACAAATGTTCACCTGGTATCTGCTTAAAAACCCTAGAGAAGGGGAATCTATTTCCTTTCAAAATAACCAATTCCAGTTTTGCATAGCTCTAGTTAAGGGTTTTATTTCTTTATTTTTCCTTATCATGTAGCCCCTCTTCCAAAGCCCATTGATATGGATCTCTTTCCTAATTGGTAGAGATGAATGCCAGGGGCTGCCTGAAAGGACAGAGTGGAATGGGCAGCAAGAGTTCCAATCTCCTTCAATCCTTTTCAAGCTTTGAGTTATTTCAAATGTTTCTCACTTCAAGCTTAAAGAGGAGAGATAGAAAATGCCAACCTCATCTAAAGTTGCCAAAAGAAAAGACTCTAAGAAGACACAGGAAGGGTTGGCGATTTTCATATTGTCCCTATTCCTAGTTTACTAGACTAGAAACTGTGGGAAGTTTCCCCTTTGGAGATAAAATTTAGTATTCTTTTGTGAGTTGAGCTGAGTGTTTTCACTCCCAATGGAGAATACTCCTTCATTATGGATTGACTGGTATACATTCTTCTATCTATATCTTCTCTGATTTCTGTTTTGCAACAATTTGAATACATCAGTTTCTTAACTATTCACTAATAATCACTTCCTAGAATCTTCAACCAAGCAGAATTTTAGAGTTGCAGCTGACTTTTAATAGAAGAAACAAATAAGGGAGAAAAAAAAACTTATCAGATTTTTATTTTAATAAATAACAAAACTCTCATGAAATAACAAAAATCATATTTAAAATATAAACCTGAAGAGCTTTTGTGATCTACTATTTATACAGACAAGACCAAGATATCTACAGGGAGCTACCTAGAATGCAGAATGGATATCATGTTATACAGCATAACTTCTTAAACTTTTTCCACTTGTGACCTCTTTTCACCTGAGAAATTTTGCACAACCCTGGATATATAGGTATATAAAATGGGTTTCCAAATCAAACATTTACTGGTAATAAGTCAGAATTTTGTGAGCCCCGACCGTAGATGGGGTCGCAACCCACAGTTTAAGAAGCTTTGTACAAGACCTAAAGAGAAGTTGCACAGAATGAAGAGTTGTGGAGAGATTGTTTTCTGCACCATTTGGAGAAAGTAGAATCTGAATGACGTTACCAGGCATATTTGAGCTTCTCTTGATATTAGTAAGAAGGGAATTATCAAAGTTATCACTGTAATTATTAACTTTCAATAAATCATTTATAATTTTAATATATACATGGAGATACCTTAAGACCAAATTTTTAATCTATCAAATTAAGGGGTTTGTTATACTCCACAAACAGTAGTCTCAGTGGGATTTTGAATTATTTGAACCTTTTGGTCAATTATATGTCTATGAAGATACTTTCTGTTGTAGAATTTCCATTTGTGACTGCTCACTTGTTCTCTCTTCATCAAGGATACTCTTGAAATGTGTGTAGATTATTCTCATAAAGATTTTGTGACTATTAATGTAAAAGTAAGAGTGTACAAAAATAACAATTTATATTATAATATCAATATTATAAAAATGAAAAAACTGGAAGATTTAATTCTTATTATCAATTATTAATAAAATTAAAATAAAATTATCAGAACAGAGAACAATTCATATGACATCTGTCAAAATACAATTTTAGAAGCTATGAGAACCATGTTCAATACAATGACCATTCATGATTCCAGAGGACTGATGATGAAACATATCATATATAAAAAGGTAATAGATACAGAGCTCAGAATGGGACATATAAACTTCTGCATACATTCATTAGGGGAATTTGTTTTTCTTGTCGATATTTATTTATTAAAAGAAATTTGCTTTTTTTTTTCTTTTTTTCATCATGAAATAGCATGTGAATAGAGAGAAAATAGATATCTGTTAAGTTTTTTAAATAGAGAAGGGAGATACAGGGTATTACAAGTGTGAAATGTTACATAAACTTTTAGTTGAAGTCATGCTATTATTAGTTTTATTTACCTATGTCCTTTCATAAAGTGAGTCATTTGTAAATGTTTGTAATTTAAAAACAAACCCATCAATAAAACTGTGTTTAAAAAGAAAATCAAATAATTCCTCTCTCATAAAAAATGTAATAATAATTAAAAATTGATTATAATAAAGGTATCATACATATTTATATATGGTGTAATTTAAGCTACCATTATCACTACTATTCATAGATAATCTTTACTCTATTCCATATTTCTTTGTACAATTAGGCATTTAAACAATATTTAATAGTGGTGATGATGAGTACAATGATAATTGATAATAATGATAATAAATGAAATCCTCCTTTATCCCTTTGTCAGCAATCAGCTTTCCCTTCCCTTCAAACCTCACATAATATTCTTAGGGACAAAAAGTATTCTTCCTATTCCTTCCCCAGTGAATAATTCTAAAGATTAACTTCTGTTACAAACTTTGAGATTTACCTAAGTTGTGGACTGTATCTGATTTTGAATTAATGAGGACCATTGAAATATTCTTCTTCATATTCCCTTATTTGTCCCTTGGTAAAGAAAGGTAAAGTTAACTAGTTAATTATATGATTGCTTAATACTCTGACAGAATATTACAAATCCTCCAGGACACTTTCTTACTGAGTTTAAGATAGGAAGAATGGACCGTTAAAGCCTAATTTGTTTCAAGGATTATCAAAATAGATCATCATCATCTGGGACCATCTGGGAAGCAGATGACAAGACATTCCACTCTTAGTTGAGGGTCAATTCAGATGACTAACATAAACCAGAGCAAACCTTATTATATACAATTTAGGAAGTTTGGGACCAGCTAATTCTATATTGTGAAAATGGAATGGTTAATGACTTTATTAATCATTTTGATTTGCTCAAGCTCCCTTACTATCTAAAAAAGGCAGACTGACCTGGGAATCAAATAAAACTGAACATTCCTTAAGATGGATGTATTGAAATTTATTGCAGTATTTGTGCATTGGAAGTTCCTTGAGGTACTGGTATATTGTACCCAACATACTTCCCCTCCTATGCCAAATAACTCGAAATAGTTCCCTTCCTAGGCTAAATAACCAACACAGACTTATTCATATCAACTCCAGTTCTGCAAAACAACTCAGCAATTGAGATAACCTGATTAAAACCACTATGTGTTTATACTCCTTACCTCGCTGTGATTTTTCTTCTTATAATCCCTGCTGCCCGTGTCCACCTTATGCACAGTTCTAAATGTGCTCCCATGTATACATGTCTGCTTACTTAGAAAGAATAGAGCCATGGATAAAATCTGTTTTGTCTTTTTCAAACCAAATTCTATGGTGCGAGGAGAAAGGTTGACGATAGAAAAGTCTCATATGTGCTTTTAAAAGAAAACTGGATTGATGATTCATCCATGTAAGGAATTCTTCATGCAGAAATTTCTTTCCCCCATGCAGATCATCAAATCTGTAATTTACATTCTTCAAGATTTGTCTAGGGAACTGAAAGGTTAAATTATTTGCCCTTAGTCACAACTGGAATGTGTCAGAAGCAGAAATTCTTGACAGATGTTCCTAACTCTAAGTCTGGATCACTGTATACTAAGACACTATCACTAAGCTGAATCTTATAAATGATTTTTGAAATAATAATTTTTTCCTTTATAAATAAACCTAAGAAAATTAGCTGTTGTGATATGGAACATATGGAGACAGTGGTAAAAGGAAAACAGGGAAGAGATTTCTAGAGAAGAATAGCCAAAGACTTTAGCAGTGTCAAAAGAATGAAAACTAGTAGATTAACTGAGATTCAAAGAATGAGAACGGTCCAGTAAACAGTGCATTGAGAACTAAATATTAGGGAAAAAATTGTAAAAAGGGCAATGGAAAAGAACAATGGATAGAAGGCAAAAAATCCCATTGACCAGTTCCAAGAAGAGCTGGTCCAGTGAAATCTGATGATGGATTAGTGTGAAACCTGAGTCCCAAGGCTAGATTTTAACATCTTTTATGTACTTAATAAATATTAATTGAATTGGCTTCAATGAAAGCTAACTCATTTAATTCATCTGAGTTATAGATTATTTAGAGCAGTGAGCTAAAAACTTTTTTGATCATCAACCCCATCAATAAAAAAAAATTTAAATACATCTCCAATACATATATATTTACTTATTTATAAGTGATATATATGTTCTGTCACATTAATATTTGTATAAATTATAAAATAGACTTAGATGAACATTTTAAAAGGCTGAGATAAAGATGAAGTAATATTTGTTCCTAGAGTCCTTAGGGAACATTGGAGTTAATTTGAGTAGGGAGTCAGATCTGTACTTTACCAAAAAAAAAAAAAAAAAAAATCAGTTTGGCTATTGTGTGAAGGATGCATTTAAGAAGAAAGAGACTTGAGACAGAGAAATCAGTTTGGAGGCTATAGCAAGAGTTCAGAGGATAAGTGATGAGGGATTGCCCAAAATGGCTTCTCAATGAACAGATAGAAGAACAAATATGAGAGAAGATATGGAGGTAGAAATGGTAAGATCTGACTAATGAAAAGATACGTAGGGAGAAGACATCACAATTTCAAACCTGCTTAATAAGAAGGGAAGTGGTACTCTTAATGGTGTAGAAGCAGGAATAGATTTTAAGAAAAAGACAGCATAATGAGCTCTGAAACACGTTTCCATGTCTTCTCATTTACATGACTTATTTTATCTCAACAAAAAGTAAGAGTGAATAGGGATTCATGCACTAGCCACTATTCTGCTAGCCACTATGCCTAATCCAATTAAAAAGTAATCTTGAGGTGGTGGAATGCTGACACTTGTGAAAGGAAAGGAGTAAGGGCAGGTGAGTTTGTGCAGTAGTTGTGGTTAACTGCATCATAGTTAGGTTATATCCACACAGAGGGACACAGCCTCTGATGGAAGCAGGGAGTAGATAGTGATAAGAGATAGGGAACAAGGGGCTGCCTTAGGTATTGGAAGCAAGCCTATTCCTGCCTATAATAGAGTGAGTTATGGCCCATCTTCTTACCACAACAGGTTCCTAGGGGTACATGGCCCTCACTTTGTAGACCATGGATCTAGAATATAATGAGATCAACACATGGTATATCCCCCTCTGATAATGACTAAGATAAATGCTTTCATTCAGACTAGTTACTAGAAACCAACATTCAAGGCTTATCTCCAACTCAAAGGACGATAATATACATTCAAATGGGAATATGGCTCTAAGTTTCTAAACCAATCAAAAGACAAAGTTTAAAACTATAAGATAATATTTCTAAAAGTTAGACTGTATCTTACAGTTTAGAAGTACTTTCCAAGTGGCATAGAATAAATATCATTGCTCTTATCTGACAAATAATGTAACTGAGAGTCAGAAATATAAAGTGTCTTGCGTAAGGTCATACAGCAAGTATATGTCATCTCTTAGATCAAACCATGTCTTTTTGATATTATTTACCTATCTCATTATGCATTGATTAAATAACTGCTATATGCAGATCACTAGATATGAATGAATGAGAATAATGTTTTAAGTATTTACTATATGGCAAGCAATATTCTAAGCTCTGGATATACAAAAATAAAGAAAATCACTGTTTTCTAGCAGCTTACATTCTCATGAAAGAAATGATAAACAAAGAAGTGCGGTGGTCAGGGAAGGGAATTTTGTCCTAGAAATTTAGAAAGATAATGAATCCCATAGTAGATAGAAAGAATGAATCCATAGTAGAGCTTATTGATGAATCCCATCCAAGAACAATTATTAGGTTGATGTGGTTTTAGTCCAAGTTTCCATTTCTGAAGGAGTTAAAGTGACAAGGTACACATGATATGCCAAAGCAGTTGGCAAGGAGATTGTAGAAAAGGCAGCCAAAGAAAAGTGAATGAGGTGAAGACCAGAGTTTCCCTTAAAATAGTGTTTCAGAATAGACAGTTACCACTCAGGAGAGGTAGGCCCCAGAGTTGAAATTCCTCAAGCACATAGTCTGGTGTAGGCAACAAGGTGGCCAGTGAGTGGTGAGGTTGCTGTTCAGAGGATGATCATAGAGAGAAGAAGCTAGATGCTAGGTAAAATTCAAATTTCAGATAAGGCAAAGTCCTTAATCTCATGAAGTTTACAATTCAGTAGCATACACAGATAGCTATAACACAAAATGATATATAAGTGCATTGTTGTTTTTCTGTTGTGTCCGACTCTAAGTGACCCAGTTTAGGGTTTCCTTGACATAGATACTAGATGGTTTGCCATTTCCTTCTCCAGCTCATTTTACAGATGAGGAAACTGAGGCAAACAGGATTAAGTGACTTGCCCAGGATCACACAGCTATTAAGTGTCTGAGACCAGATTGGAATTCAGAAAGATAAGTTCTTCTGATTCCAGGCCTGGTACTCTATCCTCTGTGTCACTTAGTTGCAATAGATAAATTTGAGAGGTACAAAAAAACACAATTTGTTGCCCAGGGGGAGTAAATGTTACTACTACTGGGATAATCAGAGAAAATTTTATAGTAGAAGAATTCAAGGGATTGGGTCCACTCACCTAAAAGATCCCTCTATTCTGGTGAGTACAGTTGGGTCAGCTTTGAGAGAGCACCTAGAAGAAAAACCAGACTTTTTTTTGTATTTGTTGGTTCATTACATCCCACCTCATGGGGAAAATTTTCTTAAAGTTTAGATTTAACTCATGTCAAGTTTCTTCCCAAAGGGGAAAGTAGAAACATATTCAATGTAGATATGAATCTAATATGAGAAAAGTATTTATTTTTCCCACACAAAAGAAATGCTAAACCCAAAAGGCTGCTACCATCATGCACTGATGACAGAAACTTAAATGAGTACAATAAAAACTACTGTTACTTTCTCCCAGGAAGATGAGATTTAAACATTAGACCATACGCAGTTTGGGAACTGCAGAATAAGAATTGTAATATTTCACCCCAGCTCTGTACTGCCAAAACAATTCCCTGCAAGCCCGTGTCTTTTGGTAAGTCAAACTAATGGGCTGAGCTCCTTTCCTTGCCATTGAAGTCCTTTCTGATACCACTAGTCACCTCTGATCAAGGAAACTAGGGTTCCCAACCTTTTAAACTCAGGAGACTGCTTTCAAGATAGACATAAACCTGGGGCAATTAGGTAGCACAGCAAATAGAGCACTGACCCTGAACTCAGGAGTACCTGAGTTCAAACCTATCCTCAGATACTTAATAGTTCCTAGCTCTGTGACCATGAGTAAATCATTTAATCCCAACTGCCTTGCAAAAAAAAAAAAAAAAAAAAAAAAAAGTTTGACATAACTTCAAAACTGCTGTCTGATCACCTGTGATCAAGAAAGGAAACATCCAATAAATAAAATACCCAAATGGCCACAGTGCTTAGGTTCACCTCACCTTGCTGAGCATTTGCTCTAGATGTCAGGAGGAAGCACTTATCAAGTGACCAAAATGGGGATGAAGGGATAAGGAAAACTTCTCTCTCCTTCTCACCTCTCATGGTAGAGGTCTTGAATATGGTCTTGAAATGATCTACAACTGAGAGGTGAAGAAGCACTTTAAGCAAGTCATTCCATCTGAGTCAGCAGATCTTTCTGCTCAGTGGCCAATAAGGGGATTATCACCATGGTGTCCAAGTCCTTTAGTACTGATTCAGTCACCTGTGGCTGACTGGAAGCAGTGACTTCATCATCTCCAAAGCACCCATGAAATGAGATACACAATCCTCTAGAAGCAGACAGAGCTGCTCTGGGTATGTGCTCATATAGTGATTAAAGCAGAATTTCTGATGTCCATCAGAAAATAACTTTCTTTTTAAAACATGTCACCAACAAATGTCAAGAACAATTTATATAAAACATTTTTTTCAGGTAGAAAATTTAAATATATTATGGGTCTGCCTAGACTTGAATCTATAATCATCTGTTCTAAAGTGAATTAAGTATGAATTCCACATTTAAAGGAAATTTGAACCTAACTATTTTATTAATCACTTGATATACACAGATGAAATCAAACTGCATGGCTTCGTGAAATCCTTCTCCAATTATCTCAAAATGTCATTTGGATTCAGTAAGTGTAAATTTTTTAATGTATACTAAGAAAAGCTAGAAACTAAAAGCTTTTATCTTGAATGTTGAGATTAATGCTACCTTGGTCTCCTCCAGGAAAAATATATTCATTGAGCATAAAACTGTCAAGGAGAAAGCTATGTTTGAATATATTAAAAGACAACCTGATATCTTGAAGTCAAAGCTCAATGAGAATGACATCTTTTGCTCAATTAACACCTAAGTAATAACAGTTTTAATGTATACTTTTGAAGTATAAAATAGACCCTAACAGACTTGAAATATAACCTAAGAAAATTTGTACAATATTAACGAACCATAAGGCTTATCATACTAAAGCAGCTAGAGAAAGATTAACATTTCCTCAGCAAGAAAAGAAGAAAAAGAGAGCTCAGCATTCTCAAGGAACATGATAAATATATTTTTAAAATCTACAGAAATACTTCTTTGAATATATAAACATTGCTTCACCAAGTATAAAGGCTGATAATGGGTACCTATTAGTAGATTTGTCGAATGTAAACCTGGGATATGCTGAAGCTCCTATGAACCCATTGTTAAATTATCAGTATGAATATTTATACCTCTGTAATTGACAAATGCTACAATCAGGAATTGATTTGCTGTTTTGTTGATCATCTAGACTTAAGAAAGTAAGAGAGAAAATTTTAGTAATATGGATTATGTGCTCCCTACCTTTTTGAGAGCCAGTTATTTTAAACTGTGTTTTACTAGCATATCCCTGAATGTAAACAAACATCATTTATCTCTATGAGAAGCTTATGAAAGGTCTCCAGTTTAAAACTGGAATGAAGAAACTCCCTATAAGTAACATTCACAAGAACTCATCCAACGATATGTCAACAAAGGAACATTTAACAAAGAGCTAAGTCATGTAGATATGATTTTGGATTTGAAAGATTTATGATAACAATTCAGGACCATCAAAATTGCAGAAGAGTTTTCCTAAAGAAGCCTATATTTAGTACTCAATGCAAATTATGCAACGAAACAGCAAAAACTGTAAAACACAAAAACACATCTCTAGAAGTGGCAAAAATTTAGCACCTACTGCATTTATAGCAAGACATATTCTTATGGCTAACATTTTTTCATAAGTAGCTCACTATCTTTTTTCAAATAACAGATAACAAACTCCCATGTTACAAATATAGATTTCTAAATGGTTTATTGGCTCAACCAACAAACCATATTGGAACTAAATTACTAGAAGAAACTAAATAATCACCTGAACATAATGCTGATCCATATAAACTTAAAAACAGCATTCTTAATAGATGTTATCACACCAATTTACATTTATCTTCAATGTACACAGAATTAGCTTCTTTGAAAATATAGAGTAAATGTATGCACATGTATACATAAATATATGTGTATATGTACATATATATATACACACACATATGTGGGTGGGTGTGTATATAGCTATCTATAGAGAGAAAAAGACAAAGGCAGAGAGAGACAGAGACAGAGAGAAAGAATGTCTTAGCTGAAGAAATCAAAGTCATGTGGGAATACAATGAAGTATATGTCATTCTCCACTAATATTGGAGGTCTACCAAGGATGGTTTTAGTGACATAACAAAAGATGGACATATCTTTTTGCCATTTATTCTTCAACTGCAAAATCCAGTTATTTTATCTATTTATGCAGTTTTCTGCAGAATATTAAATATAAAGAATAATGGTAAGGATTATGACTTACCCCATGATGATTTCTATATTGATTCCATCAAACTGATAAATAGAATGATTTTTGTACAATAATAGTAACAATAGTTTCTATTTCTAAGCTTATTGGTTCCTTAGAGAAAAAAGGAACTTAAAGTGAGTGAGAAGTAGAGATATGAGTAAACAAGGGAGGAAAAAGAAGAGGAATCAACCAAAAAAGAAAAGGAAAATAACACTGAGCTAATAGGGAGAATTTCAGAGTTAGAATATCTAGAGCATTTTTAAAATGCCTATTCACTTAGTTTGTGAATTTGTTCAGATCCTTGTTCTGTTGCCCTTGCTTTTCCTTGCTTCTACTTCATTTTTGGCCATTTATTTATTACTTTGCATTGTGTGATGCGGAGGTTAAAAAAAAAAAAAGGAAACTGGATTTAGAGTTAAAGGACTGGAATTTGAATTCTGCTTCTATTACTTAATATCAGTATCACATTTGGTAAGTCACTTATTCCTCTGGGTTTCATTTTCTGCCTCTGTAAAGTGAAGGATTCTGTTCTAGCAGACCTACAAGTTCTATTCTAGTTCCAAATCAGTGATCTTCTTCATATGATTTTATTTCATAGAAGTCACCCCTTAATCCTGGATCTCCAGAAATTTTTTTCCCTAGGATCCAGCCCAGTGTAAGTTTTAAATATATATATATACATACACATATATATATATATATACACATACACATATATATATACATATATATGTATAAATATGCTATAATTGAAAGACTTTCATTTTGGAAATGCTAAAATAGCAGTTCTCAAGGTATGATCCAGATACCCCAAGAAGCCCTCAGGGGTCCAAGAAGTCAAAACTCTTTTCATAAAAACACTAAAACGCTTTAATTTCTGATATGGTAAACATCAATATAAACAAAAGCTCTTTGGATAATCTTTGATTATTTTTAAAAGTTTAAAGGGCATGAAGTGATGCTGAGCAAAACAAGCAGAACCAGGAATATATTGTACATAGTAACAGCAAGATTGTGCCATGATCAACTGTGAAAGATTTGGTTCCTCTCAATGGTTCAAGTAATCCAAGGCAATCCCAATAAAATCTGGATAGAAAACACCATCTACATCCAGAAAGAGAACTATGAAGATTGAATGTAAATCAATACATGATATATTCACTTTTTTCTGTTTTTTTCTTCTGTTATGGTTTTTCCCTTTTGTTCTGATTTTTCTCCGGCAACAACATTCATAAATAAATGTGTATTTAAAAATCTATACATGTTTTACCAGAAAAAAAAACAAATTTTAAAAATTAAATTAGATTTTTTTAAAAAGTTTAAAGAGGTCTTGAGATGAAAAAGTTTGAGAATCTCTGGTCTAAGGAAAATAATGTACATGTAGTCTTCAGTGATAGCTGTATCTGAAAACCACTAATCTGCTGTTGTTCACTAGTCAATTTTCTTGATAATGGCTAATTGCTGCACAAATGTGAGATCCTTAAATGAATAGAATAAATCCCTTGTTAAACAGATGTAACTGTTTTCTTGTCCTGCTAAGGCTCAGAATGGTTATATTGCGCTTTTTTCCCTAATCTGCAAATTAGCATGAGGAAAATGAACACATATAAAAAATGTACAAAAGAAATGGTCTTTATTGCCTCTTCCAAAGAATGAAACAGTCCATCTACTAAAGAGTAAGACAAATTGGAAAGCACTTCAAGACATTCTAGGATATTTAAGCAATGTTCTCACTAAAAAAAAAAGTATGTTCAATTTCTAAATATAGAAACTGCAGAAAGGATTTTCCGTTCCTGCCTTCTCAATTTGTTTTACATTTAAACAACTTTAGAACCATTTAAAGTTGTAAAGATAATCAACAATAAAATATCCTTAGGAAGTGACTTCACAGAATGATTTTCCAAATCATCTGAGGTAAAATCAAAGAAAATGACAACTTTCCAAATCTACCTCAGGAGGACAAACTCCTTTTTCCAATTTACTTTGAGGCTCTTTCTTTCTTTTCTAGGGCAATTATACTATCTCTCTCTGCGCTCTGAACTATTTCCTGTAATAGCCTATGCCATTCCCAGATATATCATATCAACAAACAATTTAACAAGAATTTATTAAGAACTTATTGTGTGGCTACTGATAATCGTTTCAGGTGCTTAAAATATAAAGATGAAAAATGACAATCCTGGGTGCATATTATGGTCATTTGCTTATGTTTTTTTATCTTTAGTATTCTCTGAGAGGAAAGATGCCATATTTTACTGAATTTTGTAATTTTAGTTCCCCAGAAATGGTCTTCTGTAAGAAAAAGAGAAAAATAATAAAATCCAAATGTATACAGCATATACTTGGGAATATTGGTGTTTGGACTCATTTGTGGGATCACATAGGAAAAATCTTGTTAAGGAATTGAACTCAGAATGCAATATCTGAGGTAGCCACAAGATGGTACTTCACATGAGCAGCGCCTCATGCTTTTTAGACCTTGTAATATGCTCCCTTCCAAGTCTCTTGACTTAAGCAAGACTAAGGCCACACCCTGCAAAATGGCCTTTCTCCAGTAGACATTTTTCAATATCAAAAACTGATAAAACTATTAGAATATAAAAATGCTAAAATTGTATTTTTACCCCAACCTTTAGCCTTGGAATAGCTCAGTTCTTTTTTTTTTGGTACCCATTGATACAGACAGAAAGCAGAGATCATACAAGCAAAACTGGAGGCCTTTTGTGTTTCTGGAGAAATTAGCTTTGCTGTAAAGACCTGTGGAGAGATTTACTCCCCTTTGTGGGTTGTTTTTTTGTTTTGTTTTGTTTTGTTTTGCTTTGATATAAAACCTTGTGAGACATAGAAAGGCAGCTGGCATCTGAGCAATTAACATGCTTTTCCTGAGCATCTAAGCAGTAGGGTATTAGCTATTAGAGCAGCTACAGTGATAACCAAATGGCAGAGGGAAAGGTGGACGGTCACAAAAGGTAAAAATATACTACAGAGAGACAAATTATTAGAAAGGTCCTCCTTGGTATTGATCAAGTTCTACTCAAAGGAAGTGAAATGTAAAATTACCTAATGAGGAACCCTGCTGAAAATGTCCCAAGGAGGTTTGACTCCTAGTCTCTTGATTATTTGTAATCATTATATGCCTCAGTGGTTATTGTTATTGATTCATGTCCAACTTTTTGTGACACCTTTTGGGGAGCAAAGATACTGGAGTAGTTTGCCATTTTCTTCTCCAGCTCATTTTACAGACAAGGAAACTAAGGCAAACAGGGTTAAGTTATTTCTTGGTCACATAGTATCCAAGACTATATTTGAACTCTGGTCTTCCTGACCCAGACCCTGCACTGTATCAACTGGACCACCTAGTTACTCTGTTTTATTGGTTAGATTGTGTAGATTTTGTGTGTGTGTGTGTGTGTGTGTGTGTATGTGGTGTGTTTAGAAATAAAATAGGCTATTCTATACCTGGGGAATATAAAAGAAATAAAAGCCTCTTTCTGCCAAAGAAGTTTGACACTCTCTGGAATTTATTACTTAAAGAGTTACTTACAGTATTTAGAGGTTAAGTATTAATAATTATTATAACTAGCATTTATATAGTGCTTTTAGAGTTTGCAAAGTACTTTACAAATATCTTATTTTATCCTCACATAATTCCTGGGAGATAGATAATATTACCTCAATTTTATAAATGAGGAACCTGAGGCAGACAGAGATTAAGTTATTGGCCAGGATCTATTTGCCAACTAGTCAGTAGCTGTGGCAGGATTACTCAAGGTCACACAGCGAATATGTACCAGAAATGGGACATAACCCAAGTCTTCCTTGCTTGATAACCAGTTCTCTGACACCTTGCTCTCTCATCTACCGTGCTATCTATGCCAGAGCGTTAATATGAAGAACCTATAGGGAAATATATTCCCATGAGAAAGAATGTTGTCCTTGACATAAAAATTACCTAAGAAATTGTTAATAAGTATTGCCAACCATATTTATCAACATGTAGAGACATTTTAATGTCTAATTTGTTATATGCTAGGGATGGATTCACTTAGAAAAATATCAGTGGATCCCAAGCAACCTTCTCAGCAACTTCATATAGAATTTAATTAAATCAGGCAGAATAGATACAATGGAATTTTACAAAGGGCAGAGGGAGGAAGCATGTCTCATGATGTCCCAGCTGTGAAGAAGGTTTTTCTCCATCAATCCTCCAGCTGTGGACCAGTATACTCTAATATCCCCTGGCCACTCAGGATGGTTCTGGTTTCTGGTCATTTCTTCTGAGAATTATTTTTTCCCTTTCATTTTCTGATCCTAGTAACCAGCATTTTTGTCTGTATGTCTGTTTTTTTATTTGTCATGTCTAATACTGGTTCACCTTGATTTTCAAAAAAATCAACCATCTCTTTTTGTGTATGTTATATCTATATTATCCTTTATGATAAAGGTGTACTTCACATAAAGACACATCCCAAATTTTGTCATTTGTAAGAACTAAGTTCCAGAAGGATGTTTTTTTTTTTAATTTGCCTGTTCCTAAGGAAGCAAGCATATTTAAATTTGTAATAAGCTCTTCCTTAATAAGAACTTATTTGTAGTTATGTAACTCTCAACTCCCTTTTCTAGATAAATAGCTATAAAAATGGGAATTGAAAATGAGGAGGGGAGATTTCATGTTATTGGAAACTCAAGCAAAGAAGAGAGATTAAGAGAAAAATAAAGTCTCCTTAAAAAAAAAAAAGTTGGATTCAATCAATTAATAAAGAGCCTATAAAAGTTAAAAGTGCAGTGGAACCCAGAAAAGTTTGACCACTTATTACAAAATGATAGGAGTCTGTTTTCTTTTTCATGCTAATAGAATTAACCTTCAAGTGAAAATATATAAAAAATTGAAATGAGTTTTAAAAGAAAATAGGAATTTTCACAATTTGAACAAAGATATTTTTTATCTGATCCAACTAATCATACAGAACACACAAATAATTGTGTTTGTTTCTAATAAATTGAGTTTATCTATGAACTTAGTTGAAATTATCAAATGAGAAAGATATTTAAATATTTAATTTAATTTAATAAACATTGCTGCCAATTACATTTATCAACATATAAAGACACTTTAATAATTGGTTTGTTATATGCTGGGGATGGACCCACTTAAAAAAATTATCACTGGATCCCAAGCAACCTTATACAGAATTTAATTAAATCATGCAAAATGGAATAGATACCAACCACTCATTCCTTTGTGTGTCCTCTTTCTGTGTGTCTGTATATGTGTGTGTCTCTCTCTCTCTTTTTCTCTCTCCTTTGTCTTTCTCCCCCCTCCTCCTACTCACTCTTTCTCTTACCAGAATTATGTGATGCAATAGTTCCTCAATAACTGAACTAATTTCATTTATTGCTGTATTCATTCTATATTCACTTATTACTAACAGTGATTTGAAGACTTCTAAGAAGATGATGATGAGGAGGATGAAAAGTGCATTTATACAGCCCTTTCTATGCATGAAGCACTGTGCACTTTAGAAATACCTCGTTTGATACATATAATAACCCTAGAAGGTGCTTGCTATTATTTTCCTGACTTGCAGATGAGGAAACTGAGACAAATAGAGCTTAAGTACTTATCCAGAGTCATACAACTAGTAAGTAAATAAGATCAGATTTGAACTCTACTCTTCCTGGCATCAAATTCCTCTCCATGACAGTCAAGACTCCCCAGAATCGAGAACCACCCAAATTTATCTCACATTATTCCCTACCACATACCCTATGCCAAACTAGATTCATGTTCATATAACTAGGCTTTTGCTTATGCTATTTTCTAGTCCTGAAATAATCTTCCTATCCCTTTTAGCCTATTGAAATCCTACCATCTTGGCAAATACCAAGAGATCATCCAAAATAAATAGCATTTTGATTACATTAAATTAAAAAGGCTTTATGAAGACAAAAAATATAGCTAAAGATTAGAAAAGAAATAATAACTTTAGGAAAAAGCTTTGCAACAAATTTCAGTGATAACAAGTCTCTTTTGCTAAATATATGTTAGTGATTCAAAATTATAATAAGAGCCATTCTCTAATTGATAAATGATAAAAGAATATGAACAGATAGTTCTTAAGGGAAGAAATCCAAGCCACCAATAGCCAAACAAAAATGTTCCAAACACTAACAATATAGAAAAATGAAAATTAAAGGAATTCTGAGGTTCTACCACACAACCCACAAATTTAGAATAATTGACCCCAAAAGATTATAATAAAACATTAGAGGGAAATACAATTATTACTTCCCCATAGTGACTTTCCCCATCATCGTTTCAATATATATTACATGTTGGTGTAAGAAATTAAGTGGGAATTTGAGGGAGATTTATAGAAGCTACAAATGAAACACAAAACAGAGGACAAAAAAATTAGAAACTCAAATATATAAAATATGTATAGTATTGTATAATATCAACATGTTTTGTCTTTTAATATCATAATAATTCAGACTTCTCTGGTACAAAGAGAGAACAAAAATATGTACAAGGATTTTCCAGATCATGTGGGTCATTGTACTCTTAACCCCAAGGATGTAGAAAGGACAATTGGAGACGCATTAATGCACTGTGGGTAGAGTTGTAAATTGTTTAATTCTGGAAAGCAATTTGGAACTTTGTCCCAAAAGTTACTAAAATTTACATATTCTTTGATTCAGTGATACTATGATTAAGTCTATACCCCCAAAAGATCACACAAAAAAGTGAAAAGCACTCATTTGCACACAAAAAAATATTTATGGCAGCACATTTTGTGATGTCAAAGAATTAGAGACAAAAAAATGCACAACAATTGGGGTAAGGCTTAATAAAATATGGTACATATAATGGAATAATATTGTGCCATAAGAAATATGAAAGGGACAATTTCAGAGAAACCTGAAACTGATGCAGTATATGAATTGCATGCAATATAATTTCAGCAGAACCAAGAGAACAAATTATATAACAACAAAAATTGTAAAAAGGAAAAACTTAGAAATTTAAGAAATCTGATCAAATGAATATCAACCATGATATCTGGGGGTACAATTTTAAACAAGTCACAGTATCTTTTGGTATTAATATTAACTGTAAAAGATAATTTCATCTTGCTCTAATTGAAGACTAGAATTTGATTATCAAGTGAAATCTCTTTGATCACAAACTTGACATGTATTTTAATCCTGATAAAAAGGATGCATATTGCAAAATCAGCAATTCATCATGCAAAGATAAAAAATCCTAGAAAATGCATCCCTTAACTAAGTCATAGTGAATGTTAACCATTCACTTTATACACTGAATATATATATATATATATATATTTCTGAGCTTTACCAGGATCAAATAGATTTGAAAAAGTCTTGTAATTATATGACTCAGAGAGGTTAATCTATGATGTTCACACTAAGATCTGATAGAAGTTTCCCTCTCCAGCACAAAGAATCAAAGGACCCTGCAAACCCATCTAACCCAGTGATTGCATCCAAATAAAAGCCTATCAACATAAGGCTTAAGTAGAATCCTATTGTTAAGGACTTATACCAGATTCTCCTCCTCATTAACTATACAATCAAGTTCCAAAGCCTTGAATTTACATGTTGCACTGCAATCTTGTTACATTCCTGGGGATATATCAGTCTTACCATGACCCCCTCTTGCATCTATTGAACCCTCAGATCCAAAATACCAAAAAACAAGTCCAGAAGTGGAAAGAACTTTGAGACATTGGATTGGTAACATCTTTGTCACTCGTCAAATTGACAGAGTTAAATACAACCAACTGCAGGGTCTATTAGACATGACCTCTTGTCCAGGAAATTTGTGGGGGAGAGTATAAGAAGGAGAAAATTATGCAGTTTTATAACCTTGAATACCACACAGATCAGAAAGATCATTTACTGGTCATCAAGAGAGTTTTATACTTAATAGGAAGCTTTTTTCTTATCTTTATTTATTTATTATCCCCTCACTCTCCTTCTAACTTGACAACTGGCATTAGTTGAATAAAAACATAATTAATAAGTTTCATGGTGACACCAAAAATGGAGAGGATCATGTCCAGAAGATAAATAACTAGGCCCTATTAAACTTGGATGGTGAGTCCTGGGAGATCTCCATATCTTCTTCCTGTGCCATTGTCTTAGTGCTTGGAGTTACATTTGTTATGGTTATCTCTAATATTTTCCATCAAATAACCATCCCTCCACAACAAAAAGTTCAACTCATGATATTTGTCCTCTATAAGAATTACTTGTCTACAGCTGTTAGCTCTCTCATGTTTCTTTAGTCTATATCTAGAATGGTTTATCTTGTTTTCTCACAGAGGAAGTGGGACTATAGATCTGTTTAGCTAATTGTGCCTCTAGAGTGAGGTTTCTTAAACTTTTTTTCACGTAAGATCTCTTTTCACCCAAAAAATTTTTGTTACCCCAAGGATATAAATATGTAAATCAAATATTTGCTAATAATAAATAATAATTTTGTGACCCCCACATTCACTTATGCAATTCCATATAAGGTTGCAACCCCATATAAGGTTGCAACCCACAGTTTAAGAAGCTTTGCTCTAGAGATACTGACATCACTGAGAAGGTGTGGGTGGACTAGCTATTGCTAACATGAATAAACTATGAAAAAATGTGTTCTCATGGTAAAGAGTGTTGGTTCTAGGCAGCACAATGGAAACCACTTTACCACCTGGTTGCACAATATTTTCTCCTTAGTTTCCATCATTTTTTTCACTTTCCAGATTATACAGAATCCAATTCGTCACTAGCTCCTACAAACTTGAAATATATGCCTAGTAACATAAGAATCATAGCAAAATGACATTATAAGAAAGAAATATAGATGTTCCATATAATTCATTTTTATGGGATTTACGTCTAGTTCAATTTTTAACAAGCTCTAAGTGGACTGACGGTATTGGAGATTTTCTTCAAATCAGTCTTTGTCAAAAAATGAACTGCTAGGATAAGCTTTATTGGAATAAGCCTATTTTAGTAAGTGATATTGACCGCAATTAGCTAATGCGCTTCTCAATATGCAATTTTGGAACAAGAATGGACCTTTAAAAAAAATCTAATCCAATCACCTTGATTTTAAAGTTCACCTTGAACTCAAAGAGTTGAAATGTCTTCTTCAAAGTCATATAGGTAATTAATGGCAGAGCCAGAAAGAAAGAAATAGTGTGGACTAATGAAAAGAATGACAAGCTTAGAATCAGCAGTCAGTTACAATTCTAACCAGTATAGTGAAAAGACCTTTGGATTTAGGACTGCAGGACTTGGACTCAGATATCAGGTTTGCTATTAAGCATCACAGATTTAGAGATAGAAGAGACTTCATCTAGTACACTGATCTTAAACATTTTGGCTGTAGGACCTCTTGACATTCTTAATAATTATTAAAAAAAAAACAAAGTGCTTTTGTTTATGTCGATTATATCTAACTAATATATGTTATATTAAATATTTTAATAGTTTTGTATTATTATGAAAATAGTTTTGACCCTATGGATTCCTTGGCTATAGTCTCGGGGATCTCAGCACACACTGAGAACATTTGGAAATTAAGAAAATAAACTCAAGAAAAGCTAAATGACTTTCATTTAAAATAAAAACAGTAAAGCCAGGATTGTAACATGTTCTCTGAATCTAAAACCAGTATTCAGTACATCATGCTTCACAATTCCAGGCAGACCACTTAATCTCTCTGGGTCTGAGTTTCCTCATCTGTGTCTAGGGAGACATTGAGGATTTGCTCTGATCACAGAAAGAGAGAGAGTTTTGTTAGAGACAGATACAAACAGTAAAAAGGAGCAGAGGAAGTAGGAAACTTGAAGGATGATGGCCTTGTTTTTATTCACTTTGCTTTTATTCTTCCTCAATTTTATCTGCATACCATTTTTTTAAAAAAGGATTTGGCAAAGGAAGTGTACTTTGCAACTCAATTTCCACATAACTTCTATAGGGAATTTTTAGGGGAATAAGATAACCAACATTATTTTCATAGGGCATAGAATCCCACTTTGGGGCTAAACAGAAGTTAGGAGGAATTTTCAAAACAAATTTTATGATTATCTGAAAGATACAACAAAGACTGGGGTAGAGTACCCTGATGGAGAGACAGGAGATAATTGTGTGCAAGTGAGTCAAACTACTACAAATACTTCAATTTAACTTCACTTTTTTTAAAACTATGACAAAAACAATCCAGGATATTGACCCTCATATCCCAGAGAATTACTATCAATCATTCTTCAAGCTTAGCCCCATAACCTTCACTAGGGGGAGCAATCTATGTAGAGAAAGAAGTAGGCAAGTTGACACAAATGGTCCATTGATCCCCAAACCAAAAAAAAAAAAAAAAAGATCATATTTCTCCTTAACAAATGACTATGAAATTTAATATAATGAACACTTATTAAGTATTACATGCAAGGCATTGTGCTGAATGCTTGAGCTAATAAGACAAAAATATGAAACTGTCCCTACTCAATCCTTGTACCATTTCAGCAAGTAAAATATGCTGATAACTAGTCTAAAAACAAACAAAAACAAACCCTTTCCAGAATGAGAATGAGGACAACATTTCTCCTCTTCTCAAGGTGAAAAGAGTGATAATAACATAGGTCACTAGCCTGTAGTTCACAAGTGGAATTAGGATTAGTGAGTACTATATGGAGAAAGTCTTAAACAATTCCTGGGAAGAAAAGTACTTACAAGAAAAGATTTTGTCTTGCCTAAAGTTTGAGGGAACATATTTTGAAATTATTGGCTTAGGCAATTTACTATAATTTTGTAAATCTTTTGGGCCAGTCTCCCATTTGGCAGCTACTTCAATCCTCTAATTTGAGTTCATTGGCCATTTCAGAATTTTATATCTGTAGTAATACCTCTTGTTGTCTCTTCAGGTAAGCTATAATGGTGCTGAAATATAAAAGTCACTGGTAATTTTAGAAGCAACAACTGTTTTTCAAAATTCAAACCTAGAAGAGAAGAAAACAATATTGACTTTAGAATAAGTAAAAAAAAATGGTCATCATGTTTTATAGAAACAGGATCTATAATTCTCACCTCTGCTTTTTTTACTCTTTTCATAATCACTAACAAGAAAGTGTATTATAGGATGCTAGATTTAGAGCCAAAAGGAAGCCTAGAGGCCATCTAGTGGAATTCGTTCATTTTATAGATGAAAAATAAGAGAGGGCTAAGAGAAGTTAAATAATTGCCCTAAATCAAGCAGTTAGTATGTGATACATCTGAAGTACAAATTCAATTCCAAATCTAGAACCTATCCAGTATATCATACTGAGCATCAACATATAGTAAAAAATGGTGGGATATTCTCTATGTGTTTCATTCAGTTGTGTGATTGTTAATTTAATTCAACTACCAATGCGCTGTGCTAAATCCTACATCACCTTAATTCTAGTGCCAAATTTTCTTTTCTTTTTTTTTCTTTTCTTTTTAACATTATAATGTACTACCCAGTTTTCAAAGATGAAATTAGGGAACTTTAGCCACGTTTGATAAGAATCCTTTAATATTTTAGGGTGTTGAAATATGGTAGTGTGTTCAAGTATAGGTTTAAAAGAAGTATATTTATTGAAAGTGAAGAGAAGGAAAGGGTCAGTTCTATGCCTGCATCACACAGCAGGAGCTAATGCCAAGCATCAAGCTAAGTGAACAATTAATTTCCTGAACCACTGACCTGTATCCTTATCCCAGCAAGTTTATGGCTTTGTTATTGGATTGGTGACTTTCACAGTATGGAACTATCATAGGATCAATAGTTATTTGACTTGTGTGGGCACTTTGAACTGTCTCAGGTACTGATTCTCCAAGTCACTCACATTCCTTTAAGTTGCTGTGGGATTAGACCAGTTTCTCAACTGGCATTTTTCTGGAAATTTAGAGATTTTTAGTTTTGCTATAATCTCCAAATAAGAATTCAAGATGCATGCTTCAAATAATTCACAGACCTGGACAGCAAAGTTTTTTTCTGGGAATGAGAGGAGGAACTGTTTTATTTTTCTTATGAACAGATAAGTTTGGTTTTTTTTAAGGATAGGAAAAAAAACACATAAAATTGTTTGTGGATTATGAATCCTGTGGTCCCACTCCTTGCTTTCTCCAAGAGTTTTCTCCCTAATATTAATAATAATAATAGTGTAATTATTATGTTATAGATAATGATGATGATAATGTGCAAAATACTATGGTTGTAAAAAGAAATGTGAGGTAGCCTCTGCTCTCAAGGAGCTCACTTTCTAAAGGAAGAAACAGCACACAAGGAAGGCTAAAGTGTAAGTGAGGTAGAAAGTCCTTAAGATGCAGCCTGAAAGCAAGTGATATGACCTCTTCTTTAATGTCATTTCTACCAATAAAATGTCAGTTTCTAATGCTGAAATATGTGACAGTGCCAGGGATTTTATTGGAAAGAACTTTTTTCCTGGGTCTTCTGTAGCTGTGGCTCTAATATCCACAAAACAGATGTCAGGCTATATTTGTAGAACTTTGAGGCTTTCAAAGATTTTCCTGCATGACAATCCATTGAGTTCATGGTGAAATTTTTAATATACCTCATTTTATAGAGGAGAAAAGAGGCAGCTGGAAAGCACAACAGACAGAGTGCTTTACCTGGAGTCAGAAGGACCTAAATTCAAATGAGATTTCAGATACTTATTAGTATCTTTTATATATTAGTATACTTTGTATATATTGTATAATATATTTGTATATATTAGTATACTTTGTGTGTATGTGAGACTATGGACAAGTACTGAACATTTTCTGCACATTTCTGGCAATTCTTAATATCTAGTATTCTTAAATATATATACAAATATTTTATATTGTGGGGAAAACTTTATTATACTATTTTTAAAACCTTATTAATCCTCTTATTTTTTGACCCTAGCTTTGTATATGACTAAATAACCCAAGACATATATAAGTCACACTGACCCCAAAGACCCTCCAGAAGAGCCAGGGTTTACAACACAAGTAATGGCTGGGACTCCACCCAAAGTTCACATTTTTGACTTGCCAAATAGTTTCTTTTTTGGCTTTATTTGAATTTTATTAAATGTTTATGTTTATCTTCTGATGTACATCTCAAACAACCTACCAAAACCAATCTTTTTAGAAACTGCCTACTTCCTGTTCTGAATTTAGCAGTTGAATTTGTTTAGCTCAAATAAATTGAGAATTGCTGTCCCACACCTCTCCCTGCCTCCCCCTTCCCTTTACCACCTGCTCCCAAAAAAGATAAGGAAACTGAGACAAATGAAGGTTAAATAAGATTTCAGATATGTTCTAGATTGCCAATATATTATTATACTACCTCTAATTACTCAGTATGGTGAAATGGAGATAAAGTGAAGAACTTCCAGGAATGTTTAAATTCCTTTTCTATATTTTATTTTTCATTATTTCTATGTCTCTGTGACCTGCATAAGTATGTTGTGTGTTAGCCAATATTTACTTAAACTTTAGATATATTTATTTAACCCGAAATGATGACATTTATCACTATTCAATGTCATCAATATTTAGACTATTAGTTGAATGTTGTTAGCTCAGTAATTTAAATTTTGAAGGTCTGTTGGCACCCATGTCTAACATTTAATTAAGGAGAGAGGGCACCTATTTTCTTAATGCTCCCCAAACTATGATGTAATCCTTTATAACAAAACTTATAAAAACTGTATATCTTTCCTAAATCTTTAACCCTTCTACCTTTCCCTCCTCATGGTGGAATTTACTCATTCTCATGAGAATCTATTAATAAACAACAACTTTTCTGCTTTTTACTTCAAGAAGTCTCTGAGATAGGAGTTCTATCCCTCACAGCACTATTCAAATAGTAATTTTTGTAGGCTTTCACCATAAGACTATGGAGTCAAGGTCAATCACATAGACAATAATTCAAATTGTTCAATGATATTGTGTCTTGCACATGTTAATTACTTAATATAAGCTTGTTAAATTAAATACTAGAACGTTAACATTGACAAGAAAGCATAAAAAGTAGATTTTTCAAAAATCAAAGCACCTTTGACATTAGCTATTTTACACTAATAATAATAATAACAAAAACTTTTATACAGTGCCTATTATGTGCCAACTATTGGCTAAATATTATCTCATTTGATTCTCCCAACAACACAGTGAAGTAAGTGCTATTATTTTACAGATGAGAAAACTAAGGCAACCAGACTTTAAGTGATTTGCTCGGAGCCACATGACTAAATAAAATCTAAGCCTGGATTTAAATTCAAATCTTCCTGACTCTAAGTCTAATGCTCTAGCTACTATACCACCAGCTCCCTCAGATATGGAGGACTGTATAATCAATTAACTTTATCATAAAATTACTTTTATAATAATACTTCATGGAAAGAGGGGTTGTTCACTATCTGCTTCTCTAGCTCTTGGCAATATATGAAGCATCAAGGAAAGAGAGGTTGTTCAGGAATCTGTTTCTCTAGCCGTGGGGATAGTTTAGAGAGACAACATTTCTAGGCTATTCAATACTATTAATAAATTGCATGGTCATTCATAGAGAATAAATCTAATCCTATGAATTTATGGTTTTGTGATTGAGAACAGAATATATAAAGGGAAATAGTTATTCAAGTCTGTGAAAGAAAGTTTTATATTTGGTGGGGTGGGGTGGGGTGGGGTGGGGTGGGATGGTAATTACTGAATATATTCCAAAGGATATTCGCCAAAATGATTTGGATCATGGAGAAAAAGTTAACAAGGACACAAACGAGGGGTGAGTATGGAAGGAGGATTGACTAGTAATTCTGAATTCACCTTTTAACATTCTAGCATTCACACCCATTCTCAGCTTTATGGAGAATGCAATATCCTATAATGATGAAATCACATTTTCATTAAAATATATTTTGGTTATCTTGTTACTATACTATATTTTTTATTTTTCTTTTTACTTTGGATATGCTGTTTCTTCTTCCTCCTCCCACTACATTATTGCACATAGAAAATATTCCTATAAACTCAATTGTTCTATCTTCTTGTTTTTTCATCTTTACCTAGCTAGCCCTACAGAATTGTTCTAGCTCAGTGGTGTAAAATTCAAATAAAATTGGGTCCTGACAGTGGTGAATTTACTTAGAAAACCCAAATTAATATTATTTAAGTTGTTCTGTATTTTGTTAAACATTTCTCAATTATATTTTCATCTGTTTTCAGCTATACTTGGGAGTTTTGCTATGACATCCCCATACTAATATCTACCTTCTCATAGTTAACTTTTTGTTCAGCTGTCAGTACTTGCTGTTCAACATCTTTTATGCTCCTAATCTGCCACCTCCCCTGCTTACTTCTTATATTTCTTGTCTTCTCTTTACTAATCTTCTTTCTTGATTCTCCTGTCATTCTAGGACTTTGGGGCTCTATAAAGACAAGTTATTTTGTGGGTGGTTTCAATTAATCGGAGAGCTGCTTCTGTGAGGGAAATTGAGCAATTACTTCACAATGAATGTGATTTTCAAGTGTCTCTATTATTTTGAATATATATAAATATATTTATATATATGGATACACACATGCATGCATATATGTCTGTATACTTATACACTGCTTTTTCATTAAACTAGTAGAAACTAGGATGTCATAAAAGGGTAACTAGGGAAAAATTTGATTAAGGAAGGGCAATCCTTCTCTGGGTGTAAAGGATGCAGAATTTCAATGATAAAGAGTGTAAGCATAAAAACAGACCACAATGGTACCAGGGAGTCTGAGAAGAGAAAACATTCAAGTTTCTAATATAAGCAAGGTGAAAATCGGTTGTCTAAATAGTGATTCAGGCCAGACAATTTCAGCTAAATCAGGAGGTAAAACAAAAGTACTTTGAAATTATTTTTATGACTCTACCTATCTTTCCAAAATCTCAATCATCTTATGATCATTGTTCTTATTTGCAACATTTCCTCATCATGCCAATAACTCCTCTTTTTATGTGTGTGATTTTTTTTATTTGTTTAAAAGTTAAATAAACCATAGGGGAAAAAAAACATTACCAAGTACACAATCCAATATAAAACAGATTCAAAATATAAAGTGATACATTTCTATTTCAAGAAAGCTAATATAATAAATATTACAAATTGTGTTCAGAGCTGTTCATCTTTTTCTGTTTCCCTCTAGGTTTTCTTTTGTTCTCTGCTGTGTACTTTTTATTTTGTTCTTTTTTTGCTGTTGTTCTTCCCCCTTCTTTCCCCCAAGAAGGCTACAATTAAGCATGGATACACCCCCTCACATACACACATATGTATATACATAAACACCATACATATATATGTATACACACATATACACACACCTTTATCCTATTTTTTTTAAAGTGTGACCAGCTTATGCTCTCCAAAGTCTCGCCTCTAATTCAACCATACCTGGTAAATCATGAGATGACACAATTTTGCTTCCAAAGGTGGTATGTGTGTGCATGTGAGGGGGGGGCAAGGAAGAGAGACATAATGTTTCTTTCTTTTACTTTTACTTGCTACTTCTTAAATTTTATTTTTAATTTATAGAATAAAATAAACATTGCCATAACAGATGATTACACATGAAACTTTAAATCTACTATGCATGACATACGGCTATTTATAAGGCCAAAGATGTTCCAAAAGTCTAGTTTCTAGATAAATAATATTTTACAACACTCTTCTAACAATTGAAACCACTGCTGGGTCTAGGGGCAGTCAGTACTGCATCCTTTTCGTCTCCATTAAGGAGTTATTTCTTTTTGGACGCACAAAAGTCATCCCATGGGTTCAGTTGGGGGAACCTGGTTTCTATTAGGACTACTTGAGCTTCCTTTTCTCAGTCTTTTCAAGTTCATTAAACTTCCACTCTAGCATCATGGGGGGAAAATGCTTAAGGGTTAGGTTCTGACATGTCTAAAATCCTCCCAAAGAGAGAAGTAGAAAGGTATTCAATATAAAAAATGAATGTCAGTCAATAAAAATCTATTAAGTACTCTTCTGTGTTAGACACTGTGGTAAATAAGCTCAGTGGATACAAATATGAAAAAGAAAAAGGGAGAAAGGGAATGTATGGGAAATGGGGCATAATAGAAACGTCTAAAGGGGTGTACCTGGATAAGAAATAAAGTGATGGTTGGCCTTGAGACATGAAATGGAAGTCTGAGGAGGTTCCAGAACAGCAGATACTGATGAGGTATGAGTACCAATCAAGACTGATGTGATCTTATAGGAAGATGAGGTTCCTGTTGGCATGATGGAAAAGTCCAAAAAGTACAGACAGGTATTCATTTCCTATACACAAGAAAAATGCTAAATGCTAAATGTTAACAAGAAAATATTGACAGAAAGGTTTAAAATGGGATTCAATAATTTAGTTTATATTGACTATTGTATGTTCCTAGCAATTTAAGATCTAAATCTCCTCAGAAAATACATTTTGTAAAACTATTGAACCAGCATAGTTATATTTAGCCTTAGTTATGCACTGACTCCTCAGAGTCTCGTCTCCCAACTAGCCAAGCCAAGAGTTGGGGTCCTCCTCTTTCTGGTAAGCATCTTGTCTAATGCAGAAATTCCTTCTGTTCTCCCACCAATCAGTTCCCAACAAAATAACATACATAGGAAATCCAGATTTCATAGACTCACAAGTTGCCTCTAAGCTGGACAAGTCCATCTCAGTGTCAATATTTGGTCACCTAAAGGGAAGAAACACAAAACAGATGAGGGAACAAGGGAATGGAAAAACATTATTAAGCATTTACTATGTGCCAGGCTTTCTACTCAGTAGTTTAAAAATATTATGGCATTTGATCCTGACAACAACCCTAGGAGATGGGTACTATTATTATAATCATTTTGGAGTTGAGTAAAGTGGGGCAGGCAGAAATTAGTTGACTTGCCCAGGGTCATATATCCAGTTAGCGTCTGATGTCAGCTGTGAACCTGGGTCTCCTTAAGTTCTGGTCAAGGGTGTTATTTGCTGTAACACCTGGCCATTGGACCTCTGATCCATTCTCTGTCTTACTTAGGTACTTCTCCTTTACTTACCATTTATTCACATAATAGCCAAGGTGGGGAAAAAGGTGAATATTCTTTCCCCGTCCACTCACAGGATGTCCTCCTTTATCAGAATGCAATCTGGAAGTTTAAAATACAAGAGAGACAGAGACAGTCATTCCCCTTTTAAAGGTCCATGTTTTTAGTCCTTCATTCTCAGTGTCAAATAAAGGATTATTCTATCATAGCCAAAATGATGAAGAGGCAATATGGAAAGCCTGGAAGTAGCCAAGTAGTTATCGACAAAGTGCCCATATAATCATTGAGTTATCACAACCAGACATAGCTACATGTAAACTATATCCAGAATAAATGGAAATATATATATGTACATACATATATATGCATATATATATAATGGGCACACAATTATTTTGTGGAATGCATGAAAGACTCAATGTTCGGACAAGCAAAATAATTTTGTAGAAGAAAGATACACTTTATGGAAGAAATCATAACTTAACCTTTCTTCAAATGAATTGACAATCTTTCAACCAAAAAAAAATCATTATGTAATAGAATTCTACTGTGTAATAAAGATGTCACATATCTAACACAATACACAAAGTATTTATGCTATTTATTTCTCATGTGTTAGTCTCATATCTGGAGTTTTATGGAGTCTGGGTTTGATTCTAAAATTTTCCTCAAAAAAAGGCAATGATAAATATAGTTTTAAAGTCAAGTGCCAATTCTTTCATTCTTTGGACTTTTCCTTAGCTTACTTTTCCTTATGGATATTTCTAATTTTGTCAAAGGGTCTAAAATGGAAAGCAGCTCTATATACTTTCTATATGTGCCCTATTAGTCCCAAAAACCAGCCTTTATCCTTAGAATCTACTGAGATGCCAAGTGGGATGTAGGATAAGAACAGAAAGGTCTTGGTTTTTTTAAGAGGAAAAAAGTCTTATTCCTCTTCTAATTTTTTCACTCCTCTTTTCATTAATCATTATCATTAATCTTATCATTAATCAGTCAAGATTGTGAACATTAACTTTGTTGTCCACTGGAATCAATTTATAAACAAGAAGACAAATTAATTGAAGAATTAATCATTAAGAATGCTAGCTGCCTATACTACCAACAGGAGAGAAAAGAATAGTTTTCTCTATTTGTCCTATAATTTTTCCTATCTCCATGAGTAGGATGGGAACCAGGAAACAGATTTTAGAAAGTTAATGAAGGACGCCATGGACAGAAAAGAGAAAGGAAAGACGGCTCATCTGCCCTCTTCATTGTCTGCTGTTTCCAATATTATTTCCCATACCACCCTTAGTTCTACTCACCATGTTCCTCAGGTGCAGTGATCTCCTCAGATTAATAGGTAAGATGCTGACCCAACCAATGTTTCTAATTCTCTGCTCTGAGAGCCACGGTTATAGCTCTGGTCCCAACTAAATAACTCAAAAAATTACTACAACTTCTTCCTTACCACATTTTCTCTCACCCACATCCTATAATCTTATCTTTCTTCCAACATTCTCCTATAATGCCAAGTTCAATGTCATAGTTATTTGGGAACTCTAGATAAAAAGATCTACTCAGATGCTCATAGATATTTCCTGAGTTCTAAGATTCTGTGATTATATTGCCAGAAAAGAAATTGAGTTTCAATATACTGAGAGTTAAAAAGAAGCTTGGTAACCATCTAATAAAACCTGTTTGTTCTGTTCACAGTCACAAATCAGTAAGCAGTGATCATAAAACAGGATCAGCAGTAGGATCTACTCTTTATAAAAGAAACTTGTTTAATCCAACAAAATTTTTTTAAAGTAGCTACTATGTCCCCAACCCTAAACTAAATGATGTAGATTCTTAACTTAGAAGAGTTTACAACAAATCAGATAATCTAACCGAAATGGATGAATATTTACCAAAATATAAATTTTTCAGGTTAATAGAAGAGAAAATAAAATGCTTAAATAGTACCATTTTGGAAAAAGAAATTGAACAAGTCATTAATGAACTCCCTACGAAAAAATCTTCAGGGCCAGAGGCATTCACAAATGAATTCTACCAAATGGTTAAAGAACAATTAATTCCAATACTATGTAAACTATTTGCAAAAGTAGGTAAAGAAGGTACTGCCAAATTCCTTCTGTGATGCAAATATGGCATTGATAACCTAGATGAGAAAGAGCCAAAACAGAGAAAGAAAATTACAGACCAATCTCCCAAATGAATATTGAGGCAAACATTTTAAATAAAATATTAGCAAAGAGATTATAGCAATTTATCAGCAGGATAATATACTATGACCAAGTAGGATTTATAGCAGGAATGCAGGGCTGGTTCAATATCAGGAAAACTATTGCCATAATCAACTATATCAATTACAAAACCAACATAAATCATATGTTAATCTCAATAATTGGAGAAAAAGCTTTTGAGAAAATACAGCACAAATTCCTATTAAAAACATGAGAGAGTATAGGGATAAAGGGATCTTTCCTCAAAATAATAAGAAATTAAAAGAATTAGAATAGGCAATAAGGAGATAAAACTATCACTCATTGCAGATGATATAATGATGTACTTAAAGAATCCTAAAAAAAAATCACCCCAAAACCTACTGGAAACAATGCACAGTTTGAGCAAAGTTGCAAGAGATAAAATAAACCCACACAAATCACCAGCATTTCTATATTTTACTGACAAAGCTCATCAGCAAGAGATAGAAAGAAAAATTCCATTTAAAATTATAGACAAAACAAAATACTTGGAGGTCTACCTGCCAAGACAAACCCAAAAATTATATGAACACAATTACAAAATACTTCTCACACAAATAAAATCAGATATAAACAATTGGAAAAATATCAATTGTTCTTGACTAGGGCAAGCCAATATAATAAAAATGACAATTGCCTAAATTGGTCTACTGCCAAACTGCCAAAACATTATTTTATATAACTAGAAAAAACAATAACAAAATTCATCTGGAAGAGCAAAAGTCAAGAATATCAAGAGAATTAATGAAAAAAAAAAATACAAAGAATGGTGGCTTAGCAGTACCAAACCTAAAACCATATTATAAAGCAGCAGTAAGCATAACTATTTGGTATGAGCTAAGAACTAGAGTGGTGGATCAGTGTAATAGATTAGATACACATGACAAAACAATCAAAGCCTATTAGTAATCTAGTATTTAATAAATCTCCAAACTTCAGCTTCTGTGATAAGAACTCACTATTTGACAAAAATTGCTGGGGAAACTGGAAAATAATATGTCAGAGACTCAGGATAGACCCACAACTCATACCCTATATACCAAAATTAGGTCAAAATGGATATATGATTTGGGCATAAAAGATGATACCATAAATAAATTGGGAGAACAAATGATAATTTACCTAACAAATCTTTGGAGAAGGGAGGAATTTATGATCAAAGAAGAATTAGAGAACATTATGAAAGATAAAATAGACAATTTTGATTACATTGAATTAAAAATATTTTCCACAAACAAAATCAACAGAAACAAGATTAAAAGGGAAGTACAAAACTGGGGGAAAATCTTTACAGCCAATATTTCTGATAAAGGTCTCATTTCTAAAATATGTAAAGAACTGTATCAAATTTACAAGAGTACAAATCATTTCCCAATTGATAAATGGTCAGGGAGGTGAAGACAACTTCCAGATGATGAAATTAATCATTTATAGTTATATGAAAAAATGCTCTAAATCACTATTAATTAAAGAAATGCAAATTAAAACAACTCTGAGATACCATCCCACAATTCTCAGATTGACTAAAATGACAAGAAAAGATCATGATAAATGTTGGAGGTGATGTGAGAAAAGTAGTACACTAATGCATTGTTGATGGAGTTGTGAAACGATCCAACCATTCTGGAGAGCAATCAGGAACTGTGGTCAACGGGCTATAAAACTGTGCATACTCTTTGACCCACCAGTGCCATTACTGGATCTGTATCACAAAAAAATCATAAAGGAGGGAAAAGGACCCATATGTGCAAATATATTTGTAGCACCTCTTTTTATGGTAGCAAAGAATTGTAAAAGGAGCGGATACACATCACTTGGGTAATAGCTGAATAAGCTGTGGTATATGAAGATAATGAAGTATTATTGTTTTATAAAAAATGATGAACAAACTTATTATAGAAAGACCTGCAAAGATTTACATGAACTAATGCTGAGCAAAACGAGAAGAACCAGGAATACATTATACACAATAATAGCAAGAATGTGCAATGATCAACAATGAAAGACTTGGTTCAGTGATCCAAAGCTGTCCCAATAGACTTTGGACAGAAAATGTCATCTGTATCTAGAAAAAGATCTAAGGATACAGAATGTACATTATACATGCTATGTTCACTTCTTTTTTTCCTGTTTTTTAATCTCTCCCATGAGTTTTCCCTTTTGCTCTGATTTTTCTCTCCCAACATGATTTGTAAAGCAATATGTATTATAATAAATAAAATTACTACAATAAAAAATAAAAGTTCACAATCCAATTCTAGGCAATTTTCATGTAAGCTGAGTTTCTATAGATAGATAATAGATTCTTTCAAATGCACCAAGGGAGCTTTATATTTAATAGAATCTTATGTTGAATTCTTTAGTAAAATTGTCACTACTTTAATAATCCACTTTTGAACTTATATTTTAATATAAAAGTTTTATTTAAATTGCAATACATCTATGGTATATAAACAGAGATTTTCCTACTGTTATTGGAAGTTCTCCAGAACAGTTTGACATCCATAATTAAAAAGTCAGGGAATATGTTGTTCATTGGAGAAAATTCAGAACATCAGAGTCTCAGAAAACACACCAGAATGAAAAATTTTAAAAGTAAATATACATGGGAGAAAATAAGAAAATTCAGGTGGATTAGTATGTAGCAACAACTGTACTTAGAGTCTAGGGTACCCTGGAGTATTATAGAGTTGGAGAAGCAGGGAAACTATAATCTGTGATAATAATGGAGCGATGAAGAGGAATTATGTAGAACATGATATGTCCTGAACCCAAGATCACCATCAAAATTTTGATAATTAAGAAGCCCAAAGGAAGTTCCATAAATCTCTAAGTAAGAAAAGATGAGGAATTAATTAGATCTTTTCTCGTGGCCTTAAAAGTTTTTCAGTTGTAAACCAGATATTGTCATGGAACATAAGAGAGTCTATGATAGTATGATGATCTTATTTCTATCTCCAAAAAGGGACAAGAAAGAGAGACAAAAACAGAGACAGAGATAAACAGAGAATGACAGGTAAGGAAAGAAAAACAGAGACAGAAAAAGACATGGACAGATAAAAACAGGGGAGGATGAGATAAAGAAAGAAGAGAGAAAGACAGAGAGAGAGAGAGAGAGAGAGAGAGAGAGAGAGAGAGAGAGAGAGAGAGAGAGAAGGGGAAGCAGGTACAGACACAGAAAGAATGATCCAGACATACAAAGAAAGTGCTTTGCCCTTAGGGCCAAATCATAAACAAGATATAACCTTCTAGACTAACTAGTTCATAAATTAGGTATAAATTGTTTAGCAGAGAGATTCCTAGCAGCTGAAAAGAAAGTTTCCCAATCAATTTCTTAAATTATGAGAGCTGTCCCATCATATTTTCACATATGAGACACATCTGGATTAATAGAGAGAAGGAAAAAATATATATAAAGCAAACAGTTCAGCTTATACCATGAAAAAAGGAAATCCACACTTGTTAATGAACAATCTATTCAGATTGGGAAGATAGGGATAGATAGATAGGGAATCTATGAGGCACCTGAAGACACCTATTTGTCTATATACTTCTCCATCAGTGTGCATTGTCTTCACTCTTCCACTGGCTTAAAGAGGGAAATTGCCTCTTAGTCATAGCCCTTTGCACCTCTGCTGTTTAAAATCAGTCCCTGACACTCCTTTAAACTATGCTATCATATCCCAACCTAATGGCAGGAATTTTTAATCACTGACTTATATTTACCCTCTTTGTCCATTTTGCTGAACCTGATTATTCCCTGTAAACCTCAAACTACATTTCCCAGGGAACTATGCATTTAATCCCTAAAGACTGACCCTGCCCATAGGGAGTCTAGCAGTTATTTTTATGTTGTTTTCTTTATTTTTCTGATTATACATATAATTAATTTTTAAAATACTCATTCTTTATAAATTCTTTGAGAAAGAAAGATCAGAACAAAAGGGGTAAACCACAAAAGAAAAAAACTGAACAGAGCATGTGTTAATTTACATTCATTCTCCATGGTTCTCTCTCTGAATGCAGATGGCATTTTTCTATCGAAAGTTAATTGGGATTGTCTTGGATCACTGAACTTCTGAGAAGAACCAGGTTTTTCAAAACTGATCATTGCACAATCTTGCTGTACACTATATTTCTGGTTCTACTTGTTTTGTTCAGCATCAAGTCATATAAATTTTTCCAGGCCTTTCTAAAATCAGCTTATTCATCATTTGTTATAGAACGATAATATTTTCTTACTTCCTTTTCTTTTTAAGATCTGATATATTTATTATGTCATGCAATTGGGTAACATTATTTTTTTTTCATGGTTAAATTTTTTTTTAATTTAATAGCCTTTATTTACAGGATATATGCATGGGTAACTTTACAGCATTAACAATTGCCAAACCTCTTGTTCCAATTTTTCACCTCTTACCCCCCCCCCCTCCCCTAAATGGCAGGATGACCAGTAGATGTTAAGTACATTAAAATATAAATTAGATACACAATAAGTATATATTACCAAACCGTTATTTTGCTGTACAAAAAGAATCAGACTCTGAAATATTGTACAATTAGCTTGTGAAGGAAATAAAAAATGCAGGTGGGCATAAATATAGGGATTGGGAATTCAATGTAATGGTTTTTAGTCATCTCCCAGAGTTCTTTCTCTGGGCATAGCTGGTTCAGTTCATTACTGCTCCATTGGAAATGATTTGGTTGTGAAAAATTGGAACAAGAGGTTTGGCAATTGTTAATGCTGTAAAGTTACCCATGTATATATCCTGTAAATAAAAGGCTATTAAATAAAAAAAAATTAAAAAAAAAGGAAATGATTTGGTTGATCTCGTTGCTGAAGATGGCCAGGTCCATCAGAACTGGTCATCATATAGTATTGTTGTTGAAGTATATAATGATCTCCTGGTCTTGCTCATTTCACTCAGCATCAGTTCGTGTAAGTCTCTCCAGGCCTTTCTGAAATCATCCTGTTGGTCATTTCTTACAGAACAGTAATATTCCATAATATTCATATACCACAATTTATTCAGCCATTCTCCAACTGATGGACATCCATTCAGTTCCCAGTTTCTAGCCACTACAAAAAGGGCTGCCACAAACATTCGTGCACATACAGTCCCTTTCCCTTCTTTATAATCTCTTTGGGATATAATCCTAGTAGTAACATTGCTGGATCAAAGGGTAGGCACAGTTTGATAACTTTTTGAGCATAGTTCCAAACTACTCTCCAAAATGGTTGGATTCGTTCACAACTCCACCAACAATGCATCAATGTCCTAGTTTTCCCGCATCCCCTCCAACAATTATTATTTTTTCCTGTCATCTTAGCCAATCTGACAGGTGTGTAGTGGTATCTTAGAGTTGTCTTAATTTGCATTTCTCTGATTAATAATGACTTAGAACATCTTTTCATATGACTAGAAATAGTTTCAATTTCTTCATCTGAGAATTGTCTGTTCATATCCTCTGACCATTTTTCAATTGGAGAATGGCTTGATTTTTTATAAATTAGAGTTAATTCTCTATATATTTTGGAAATGAGGCCTTTATCAGAACCTTTGACTGTAAAAATATTTTCCCAGTTTATTGCTTCCCTTCTAATCTTGTCTGCATTAGTTTTGTTTGTACAAAAATTTTTCAGTTTGGTATAATCACAATTTTCTATTTTGTGATCAGTATTGACCTCTAGTTTTTCTTTGGTCATAAAGACCTTTCCCTTCCACAGGTCTGAGAGGTAAACTATCCTGTGTTCCTCTAATTTATTAATAATTTCATTCTTTATGCCTAGGTCATGAATCCATTTTGACCTTATCTTGGTGTACAGTGTTAAGTATGGATCAATGCCTAGTTTCTGCCATATTGGTTTCCAATTTTCCCAGCAATTTTTATCAAACAGTAAGTTCTTATCCCAAAAGCTGGGATCTTTGGGTTTGTCAAAGACTAGGTTGCTATATTTGTTGACTGTTTTATCCCTTGAACCTAATCTATTCCACTGATCAACTAATCTATTCCTTAGCCAATACCAAATAGTTTTGGTAACTGCTGCTCTATAATATAATTTTAGATCTGGTACAGCTAAGCCACCATCATTTGATTTTTTTTTCATTAATTCCCTTGAAATTCTTGACCTTTTGTTTTTCCATATGAACTTTGTTGTTATTTTTTCTAGGTCATTAAAATAGCTTTTTGGGAGTCTGATTGGTATAGTGCTAAATAAATAGATTAGTTTAGGTAATATTACCATCTTTATTATATTTACTCGCCCTATCCAAGAGCATTTAATACTTTTCCAGTTGGTTAGATCAGACTTAATTTGTGTGAAAAGTGGTCTGTAATTTTGCTCATAAAGTTTCTGATTTTCCCTTGGCAGATAGATTCCTAAATATTTTATATTATCAGTAGTTACTTTAAATGGAATTTCTCTTTGTAACTCTGACTGTTGGATTTTGTTAGTGATATATAAGAATGCTGATGACTTATATGGGTTTATTTTATAACCAGCAACTTTGCTAAAGTTGTGGATAATTTCTAATAACTTTTTAGTAGAATCTCTGGGGTTCTCTAAGTACACCATCATGTCATCGGCAAAGAGTGATAATTTGGCTTCCTCATTGCCTATTCTTATTCCTTTAATCTCTTTCTCAGCTCTTATTGCTATAGCTAGCGTTTCTAATACAATATTAAATAGTAACGGTGATAGTGGGCAACCTTGTTTCACTCCAGATCTTATTGGGAATGGTTGCAGTTTGTCTCCATTACATATGATGCTTACTGATGGTTTTAAATAGATGCTGCTGATTATTTTAAGGAAAAGTCCATTTATTCCTATACTCAAGTGTTTTTAATAGGAATGGATGTTGGATTTTATCAAATGCTTTTTCTGCATCTATTGAGATGATCATATGGTTTTTGTTAATTTGGTTATTAACATGGCCAATTATATTGATAGTTTTCCTAATATTGAACCAGCCCTGCATTCCTGGTATAAATCCTACTTGATCATAGTGTATTATCTTGGAGATGATTTTCTGTAGTCTTTTTGCTAATATCTTATTTAAGATTTTAGCATCAATATTCATTAGGGAGATTGGTCTATAATTTTCTTTCTCTGTTTTCAACCTACCTGGTTTAGGTATCAGTACCATGTCTGTGTCATAGAAGGAATTTGGTAGGACTCCTTCATTCCCTATTTTATTAAATAATTTATATAGCATTGGGGCCAATTGTTACTTTCATATACCATGACTTATTCAGCCATTCCCCAATTGATCAGCATCTATTCCTTTTCCAGTTCTTTGCCACCATAAAAAGAGCTGCTATGAACATTTTTTGCACATGTGAGTCATTTTTCCTCCTTTATGATTTCCTTGGGAAAGAGACCCAGTACATGCACTGACTAGGAAGTATTTTTTATCCTATCAACCATCTAAGGTTTAGTTGGAATGGACACATTTATATGTAGGTCTGAGAATGATTCTGCTTTTACACTTAATGAAATAATTTTGTTATTGGATTTATGTGTCACTTATATTCTAGCAAGAGAATATTGTACTGGGCAGGAGCTCCAGGTATGATTTATATGTTTTAGGCATAATGAACCTAGAAAGGCAGTTAAATGGCATAGCAGATAGACAGCCAAACCTGAAAACAGAAAAGCCAGAGTTGAAATCTAGCCTCATACATTTATTAGCTACGTGACACAGAACAAATCACCTAATTCTATTTGCTCAGTTTCCACATCTGTAAAATGAATTGGATAAGGAAATAGCAGTACTTTTGCCAAGAAAACTCCAAATGGGATCACAAAGAATTGGACATAAATAAAATGCTTAAACAAGAACAAACCTAAAAGGAGTAAGGATACTCCAGAGATAAAGTTCTCAGAAATTTCACAGGAATGTTAAAATGATAAATATTTCTCCATGCCTTTAAAAAAAAAAAAGAATTAAATAGCATAGCTATTATGCTTCATGTGCATAGCCACAAGGGTGGGCGGAGGATGGAGAAGGGGACAACCTAAGGAAAAGAAGGAGGCAGAACACATGATTACAAGAATGTGTGCTCATCCAGGTGGAGTTTAAAACTATACCACAAATATGAATTTATGGAATATTATTGTTCCATAAGAAATGATCAGAAGGACAATTTTAGAAAGGCCTGGGGATACTTACATGAACTGATGCTACGTGAAATGAGCAGAACTAGGAGAACATTGTACACAACAACATCAGTATTATAGGACAATCAATTCTGAAGAACATTTGACTCTTTCCAAAATGAGATAATTGATGCTAGTTCCAATGATCTTGTAATGAAGAGAGCCATCTAGACCCAGAGAAAGAACTGTGAGAACTAAATATGGATTACAACATAACATTCTCACTCTTTTTGTTGTTGCTTGCTTCCATTTTGTTTTCTTATTCATTTTCTTTCCTTTTTGATCTGATTTTTCTTGTGCAGCTAGATAATTGTATAAATATGTTTACATATATTGGACTTAATATATATTTTAACATGTTTAACATATAATTGGATTGCTTGCCATCTAGGACAGGGAATGGGGTTCCCAAGGAGGGGAAAATCTGAAACACAAGGCTATACAAGGGTCAATGTTGAAAAATTATCCATGCATATATTTTGAAAATAAAAAACTTAAAAATAAAAAAAAAACTATACCACATGTCCCTAAATAACCTTTCTATTTTGTGTATCTTTCTCTGAGGCCATATCACCAAAGAACACTTCTGAGAGGTAGATGAGAAATAAAATCCTCTTTCTAGGATGGCTCAGGAGTTTTTCACATTCACCTCAGATTCCTGTGGGCTGAACAATTCTCAAACTCAGATTATCTGCCTAGCCAAGATATGTATGGTTTGATCCTTTTGTCTATAACACCTTCCTAATATCATTGATCATATTCTCCTCTAGGAAGTTACCTCTAGGTAACCAGCACTTAAATCAAAAACCTTTGACTTTTCAAATGCATGAGGCTACTTAAAGAGCCTGGAAACATCTATCTCTTAAGATCTCTGATGACTCAAGTTTAGGGAAAGAAACACAAAAACAAGAGTCAGGGATTTAAGGTTTAATCTCAAAATAATCTAGGCCAGTGGGATGAAACTCAAATACAAATGGGGGCCACTCAGCCCTGTTTGTAGTGGCCAGAAGCTGGAAAATGAATGGATGCCCATCAATTGGAGAATGGTTGAGTAAATTGTGGTATATGAATGTTATGGAATATTATTGTTCTGTAAGAAATGACCAGCAGGACAAATACAGAGAGGATTGGCGAGACTTACATGAACTGATGCTGAGCGAAATGAGCAGAACCAGGAAATCATTATATACCTCAACAGAGATACTGTATGAGGATGTATTCTGATAGAAGTGGATTTCTTCAACAATGACAAGATCTAACTTAGTTTCAATTGATCAAGGATGGACAGAAGCAGCTACACCCAAAGAAAGAACACTAGGAATGAATATAAACTGCTTGCATTTTTGTTCTTCTTCCCAGGTTATTTATACCTTCTAAATCCAATTCTCCCTGAGCAACAAGAAAACTGTTTGGTTCTGCACACATATATTGTATCCAAGATTTACTGTAATCTATTTAACATGTATAGGACTGTTTGCCATCTTGGGGAGAGGGTGGAGGGAGGGAGGGGAAAAATCAGAACAGAAGTGAGTGCAAGGGATAATGTTGTAAAACATTACCCTGGCATGGGTTCGGTAATAAAAAGTTATTTAATTTAAAAAAAAAGACAAAAAAAAAAAAAAACAAATGGGAGCCACTAAACAGAAGAATCCTTGTGAGTCACATTGATCTAGAAAACCACATATTAACCTTACCTTTGTTCTGTTGCAGGTTTTTTTTTTCATTTATTTTGTCAAATATTTCCCAATTGCATTTTAATTTGTTTTTTGTGGGCCTCATGCTTAACACCTCTGACCAAACAATTATGTATTCTCATTGTCATATTTGTAAAATCTTTATTGGGAATCTAAGGGATTCAATTATTACAAATGAAGCAGAACCCCAAAAGAAAGAGAGATAGAACCTTTCTATAAATCTTACTCCCTAGCAAGGAGTTGAAGGTAGAAGGAAAGGGTAGCTCTTACTTACATGGTTTGATGGTTGTACTTCCATCAAAACCACCATTTTAGGGCAACAGAAACAAACCATTGTCAATATGACAGACCATCCAGTTCATGCCTCAGCTCTATGAGAAGTGTCCCAAACAAATGAATAGGGTGAGGTGGGGCATTCATATTCACCCTCATTACAAAAGGATTTTGCAAAAAACAAAAAACAAAAACACCTCTTCACTTTCCCTCTTCTGTCAACTATTTCCTTCACACACATAGCATGGAGACCAGCTTTACTTAATCACCCAATCTGCAGTCTAAAATTTATTCCTAATTACTTCATGCCATTGCTTGTTAGTTGCCAATATAAACCAATGTATAGTGGACTACAGCATGACAGGCTGTCACAGTGTGTTAAAAGCTTAATTTAAAAAAACTGAGGCTGCATTAGGTACAAGCATTAAAGACAGAAAATAAATAGCTCACTGAGCCTAAGAAAATACCGGTTATATTTCCTTTAAAACTCAACTGATCAAAGCAAATTTAAAAGTTTGTAATCTTTGTTTAAGCCTTAGGGTTGAAAAAATAGACTTTCTGAGATTCAAATCCAAGATGGAGGGATGAGGGATATGTGTCTAGAAGATGAAATGGAGAAGAATTTGTAGTTCTGTATATATGCACAAGGGAGAATAGTGCATGAAAAAATGATATACACCTGTCTCATGAACAAAGATGATAAAAAATTGAAATAGTGTACCTCTCTTCCCACAGTCCTCTAGTATTGATTAATACACTATTAGAAATGTGGATTGAAATAATCCTGACAAAAATTAGAATTATGCAGGTAAATATTTTGAAATCATGTAAATAATAATGAATGTGATAGGAGCAATAGCTGCCATATAGAGTAGGCTAGTTGTTTTAATTTGTTTTTGTGTTCTGGTGTGTGTGTGTGTGTGTGTGTGTGTGTAAAAGGAAGGAAAGTTATCATTGATTGTTCCAAGAAACTAAGGCATTTCCCCATAGAGCTGAGGGGAACTGTGTCTAACTGAACCAGTTTGACATCATTGTAGATAATTCTTTCTATTCCCTGGCTAAGCAAGCATACTGTTGTTAAACACAGATATACCACTAGGGGATCACTTCATTCCAGTCTGAAGTCTGAACCATGGAAACAGCCTGAGTAAAGTCTAGTCTACTACAATGAAATGATGACAATAATAATGATGATAATGGTGATTGTTATAGATCATATATGACTTATGACATATTACACACAGAGAAACAAGTTCAGAAGAGGACAAAGATAAGCAGGGTGGTGCTATCATGTTAAAGGTAATATACATTTGAATGTTATATAATAATAAGAGGCTTATGATTTCATATGTAATTTTTTTTACTGTTCTTTGTGTGTTAACATGTGCATTTGTAGATGTTTGGAAAGTTCTTTTAAAAAAAGTCTAAAGTGAATAAAAGAAAATTAAATTTTTTTCTATTTAGAAAATAATATTATTTATAAATATATATTTATATTTTAATCTAAAATATATTTGTATCTATGTGTAGTTACATATCTCAATATAGAATTAGAGAAAGAAAAGTGAGAGAGAAAGAGAGAGAGAATGAGAAACAAAGACAAAGAGAAACAGAGACAAAGACAGAGACAGACAGAGAAACAGAAGATGTCTATCAGGTTTCACTATCATTCACCTCGGCCTGAGAACCTATCTGCTGTTACCTATGGAATGCATTGTCCTCTCTTCTTATGGGCAGAGTTTTCCAGATATACCAGTATGACTTTCCTTTCTAACCTACTGTGGGTTGCCTTCTGGAGAAGGAGGTTGGGGACATGCCTGACCTTTTTAACTTCCTGATATATCTCTGGGGGGCTAAGCCAAAGCAAATCTACGAGAGGTGCCCTCATGAGAATTGTTTTCTCTCCTTATGGGCAACTATTAAGACAAATTAATGAAATATCAGGTCTAGTAAATGTAGAAAAAAGAAAAGAAATGAAGGAAGGAAGGGAAGGAGGAAGGAAAGAAGGGAAAAAGGAAGGAAGGAAGGAAGGAAGGAAGGAAGGAAGGAAGGAAGGAAGGAAGGAAGGAAGGAAGGAAGGAAGGAAGGAAGGAAGGAAGGAAGGAAGGAAGGAAGGGAGGGAGGGAGGAAATGACAAGGGAAGCGCCAAAACTCTCTCTCTCTGACTTTGGGAAAAAGCTTGGGAAGCTCCCTCAGAGAAGTTCTCCCCTGAAAGACCTGCCCCAGGGAATCAAGATAAAGTGGTTTCATTTTATTATCTGGATGGGACTAGTTGAGTCCAGGACCACTTCTACTTAGCCCAAGCTGGAGATCAAGATTTCAATCTAACCCAATTGAGTTGGAGATTGGTCCAGGGACACTCATTCAATTCCAAAATTCTCTATTCTGATTCCAGCTCAAACTGCTCCCAGCCCCCACCAAGAGTTGCCCATAAAGCAAGCTTCCTTCCGCTCAATCCCTTGCAGAGGGCCTAATCATGCCAAGGAACCTCTCTCTCTCTCTCCTTGGCATAGCTGCGATGCTCTGCCCGCTGAAAAGACATTCTCTTTTCAGCATTGCTCCTTTTTTATCTCTCTCACCTAGTTCCCTAACAGGACCTATTTACCTCTCTGTCAGGATTTCTCTGCTAGAAACTTTCAGCCTGCAAAAGCTGACTTCTCAGTTCTAATAATAAACTTCTTTTGCCAATTTAACTTTTCGGGTTCATAAATTCATTTACAAAGGACCTGTGCCAATCAGAAAGGGGTTCCCACAACAACCTGACCTGCACTGAACCTCATCAGAAGGAAGGAATGAGGGAAGAAGAGAAGGAAGGAAGGAGGGAAAGGAAAAAGAGGATCTTTTTTTGGTGTATCTCATATTTATTGAGGTAATCCAATACTGTCCTGATTGTCTTTGTCACTTTTTGAACACCCTTCTTTTCTTTTTTTTTCTTTTTATTGTTATTAATGCAGCTAAGTAGTATAGTAGATAGAACACTGGTCCTGAATTCAGAAATACCTGAGTTCAAATCCAGACTCAGACATTTGCTAGTTATGTAATCCTGAGCAAGACACTTAACTCCAGTCTGCCTCAGTTTCATCACCTGTGAAATGAGGATAACAAGAGCAGTTTTTCCTAGGTTATTAGGATAAAATAATATTTTAAAGCACTTTGCAAACTCTAAGGCATCATATAAATACTATATATTATTACAACTAATTATAATACCTAGAACTTACACTTAAAGGTCTGGGAAGCACATTGATTTTCTCATTTATTCCTCAAAATCTATGAAATCAGTACTACTATTTTCTTCATTTCAAAGATGAGGAAACTGATTATAAAAGGTTTGCTCAAAGTCACAGTTAGAAACCTCTGAGACAAGATTTAAACTCAGAATTTCCTGACTCCAAGTCCAGCACTTTACTCACAGCACCAAGGGACATTCGATAATTCATTAATGGACTTTTTCTTCCTTTTGTTAACTGTCATGTTCACTACTCTTTCCCTCCCACCCTTATCACTGCCCTCCCCCCAAAAATAAAGGCCCACTCTTTTATAAGCATAGTCAATCAAAAACAAATTTGAATATTACATTATATTGTGAGTTCCTTAAAAGCAAGAATTTTTATGTCCTTTGTATCCCCAGAATTGTCACATAGTAGACATTTGATAAATATTGATTGATTAATATAGAAAGTAAAAGAAGGAAGGTAAAATTGGAATGGGGTTTCCACTTTCAGGTAAGTACACAAGGAATCCAAACTAGCTAATTTCAATAACAAACATTCATTGCTTCATTTCTGATCAGTGCCAATAGTCTCTGAACTGTCTCAATTTCTATTTCAGTGTTCCTGCTGCCTAAATCTCCTCCACACCATGGAGTTGATCAGCCTATATATACTTCATCCATGAATTTAAAAAGTTCAATCTAAAAGAAATTGAAGAGCTGGATTCTATCTTTTATTCTTTGTACATCAATTTTGTCATTTGTAAAATGAATATGGTATATATTATCATATCTAGCTTATAATGTTGTGATGTTAAATTCATCAATACATATAGTACCTGGAAGCACTAGATGAAGGGCCCCTTCCTGGCTATAGTTATGGTCATTGTACTGTTGGAGTAATCTTATATTTAAATACATAATTCATAAGCTCCCAATGGTTTTTCTTTTCCCAGATCAAACCTAAAAGTCATAAATTCAAAGGAAAAATATATAATGAAGGAGAATAACTCAGTGAAAACATGGGATTAAAATAGGCATTAAAGCAATCTTTATAATCATTTCCAAATTATTAACCCCTCCAAATGTGGCCCCTGGAGAACAATCAGTGGGTCTACAATTAACCACTCAACCTTCCTAAAACAGTAAGAGTGGGGTAAGTCATTCTTTCATTGAAAGCTGTGGGAAATTCACCAGAGCTCTAGTGAATTCTGGCCTTCTCTATATGGGAATCAGATGATCACTAAAACCCCAGTCAGTTCTTAAGAATGTAGCTTTTTGGCAGGGAAATTGAATGGATTGCTGGGGCTCAGAACAAAGCTGTCATTTTTTTTTCCATCTCTCTCTAACTAACTTGCATTTTTCCATCTCTGTTTGAGACCCAACAGGGATGATGAGCCTGATGTGAGAGTTTCTGATATCCTGACTGAAAGAACTAAAGTGGATATTGATGAGACATCCCCTTTCCTTTCTACCAAAGATTCTGAATGTAGGGCATGGGGGTATGTCTTTAATAAAAGCATTAGCAGTTACCTGATTATGACTGTTGACAACATGGATTAGGGTCAAAAAGAGTCGAAACTATACTACCTTGGCAGTTCCTTTGGAAAAAATAAGTTGAGAGCATAACCTGAGCAGCTACCACTTGGAGTTTTACTACTGTGTCTTTTTAAATAGAGATTTCTTATAGTGAAGATATTTTAAACTTTAATGGGAGTGTATTTCCTTCTGGATCATGTAAAATGTGTAAGGAAATGAAAAAATAAATGGAAAATGAACAAGAGCTCCATTTTTCAAGATTTTCCTTTTTCTGGACAGGGACAAAATAATGAGCTAAAATTGTGTCGAATATATAAAATATATGATAATCAATTTTTCCCATTTTAAACTCTAAATGAGAGAATTTTAGAGGGGTCTACAGATAGATTTAGGATTTCTTTGAACTTGAATGCAAAAAATCACATCTTTATTCTAATATAATTTGTCTTATAAACTAGCTGGAGCTATAGCAACAGCCATTTACCTAAAATTTCTCCCCAAACAATTCCCATAATCAAATAGGAGGAGTAGGATAACTCCTGGAACATTGTTCTTTTTTATATGTGAGGTATACATTACTCAATAATTTCTTAACAGGTGAAAAAGCTAAATCTTCATTTTTACATGTGTAACATATTTTGGCAAATGCTGATATGAATAATAAATACCAATAATTACTTTGCCTATTATACAAATGAGGAGAATAAAGGACAGAAAAGTTGTGACTAAATTACTGATACACAACTAGTAAGCAATAAATCCAAGAACTGAAAGCAAGATCTTCCTACTGCTCATTCTTTTCATGACATCATGCTGCGTGGCACATACCAGCTACCTAACAGGAGACAAAATTTCTGTGAAGTAGAAAACCAAAAATAGTCTCTGGTAGTATTTAGAGACACCAACACTTATCTTCCAAGGCCATAAAGAAAACATGCTATGTATAACCCATTACGACAATATTCGTGAAAATTCCATTCGGATATTCTCATAAGAAAAGCAATAGACTATACAATTTTCCTTCAATATTCTCTTCCAAGGGCAGGTAAATAATTTTTTTTACCCAAAGCAAAAGAGGGAACTTGATAATACCTGGTTTTTGTTGCTTTGCACACAGAGAGAGAGACAGCTGGCTCAGCAGGTGCTCTAATTGTACAAAGCTGTACTTCAGCAGGTGTTTAATAAGTTTTCCCCTCTAGCTTTCCAGCTCCTTCAGCAACACTATCAGCTAAAGAAACCAGTCAAAAAAGCCCATTTGTACAAAGTGGAGCTTTTGCAAAAGTTGCATGATATTGTAGAGGTTATTTGTTTATTTGTTTGATTTTTTTAAAGTCTCTTGATAAAAACAAAATGGTGGATAAAATTAATATTCCTTGAATTAATTTCTTTGTACTCTGATAAAATAGGGAATAAACACTACAGATTGGCTGGAGGAAAAAAAGTACTGGTGCCTCATTAGGAAATGAGCAATACATAAAAAAGCAGCAGAGTGATTGATAAAAAAAAAAATGTAAGTTATGTGTTACCCATCATAATGTATGTAAGTATATTCATATGGTTGTGCATAAATACAACTCAAAGGGAAGTGGGATGAGATATCTCTGAAATTTTCTTCACCTTTCTCTCCAAGGGAGACAAGATTCTTTTCTGAAAGGAAACTAGATGGTAGGCTGACATTCTTTTGTTCTAAAATTCAGAGTAAAAGAATAAAAATGTATCTATTTAGCCCCCTAAACAATACTTGTCTAGGAGAAATAATTTATCTTTTCTATTTGCTTCCCTAATCACTGTCTATTAAATAGAAAGGAAGGCAGCTTATATCTGAAAGCTATTTATTTACACAAAAGGCCATCACAAGTAGTGAATTATATAACTAGCATTTATATAATGTTTTAAGATTTGCAATGCAACTTTGCAAATATTATCTAATGTTATCCTCACAAATAACCCTAGGAGATAGGTGCAATTGTTTTCCCCTTTACAGATGAGGAAACAAGACAAGAGAGATCATTAGTCATTCTAGAAAATGTCTGACCCCACATCTAGCCTCTGTCCATTGCACCTAAATGAATACCAGGTAAATCTATTTATTCAAATAGATAGCACACACACCAGAAAATTTCACATTAAAATGTATTTAATAATAGAAAGAGCAAATGTATTCTTTCCCATTGGGAATGAAATAAATCAGCTCCACTGAGAGTTTCAACTCACTCAAAAGGAAATTCCTCAAAGACTCTGGGAAGACAAGCTGGAGATCAGAGAAATATTGGAGAAAACTGGAGAGTATGCTACTTTCCTATGTGTGTTTGTCTATTCTCTGTCTCTTTGTCTCTCTATGTATCTCTGCATCTCTGTCTGAATGTCTTTCCTTCTCTATCTTTGTCTATGTCTCTTCCTCCATCTCTATCTTTCTCTTTCATCTGGAAAGATAAATACATGTGTGTACACTTCCTTTTTAAAAAGGTAGGGAAAATGTACACTTCCTTCCCTAAACTAAAAAAGAAAAATACAATTTATTTATATCTACTACCTACAATTTAATATTAAATGCATATTTTTTTAAAATCTAGCTAGCTAAAAACAATATGTTTTTAAAATTAAATCAAAAGGTGAATTGAGTATCTGAAGAGTATAATACCACACAGCTGAAACAAAGCTCCAGGGTTTAGTTTCTAAGAAGTCAGACTACAGATTTAAGATGATTTGTCTGCATTCCCATGCATACTATATACAAAACAAACACTGATCACAGATTTATCTGAGTTCCCTAAAGTAAATCTGGATTTACTTAGTTTAAGTTTTACAATTTCTATTTAGGTTAAGGGAAAAAGAATGATATGATAGAAAGTACAGTGTCATGGGAGTCAGGAGACACAGATTCCTGTCCTCGGGGACTTATTACAATATTTAGTAGGCCAATTCTAGATTTTTAGAAAAAACAAGAAGACAAAAAACTGCCAATAACAAAGAACTAGTGCCCAAACCAAGGTGCTGAAGTCCTCCTTTAGTTTTTTCCCTTCTTTAAAATTTCCTATATATTTCACTCATATGTGAAACTGGCCACAGACACTAAAATTTTCACTGAGGAAAGGGAAGGAGATGGGCTCTTAGTTTCTATCAAGGTTTGAATATTTATAGAGCAGCCCATTTTAGAATCTATGATACAGCAATAGAAATTCATCCATGTTCTAAAAACACATATTTATTAAGATGGATGATTGTATAATCAATAATTGTTGTAGCAGACATGGTAGCCTATCCTTTTGAAAGGGGAAAGGAACGGGTTTTTATCAAAAATCTACTATTTTCCAGGAACAGGGGCATGGCACAGTGGATGGAGTGCTGGCCCTGGAATCAATCATCAATTCAAATCCTACCTCAGACATTACTATCTGTGTGACCCTTGACAAGTGACTTTAATCCTTTTTACCTCAGTTTCTTCACATAAAATGAACTGGAGAAGGAAATAAGCAAATCACTCCAGTATTTTTGCCAAGAAAACCCCAAATAGGGCCACAAAGAGTCATCTATACCTGAAAACTGAGCTGCCAGGCACTATACAAAATGCTTAAAATTTTTTTATATCATTTGATTCTCAGAATAATCCTGTAAAGTTATTATCCCTATTTTACAGTTGAGGACCCTAAAGCAGACAGCAGTGAAGTGATTTATTAGGGGTCACATAGCTAGTAAGTGTCTGAGTATGGTTTTAAACTCATCTTCCTGATTCTAGACTGTATACTAGATATTTTTGACACAGGAAAAGTCTTGAATGATCTTATATTCTAGGTGTAAAAAGGGGTCTGTGTTATGTACATTGGGACTCTTAGAGAAAGATCGGTAAATACAAAAGTGAAAAAGCCTTTTTCAGAGGTACCTGGTACAATGTTCTTAGTAACATGAGTGGAATTTTCATGCTTGTTTGGTACTATGTATTGAAGAAATTTATCTAAATATATTCTAACTAAAAAAAGAACTTGAGGGGCAGCTAGGTGGCACAGCCCTGAATTCAGGAGGACCTGAGTTCAAATTTGTCCTCAGACACTTAACACTTCCTAGCTGTGTGACCCTGGGCAAGTCTCTTAACCCCAATTGTCTCAGCAAAAAGAAAAATATATAGATCATGTAAAAAAAAAAAAAAAAAAAAAAAAAACTCTTTACCATACCTAGCATTTTAGGTATTTTACTGACATTTTCTTTTTTATCCCAGCCAAATCACATTTGTAGAAGAAGCAGGAAAAGCTCTCAAAAATGAAGACTCATTTATTTTGATCATTATTCAGACAATGGATTCTGCAACTGATTTTGGGAAAATAACAGGATCCAAGGAAACAGATCATCTCATATAATTTAGATTAACTGCTCTCATAGGATAAAAAATTGTGTTTAGGGTTTTTTAATGTAATTATATTTAAAGTACTATATATATTTTGCAAGAGTGAATATTTGGCAGCTATGGTCTGTGTTAGGAATTATGTTATAAAAGTAAATATACAGAACCCTCTAACAATAAAGAACACTTTTAAAAGATTCAAATTTAAGAGAGTAAATAATTTAATCCTAAAGAATTTGTGTGTCAATAAACCATAGAAACAAGTTAATTTCATCGAAAAAAAAATAACAACAGTGAAACAACATACCAAAATTTTGGGGATGCAGCCAAAACAGTTGTTAAGAGAAGATTTATGTCTATAACTAATTTAATCAACAAAAGAGAGAAAGAAGAAATCAATGAATTGGAAATGATTCCCTAGAAACCTTGGATAATTTGTATGAATTGATACATAGTAAAGTTAGTCAAACTAGAAAAATAATTTAAACAGTGACTATAATAACATAAAAGAAAGCAAATTTGAAAGACAAGCATTCTGATCAATGCAATGAGCAAAATCATGATTGCCAAAAAGTAATGAAGAAAAAATATTTTACACTTTTTGACAAACAAGTAATGTATTAGAAGTGGAGAATGTCATACTTTTTTCAAACGTGGCAAAATGTGTGGATTTATTTTGCTTAATTACATATATCATGATCAGGGAAAGTGCTTTTAGGAGTAAGCACCTCAAGCACTAGGAAAGGAGGGAAGGAGGGAAGGAATTTGGAACTCAAAATTTTTTTTAAAAATATTAAAAATAACTTTTACATGGAATTGTGAAAAATATTTTAGAAAAATATTCATAGCTATTAATGTTTGCCAAGATGGCTTATAACTTTGAAAAGAGTAGTATCAAGTAGAAAAGCATTTATTAAATGTTCAATATGAGCAACCAGATTGCAATAGATTGAAAAGGAATAAAATACTTGCAGAAAGTAATGAAGAGAGAAATAAGCAGAACGGAGAGAATGATGTATACATTAATAGCAATCTTTTTTTTAAGATGAATTTTGAATAAATAAGTCATTTTGACTTATTTCTAATAATTTATAGCATATAAATACTAAAATTAGCTATAAAAGATCTGTGAAGGAAAATGTGATCTGCATCCAGAGAAAGAACTAATAAGTAGAAGTATGTATTGAATAATTTTATATATACATATACATATATATATATATACATATATATTTCTGTCTAATGATGGCCATCTCTGTGGAAGGAAAGAGGAGAGAGGGAAGGAAATAAAACAAGTTTACATGAAAACTTTGTGGTATATTTGAAAGGAATAGCAAGTTGTACATAGTAAATTTAATTTCTTGTATAATCATCTTTTTATACTACACTAAGTTGTGGAAATGCTTATTTTGTTCTATAAATTAAAAATAAAATAAAATTTTAAAAATAAAAAACAAAAAAAAGTGAGAAGTGGAAGCATCAAGAATACACATTTTTTTCCCCAAGTAATTTGACTAAGAAAAGGAAGGAAGATGTAAGGACATTATCTAGAAAGGATGGATGGCAACTACTAAGAATGTTGTTTCTATTTTTTCAAAGATGGGGTAGATTTCCATAAGTTTTAGAAAGCAAGGGAGGAACCAGTAGATAGGCAGAGACTTAAGATGGAAGTAAGGGAGAATGTTGAGTCAAGTATAAGGCCAGGTTCTCATTTGAGAAACTTGGAGGACTGGGTTCTGTAGGAGCTTGAGAAAAAAAAAATTTGGAATATTCATTTACATCTTACTAGAAGTAAGGTAAGCTATTATTTCAGATAATATTTCTACAAAACAATACATCTTTGATAACCTGACAATAACGAAAAATTATCATTGTAAAGAAATTCTGTATCATAGGCAGAACTTAAATCCTTCGTGATGTAATTTCAAATCCATATCTATTTTATTTATATTTTGGCTATGGACTAAAATTCTGGTGGGATATTTTCTGATATAATTTTCCTTCTGTGGCCATATTCCTAGGGTCTTCCTGACCTGTCTACCTTCTAGCCTCTCAAAAATAATAAGTAGAAGGAAAATAGGGTTTGAAGGCTCAACTTAAATGCCAGTACCCTTTTCATATTCAATGCTGAAATATTCATAAGTAGTGAATATTGAACAAATGAGGTTTACTTGACTTTAATACAGCAAGAATATACAATGAAAATTCAGTCACACGGCTTCTCTGAAAGGCATCCCACTCATTTCATCTGGAAATGTGAATGGTCAATAAGTTATCAGTATATGCAATTCCTATGATCTTAAGTACCTACCAAGTCTGAAAAGTTCCAATTCTGAGATATGGCTGAGACTTTTTATGTCCCTAGGCAGCCAAGAAACTATCACTTGCACTAATCAAATTTTATGGATAACTTTATCTTTGGTCTAGGCATGTTGGCTGTTGGAATGAAAAAGGAATATACATCTGGAAAACTGAGTTCAATAAGATACTATGGGGAAATTTTGTCCTATCACAGAGTGGAAGATAAGAAAGTTTCCCATATTTGTCTACTTTCTTAAAAATCACAATATAGAAAGATAAATATTTTATGTCTTATTCAACTTGATTTAACAATAAAGTACCTCTGAATATGCCAGACATTATGCTAAGGACTGGGAATACATAGATAAAATAAAATAGTCCCTTCACTGAGGTATTTACATTATTCCCCTAATTAATTCTAATCTCTAATTTTCATAGGGTATGTTCCAACAACTCAATTCAAATACTCTCAGGCATTCTAATCACTGACTACAATACAGCTTAGAGTGAGTGATCCTTTTCCTTTAAGTTCTCTTAAACAATCTATTTTTTTAAAAACCTACTCTCAAAAATAATGGATCACATTAGCCTACTTATCATCAATCAAGAAGTTGTCATCAAAGGAGATGTTGACATGTTTTTCCTTGTTTCCCTTTAGCTCATTACATTATCATTCAATCAAAGATACAATACCCTATAGGTATTATTAAATTACTATCCTAAGCCAAAGATTATATATATATATATATATATATATATAGTTTTTTCTTTCCAATGTTAATCTTTTACTGAAACATTAGAGAGTCATTAAGATAAATAAAGTATCATTTGATGGGAGCAGCATCCTAGTTTTGAGATCTCATAGATAGAGTTAACTCCTAGTATGAAAAAAATTCCTGCACTAAATAGTTATAACCTTAGAAAATTACCTGGAACATTGAGAAGTTAAGTCACATAGCCAGCATATGCCAGTGACAGGATTTGAATCCAGGTTTTCTAAATAAAAGGCCAGTCCTCTATCCACTATAAATTGTTGCCTTCCAAGGAGTATCATAATTGATAACATGAGGGTCTATGGCCTGATGCAACATTATTGAAGTTTCCCTATCTATAAAATATCTATGACAATGTAGTTTTATTTCAAGGATAGAAAAGGGAAAAAAGATTTTGTTAATGTAAATTGTTATGAGAGATACTTTTCAAAATCCTGATAAGCAGAAATTCTGGTTTCTTTCCAACTAAGTCTCAATTTGCTTTGCCTGGAAAAGCTTTCTATTTTACTGAAGATCTATTTTCAGCATATGTAATTTCTGGTATCGAACATTAGACTAACAGTGGGAATTCCTTCAAATATTTTTCTTTCCATCTGTCTATCCAAATCTGCTTTAGTATGTCCTACAACTAGAGACCCATCAACCATGGATCAGAGTTCATAGGTAAATAATAATAATAATAATAATAATAATAATGAACACACTCTATGGACCATGAAACAATTTACCCTGCTATATAAAACCTTCCAGTGGTTCATGACTATATGTTTTATGTCCTTTTAAGTTTTTATCGCTGGCTTTTCTTACTGGCATATTCCAGCTACTTTATTGTTTGCATTATTCTTCTATGCTTTTCAGTAAGTGAATAACCCAATAAAAACAATTGCATAAAATATCTTCTAACCCCATGCTTTATGCTGAGTTATATATGTTGTGGTCAATGAAAAGTGACAGACTGTATTGTAAGGATAATTTCACACGGCAAAGAAAATTTGAAAACAAGTCTACTATGACAGTTATTGGGAAGATATGAATCTACAGTGAAGCCACATGGGGTATATATTGAGAAATTATGGACAGCACCAAGAGTCTGCCAATGGAAAATAAAATTCAAAAGAGATATGGAAAATTAGTTATTTTCCCACGAGGTAGTTTGGTATGTGTGTTAGTTATAACAAAAATGTTCATTTTGTAATAAAATACCTGGCACATATCCAACATTAAAAGTAATTCAATAAATATTGTTGATAGATTAACAAATAATTCAGAATGACACTGGATGTGGATTGAATTTCATATTAAAAGGCATATGGATTTTCATACATGGCTAGAGTGTTGATAAATGATGACTAATAGAATAAAATGTTTTCAATGCTTCTGAATGGTAAACTACAAATAAGAACGGAATGGCGTGATCTAATACTAAGGCTATAAGTATAATCCAACTTCCCTAAAACCTCATTTATTATAATTTGAAACAACTTTGCCAAATTAACTTTAAGTGAGAAATTTCACAAGTTCAATGAATGTATAGACAATAATTCCCCTAAACCTGGTATTTCCATCTTACTGTCTATGTTTCCTGGGGGCAAAACAATACTTCTTTTTTGCCCTCTTTTTTCTTACATATAATGACATCTCTCATCTCCATGCCTTTGTAAGGATAGCCTTCATACCTAGAAAGTTTTCCTTCTTCACTCTAACCTCTTGATATTCCTTTATTTCCTTCAAAGCTCAGTTCTACAGATGCCTTAACATGAAGCTTTTCCTGATCTCCAACCATTCTAGTAGCTACTAAGAACAGAAGCCGAAGCCCCACGTTCGGGCACCAAAATGTGGTGTTCTCTTCTTTTTTAAAATATATGATAGTTTTCTCTGGGAGCGGGTTTCTTGGGGAGGTTTTCTGGAGGCAGCCTTAGTTTCGGTTCAAAGTAATAATCACCTCAAATACAGCCAGCTGATATAATCCAAACGTTTATTTCTTATCTCTTTCCTTGGGCCCAGTTAGCCTTCTTAGAGGCCTATCTCTCTGCTTGGTTCCAAGAGCTCTTGCTGCTAATCTTTTACCTCTGCCAGCTTCAGCTTCTCTTCTTCCAAATAATTGCATCCAGCACCAAGGTGAAAGTTGGAATGAATCTGTCTTGCCTCCGAGAGTGGGCTTGTGGGCTTCTGTATCTCCCAGAGTGCTCTGTGGCCCTGAGAGCTTCTTGCTTATATGAGCTTTCTAAAGGTGTGAACACAAGCATTGTTTCTATTATTTCCACTTAGTACCTTGTTTCAAGTTCTGGCCCATAACATCTCCTTGTAAGATCAGATCAATCATTCTGAACCCTGCTAAATTAGATAATTATTGTCTCTATTAACTCTAATGAGTTAATATTTTGTAAGGATTCCAACACTTAAGGATAAACATTGTTTCATTTTTATCTTTGTAGCCCCAGTACCTAGCATAATGACTGACAAGGTATTGGAGTTTAAAAAATGCATGTTGATTGTTTGGTTAATTGAATGGTATAAGAACAAGATTATTAATTCCCCAGTAGTTAAATGGTCAAAAGATGTGAACAGGCTGCTTTCAAAAGAAGAAAACATTAGAAACATATGAGATAATGTTCTGATTCATTAATATTTAGAGAAATGCAAATTAGAATAATAATTTTCCCTTTACAAACATCAGGTTGGCAAAGATGACAAAACATGAAAATGGCAAATCTTAGAGGGACAGTGGAAACATAGGTATAACAATGTTCTATAAGCATAATTGTGATTGATTCAATAGCTCTGGAAAACAATTGGGAATTATATTTTTTTTTAAAGTCAGTAAATGCCACTTCTAGACAGATCACTAAAAGAATTAAAAGAACGGTCCAAATGCAGAAAAATATTTATAGTCACACTTTTTTGATAGATACCAAGAAGAGACCCCTGTGTCTTTGTTCTCTAATCAAGTTTGGGGAGATCTGATCTGCAAAGGAGAGAACATGCCAGTGAAAAGTTGATTGAGATGGCTTATGTTGAACTCAGGAAGTTGAGTCTTCCTAATTGATTCCATGTCCAGTGCTCTATCCTCTATTCTACTTAGCAGATTCACTTATGGTACAGTCTCTTTATATTAACCTAGGGTTCTTAACCTTCTTTGTGTTATAGATGCTCTGGCAATCTGGCAAAATCTTCTCAGAACTGTTTTAGATCCATAAAATAGACATCCTTAAGGTTACAAAGAACATCAATTTTGTTGAGATAGATGGACAGACATATACATATGTATATTATGTACACACATGTGTGTGCATATATATGCATAAATACATATATGTTTATATGAATCTCAGGCTCAAGAACACCTGACATAGAGTATTTGACATTGTCATTGTAATACCCTTTTCAGAGCACAGATTGAGAAAGAATTTTCTGTCAAAGCTAGGGTTCTTGAATTTTTCTAATGACAGATACATTTTATTAATGCAATTAAGCTCCAGAATACTGTAAAGATTTCAGTGACAGTTGAATTGCTAAGAGTCACATAGATCACAATGGTCTAAGGAAGGGTCTGAACTCAGGTCTTCCTAATACCAAGTCCAATATCCTATCCACTACCCCAGACTATCTCTATTTTGAGTCACTTGAAACCTAAACATTCTGATAAAAAAAAACAAAGTATATGAAAAATGCATTACAACAACATGGATGAATAGCATACTGAATTAATTAACAGCACATTTATCTTGAACAGATATTGCAGTTGCCAATTGAGCTGAATCACATTTAGGAAATCATGTAACAGTCAACAATATTAAGCTGCTCAATGCTACAAACTCATTTCTTTTTCTTTTTAAAATTTTAAGAATGGGTCTTTCCATTTTATTTAGGCTAAAAGTAGAAAGCCCCTCACTGGTCAGCCTCTTGAATAATTGGTAGCTTTGATTTCCAACTCCATTTCCAACTTGAGCCAGATGCAGTCCATACACCACATTAGTTTTAGCTCTGTTGTATGTAGCTCACGATTCTTAAGTTCAAGCTAACCACTTACATCACCATCCCCAATAAGCAAGAGTTTTATCATTTGGCTGAAAAAAAAATTCCATTTTAACATCAATAAAGAGCAATATCAAATAAATATGTGACTAAAAAAGAAGATAGACAAGTGAAAAGGGATGACAGATGGATAACCTAAATTCTCTATTTGTATCTTCATCTATCAAAATAAATAGACAATGGTTTCTAGAATGCTGGATGAAACATCTTATAAGAGGACATTGATAATAGTGCTAGAAGTTGAGCAGGGTATTGATAATTTACAATCTGTATTTCAGAAAGGAATACTCCTATCTGTGAGATTACACATCCATTTGAGCAAATCAAATGATTGCTCAGATGTTGCAAATCTTGAAACTCCATATTCTTAGGAGAATAAAAAATTCAGGAGCCCCAAAAAGCAACAAAAAGATGTATGGTACATATAAATAACCTGACGTATATTCCTAATAATGACACACAAGTACAATTTACTTAAGACTTAAAATAGGATACATTAACTTATAGCTACTGTTAAACTCCCCAAAGAGGTTGATAATTAAAACATCAAGACAAAATGCAGTTTGCAAGACTACTGAATAGGCCTTTTATATTTCACCTTGATTTTGCTCTGTCTAAACAATTCCTTCTGGACACCAACTTTCTGGCAAACCTGGTCAGAGATTGTTTTCTTTGCCCTGTTGGTGGTCATTCTCAAATACTGATATAAGTTCAATGTTTTCCCTTTCCACTGGATTGAGGAAAAAGTACTAGCTCCTCCACAGAGATATTGCTGTTTATTTTCATTCTCAAAGACGACCATGGATGTCATGATACATAAGTCAGTTGGATTTAAGTGAGGGAAGGCTGTGCAAGATCACTTGCCTCACTTTCCCTTCCAGAGGCATCTGGGTTCACTGGCAAGAGATAGATCAAGATGATCTCCTCCACAACCTTTCTAGGGAGAGAGCTCAAAATTTCATGCTATGCTTTTGTAAACAATAAGAGAATAGAGTTAGAAATCACTTAAAAGAACACTGTGCAATCCGTTTTTACTGTTTATTGTTTAGTAAGGGAATTTCTTCATCATTTCAAAGCTTTCAAGTTCTTCAGAACCAAGTTCATGTTGCTGGAAGGAGGTGGAAAAGTTATGTACATATTTCTTAGGATGGATTTTCCAATTCAATTCCCATTACATGTTTAGCAGTTAATTGTCAACGACAAATATAAACTCAGAGAGAATCTCTGTACTTCACTGAAAGATTTTCCTTGTCCATAATTGCTAGAAGTGTTGACTCAAATGTATGTAATTTTTATTGATAGCTTTTACGGCAAAGTACCATGCCAAACTTTGTAGCTCACACACAAAGGATTTCTGAGCAAGGCTTTATTTATATTGAGTTTTTCTTGGCTTTTTCTATAACTTTCTCTCTTTTTCATATGGTTACGCATTTGTACCAAAGCCTTGATGCAGAGTGAAGCTATCTTTCTCTATTGGCTGAGAGAAAGTCTTAGATGGAAGGCAACATCTAACTACTTTTCAAACCCTACTCTATTATCTCCTTTCTCCTGTCTTTGTTGTTCAGAATTTAAACATCCATTCCAGCCTTATTGGATCCCTGTTCTCTGTTCTGATGTAATGATGGAAATACAAAATTTCCTGTACATTTCAAAGGTCTTTAATATGTTTTTTTCTTCCAAAAAGATCCAAAATTTCATTGTAGGTTTGAGATGGAGGGTGACAGAAAGCCAATATTTTTATGCCAATATTTTATGCCATGTAAAATACATAAGTACTAAATCCCAAATTCCCATGCAAATGTAAGAACTATACATACGGCCAAACTGTTTCTAAGCGAATGAGGCATCTGTGATGTTAGGTCATTGCCTGAGGATAACAGCTTCACTAAGAATGATGTAAATCTTCAACTAATTTAAATGTTTTACCCTTTAGACATCATTGTTGCTCCAAAGAGACACTTCTGGGAAATAGACTTGGAAATATGTTGCTGTTTAGTGCTGGGTGGTCAAGTGGGCAGATGGTAAAAGACTAATTTGCTTCTGCCTCTAAGGGTTCAAGTACTACCATTATAGCCTAAATTTTCCTGTGTTTTTAAAGGTTTTATCCTATGGAAATACTAGAGAGTTAGCAAAAATGCTGATTTAATATCTTCTCATTTATAGCTGTCATATACAAGATTTGAAAGAATTTAAATTTTCTTTTACTAGCTCTCAGGAATTTAAACTTTCCCTGTATTCTATCCAGTCTCCTTTCCTATAATTTGGAGTAAAAACCCTTGACTTCTATACTTCATTCTGCCACTGAGTAGTCATGTGACTTTGAGCAAATCATTTCGACTCTCTCATGTTTCATCAATCTATCCTAAAAAATGAAAGAGTAGGAATAGGTGATATCCAAACTAATTGAATCACAAAATCTCAATTCAAAGGTACTACAGAGCTTATCTTGATTAAACTATACTTGAACAGGAATCTATTTTATGGCATTTTTAGTTATCCTACCATTTGAAAACCTATAGTGAATAGGAAACTACTACCTATAAAATCAATTCTGAGATTCTGTGACATTGATTTTTTTTCTGCTCTCTTCTTGTATATTTTCTTCAATGAATTACTGGTCCTTGATATTGTATTTATCATCCAATTTTATAACATACATTTAGTCCAAATGGCAATTAAACAATTTTCTGTTCTATAACATTCCAGTAATAATTGATTTGGATTTTTTTGTGAAGGCCTCCAGTGATGGGGAACCTCCTATCTCCCAAGGTAACTCCTATTTTTGTATACCTCTTCTCTTTTCAACTTTTACTCCTTGCTTAGTGTTCTGCCCTTTAAGTTAAGACATATAAAGTCAAATTCATCTTCTGCCTGATGGCCAATCAAATACCTGAAGATAGCTATTATGGTCCATCTTCATGAATTCAATACTAGCCTCACATACTCAATAGCTGTGTGATCCTGTTCAAATCATTTAACCCTCCTTGCCTCAGTTCCTCATCTGTAAAATGAACTGGAAAAGGAAATGACCAAAACACTCTAGTATCTCCACCAGGAAATCCCCAAAAAATGGAGGTGCAAAAAGTTAAAAACAAAAGAACAACAAAATCCCTTCTTTCTAGGGATTCCCAGTTCCTTCAATGTGTATTCACAAGGTATGAGCCTGAGGCTCTTCACCATCCAGTAGTTTAGATGTGGTCTAATCATAGCAAAAGATATAGATTAAGTATATCTACATAAATTCAGAGTATATGAATGCTTATAGATCCCATTAGCTTTTGGGATTGTCACATCACACTGTTGATTCATGATGAGTTTTCCATCCACTAAAATTCTCAGAACTATTTCTAAAAATTAAAAACATTAATGATAGATCCCTATATTTAATAACTATTTACATTTTAGTGGATTTCTCTCCTAGGGCTGCATCAAAATTCTCTGTCCATCCATTATTACTTACCTTTTGTCTTGTTATTGTAGTATGTACTCCATTTTTCCAGTCCTGCTCTTTTCACTTTGCATTATTTCATAGAAATCTTTCTAGATTTCTTTGTATTCCTCATACTTACTTGCATATTTTATTTATTTTATAATATGTCACTTCTCCTGCTATTATTTTTAAGTCTTTTCAGTCATGTCCAACTTCTCAAGACCTCATTTTGGGTTTTCTTGGAAAATAGACTGAAATGATTTGCCATTTCCTTCTTCAGTTCATTTTACAGATGAGGAAACTGAGGCAAGCAGGGTTAAGTGACTGGCCCAGATAATATAGCTAGTGTCTGAGGCTAGAATTGCATTCACAAAGCTGTATCTTCCTGATTCCAGATCCAGCACTCTAAACATTTTAGCACTCACTGATACACCACAATTTATTTTACCTTATCCTTATTGTTGGACATTTAGATCACTTCCAGATCTTGTTTGGTTTTGTTTCAATTACACTTACGGATATCCTGAAAACTTTCTAACAGATGGTTCTTGTTTTTGATAGCATGGTAAGATTATAATTCAACTGAGAAAGTATTTGTCAAAGGGTAGAATTATTTTTAGTCTTTATTGTAGACTGTCATCTTGCTTTACAAAAAGATGATACACATTTGTAATTCTATCAATGATGACTGAACATATCTATTTCTTCCAGCAGTGAATTTTTGTAGACTACCATCTTGCTTTACAAAAAGATGCTACACATTTGTAATTCTATCAATGATGATTGAACATATCTATTTCTTCCAGCAGTGAATTTCATTGTTTTTAATTATTTCTTGTGAATTTAATGGGCATGAGGTTGAAGTTTGTTTTAATATATGTCTCTTTGAAATAGTTAGGTGGCATAGTTTGAATCCAGTCTTGGATATTTATAACCCTGGGCAAGTGGAGGGCAAAATACTTTATTTTTTATAAATATTATTTGAACTTAGTTTTATGTGCCTAGAAATTGCCTCACCTAAATCCATAGAGCATGCTGATATCAGAAACCTTCCAGGGAAGCTAACGAGCTTATTTAGGGCCACCCAGCTCTTGTTTCCAACCACAAAGCTTGAATTTGGGGTTTTCCAATAGCTTGTATTTTGGCTTCAACTACATTTTTTTGAATATTTATTTACTTTATTCATTCAATATCTTACACATCTCAAGAAGTCTTATCTGGAAAACTAATCTTGTCTAGAAACTGTCTGACTGCCTATGTGATGGCCAACTAACTATTAGTCCAAATGCTTTTATTTAAACTCTATATAAATGTAAAACTCACAAAGGCTGAGAGAACTACACCTTCTTTCCGTCTCTGTTATCTGCTGTACCAACTTAAAATTCTTTCTAAAAGTCATTTTAGTTTGGAGTTTTTTCTCAACTGACAAATGTCACTAAAGCTTTCTCAGTCTGTTCTTTATCTGTAAAATGGGAGAAATAATGGCATATATTTCATTGGACTATTGTGAGGGTTAAATGAAATAACTTCTATAATAAGCTTTGAAAATTTCAAAGATTAAAATTTAAAAATTTTAGTTATTAGTAAAGTAGGACATTTTAAATAGTTATTAAGATTTGGTATTGTTTCTTTTTTAAAAAAAAGTTTATATTCTATAAATATTTGTTGAAAATATTTTGCTAAATTTTTTTTTGCTTTTTTTTCTTGTTCTTGTTTGTTTTGCTTTCTTTTTGTTCCTATAAAAAGTCAAAGGAGTAAGTAAGGAAAAATGAAATAATATTTTTAAATTTAAAAGCTTTTTTTAAACAAAAAATGTAAATTGTCTATTTGACGATTTGACCATTGTAGCTGCTACGTACAGCTACAGCTGGTACATCAGCAGGTACATCACTATCAGCATAACTTTGAAAAGTGAAAAAAAAAATTATCAATCATATATTTCTTTTAATTGTATAATTTGAAGCTGTATGTATAGAAGCTAAGATTCACTTTCCTGATTTCAGGTCTGGTCTCAGACACTTAATAGATGCTTGACCCTGGACAAGTCACTTAACCCAATTTGCTTCAGTTTGGTCATTTGTAAAATGAGTTGTAAAAGGAAGTGGCAAACCAGTCCAGTAACTTTGCCAAGAAAACCACAAATAGAAACACAAAGAATTGGAAATGACTAGAAAATGACTCAACAACAAAAGTTGAATGTACATTTTAAAATTTTAATATAGTCTATGACTTATTCCAGCAATTTCTCCCATTTATTAAGTTGATAGAAACTCATCTCCTCTCTATAGACATAAATATTTCATTCTATTTTCTTCTATCTTTTCTGGACTTTTAATATTTTTCTCTCACCTAATTGGAATTCATAGATATATGTAGTCTAAAATGTGAGTCTAAATTACTTTTCCATCAAATCACCAAATGATTTATCCACTTAGAAAGAAGGAAGGAAGGAAGGAAAGAAAGAAAGAAAGAAAGAAAGAAAGAAAGAAAGAAAGAAAGAAAGAAAGAAAGAAAGAAAGAAAGAAAGAAAAGAAAGAAAGAAAGAAGAAAGAAAGAAAGAAAGAAGAAAGAAAGAAAGAAGAAAGAAAGGAAGGAAGGGAGGGAAAGAGGGAATGAAGGGAAAGAGGGAAGAGAGGGAAGGAGGAGAGAAAAGCAATATACTTAGGTCTGTATTTAGATTTCATCAGTTCTCTCTTCGGAGGCAAATATCACTTTCAATTCAATCTTTTGGAACTGTTTTAGACTATTATATTGCTCATCTAGGTCATTTACAACTGTTCATTGTACAATATTCCTTTTACTGAATATAATGTTCTCCCGATTCTGATCATTTCACTCTATATCAGTTCATGCAAGCATTTCTAGGTTTTTCTAAAATTGTCCTGTTCATCATTACCCATAGCATAATATTATTTCATTACAATCATATCCCACAACTTGTCCAGCCATTACCCAATTAATGGGTATCCCCTCAATTTCAAACTCGTAGCCACTTTTAAAAGAACTACTACAAATATTTTTATCCAAATAGGTTCATTCTCTCTCTCTCTCTCTTTTTCAGAAACAAATCTAGTTGTGATATTGCTGGATCAAAGGGTATGCATAGCTCCCAACTGCTCTCCAAAATGGTTGAATCATTTCGCAACTCCACCAACAATGCTTTAGTGCCCCAGTTTTCCCACATCGCCTCCAATATTTATCATTTTCCTTTTGTGTCTCATTAGCCAATTTGATGAATATGAGGCAGTACCTCAGAGTTGTTTTGATTAACATTTTCCTAATCAACAGTGATTTATAGATTTTTTTCCATATGACTATAGATAGCTTTGATTTTTTTGTCTAAAAACTGCCTATTCATATCCTTTGACCATATATCAATTGGAGAATGACTTGTAGGCATAAATTTGACCCACTCCTCTATATACTTAAGAGACCTTTAACAGAGAAATTTGTGATTAACATTTTTTTCCTGTTTTCTCCTTTCCCTCTAATTTGAGGTCCATTGGTGTTGTTTGTGGGAAAACTTTTTAATTTTATGTAATCAAAATTACATATTTTGCATTTTATGATGCTCTCTATCTCTTGTTTGGTCATTGATTCTTCCCTTAAACATAGATCTTTCTGTGTTTTTTTCTAAAGCATCATGCTGCCTCCCAATTATTCTCATAATTTTGGAGAGTATTAGTAAGAATGTGAGCATATGAATTAGTATTTATTTAAAGTCTATCAATGCATTTCTTTTTTTTACAGTATTAATGCCCATTATTTTATTTTTCCCATTTATGGAAAATTTTCCTCTCCTTAAAATATTTTGAACATAGATCCTGCAAAGTACCCTTAAAAATGTCATCTTTTTTATTCTAGTCTAACTGTTCTCATTGTTGCTTTGTTTAAGTGGATATCTACTTTTTGTGTACTGTATATGGGACTATCATGGTGGGTTCCACTGACATTAATGGAGAAAATAGATTGTTACAGAATTGTTGATGAAATTTTTTATTTCTCATTCTTTGTTTTTTCTCATTCCAGTTTCATGCTTAAATGCTCTCAATATGATATGGATTAATTTGATTTCAATGGAGAAAGGAATGGGAAATTACTCTAGCAGCATCTCTACCAAGAAAACTCCAAATTAAGTCATTAAAAACTTGGACACAACTGAAATGACAACAAAAACTCATTTCTCTCCCTCCCTCTCTCTCCCCATCCAAGTACTAACCAGCTCCAACCCTGAAATTGGTAGCATTCAGGGTGATATGACCATAGACTCTCTCCCCATCCTTTCTTTCTCTCTCTGTCTGGCTGCCTTTCTATGACTCTGTGTCTGTGTCTCTGTTTCTCTCTCTCTCTCTCTCTCTCTCTCTCTCTCTCTCTCTCTCTCTCTCTCACACACACACACACACACACACACACGCACACACAAATATACACATCCTATTCAAAGTTTTATAAAATGACACTATAATAACTTTTCATTATCTTCATCTATAAGAAGTGAATATTCTAATCCCAATGAATTGATATTCTAAGCCAGAGGTTGTGAAACAAGTACTGTCTGATGCCTACTTGTCAATCCTTGAATTAGAATATCACCTGATTTGGGGTTAGAAAATTCATTTCTTATGGAAGAAGGGAGTAAAAGTTATTAAGGTATCATGTGATCAAACATTGAAAAGTTCTGTGAGGGTATGTGGTTTGTATCATAAAATTAATTTTACAGGAAGATTGGTTTAAAGCCATGTTAAACTAGGTCATATTAAGGACATTTAAAGATGGAAATGAAAAGAGAAAATTTATGATAAGAAATAGTAAAGGAGGCAGAATCAAGATGGCAGAGTAAAGGAAGGAACTTGCCCAACCCCCCCCCAAAAAAACTGCTCCAAATTCCTTTCAATAATGACTCTAAACAAATTTCAGAGCAACAGAACACCCAAAAGGATGGGATAGAATATTTTCTAGCTGAAAACAACTTAGAAGGTCAGCAAAAAAAAGTTCTGTGACATCAAGGTAGGAGTCCGGCATGCAATCCCAGTGCAGGGCACCCACCAGAGCATCCCTGGACCCAGACCCAGCATTGGCGAGGCAGGACCTCTGAATCAGCAGCAGTGCTGGAGGCTTCCAAATCTCTCAGCCTGGAAGGCAAAGAGGACCTGGAAGATTAGCAGAAAAGGTCTGTGGAACCAGAGTGGAAGATCACTGTGCAATCCCAGTGCCAGACCATCCCGGCCCCAGCTCCAACTCATACCCCAGCTTCAGCAAGGCAGGACCTCTGACAGCAGCAGTGCTGGAGGCTTCTGGACCTCTCAGCCCAGGGACATCAGGGAGGACTCAGAAAGTTAGTGGAGAGAGTCTGTGGCAGCAGGAATGCAGCCCCAGTACAATCCTGGTCAGTGGGATACTAGCCCAGCTCCTATCAGCACACAAGCTCTTACAGCTTCAGTGGGTGGAAACACACCTAACTGTCCCCAGGGCAGAAAAGAGTGCTTGTGGTCAGATTCCTAGAAGGATTTTTGAAAATGGCTGCACAAAATCCCTGAAATTTGAGACAGTGCACTCTCCACCCTGGAAACAGAGTCCTACTTTAACAAAGACTTAAAAGCAGAGTAACAGACTAGGAAAATGAGCAGAAAACAAAAAAGTTTCTGACCATTGAAAGTTATTATAGTGACAAAGAAGATCAAAATACACACTCAGAAAATGATAATAAAAAAAAATCAAAGCTTCTACAAGAGAAACCTCCAAGAAAAATAAAAACTTGCCTTAGGCCATGCAAGAGCTCAAATCGGACTTAGAAAATCAAGTAAAAGAGATAGAGGAAAAATTGGGGAAGAATTGAGAGGGATATAAAATGAAAGACACAAAGCTAATGAGGGGAAGAATGTCTTTAAAAGTAAAATTGGCCAATTGGGAAAGGAGGTATAAAGACTCACCGAGGAAAATAATTCCTTAAAAAAATAAAATGGAGCAAATGGAAACTAATGATTTTATGAGAAATCAACATACAATGAAGCAAAAAAAAATGAAAAATGTGAAATATCTCTTTGGAAAAACAACTGACCTAGAAAATAGATCTAGGAGAGATAATTTAAAAATTGTTGGTCTACCTGAAAATCATGATCAAAAAAAGAGCCTGGACATCATCTTTCAAGAAATTATCAAGAAAAACTGTCCTGATATTCTAGAACCAGAGAGTAAAACAGAAATTGAAAGAATCCACTGACCACCTTCTGAAAGAGATCCCAAAATGTAAATTCTCAGGAATATTATAGCTAAATCGTAGAACTCTCAGATCAAGGGAAAAACTATTGCAAGCATCCAGAAACAACTCATGATATAGTGGAACCACAGTCAGGACAACACACGATTTAATAGCTTCTACATTAAAGGACTAGCGGGCTTGGAATATGATATTCAAGAGAGCAATGGAGCCAGGATTGCTAGCATGAATCACAGATCCAGCAAAACTGAGTATAATCCTTCAGAGGAAAAGATGAATTCAACAAAAGAGATTTTTAAGCAATCATGATGAAAAGAACAGAGCTGAATGGAAAATTTAATTTTCAAATATAGGACTCTGGAGAAGCATAAGGAAGTAATCAGGAAAGTGTTATCATAAGGGACTTAATAAGGTTAATCTGTTTACATTCTTGCATAGGAGGGTGATACTTGCAACTCAGTATATTCTCATTATTATAACAGAAGGAGTTTATATAGACAGAGGGCACAAGTGTGAATTGAATATGAAGGGATAATTTTTTTTAAATGATGAAACTAAGGGGTGAGAGAGGTATGTAGTGGGAGAAAGGGAAAAGGAGAAATGGAATGGTGCAAATTACATGCCATTTAAAAAAAAAAAAAAAGAGGCAAGTAAAAGCTTTTAGAGTGGAGGGGAAGAAGAGGAAGAGAAGGTGAATGAGTAAACCTTACTCTCATCAAAATTTTCTCAATTAAGAAATAACAAACATACTCAGTAGGGATATAGAAATCCATCTTACCCTACAGGAAATTAGGAAGGGAATAGGCTATGAGAAAGGGGAGAGGGTGATAAAAAGAGTGGGCAGATTGAGACAAAGAATGGTCAGGAACAAAACACTTTTGAGGAGGGACAAGGTAAAAGGAGAGAGAGAACAAATTGGGGGGGGTATACAATTAGCAATAGTAATTGTAAAAAGTTTTTCAAAGCAATTCTCTGACAAAGTTTCATTTCTCAAATAGAGGGAACTGAGTCATTGTTGTAAAAAATAAGATCCATGCCCCAATTGATAAATGATCAAAAGATATGATCTGTGCCCAAAGGGCTGCAAATTCATACATTTTCTTTGATCTAACAACACTACTAGACATGAATACCAAAAGAGATTCAGAAAAAAAATATGTATGAAAATATTCATAACAGCTCTCTTCTTTGACCAAAAAAATTAGAAATTGAGGGGATGCCCATCAATTGGGGAATGGCTGAATAAATTGTGGTAAGTGTTTGTGGCAGACTATTTTTGTTCTCTAAGAAATAATGAGCAGGATGCTCTCCGGGGCAAAAAAAAAAAAAAAAGCCCTAGACCATGAACAAAGTGAAATATATCGTATACAAAGTAGTAGCAACATTTGGGATGATCAGTTGTAAATGACTTTGCTATTCTCAATAGTACAATCATCCACATCTACTCTGCAAAAATCTTAAAAACAAATGTAAAAAATTTTGTTTTGAATGTAACAGGGGAAAATATTAAATAAATATTTTTTTAAAATAGTAAAGATCCATCTACATTTCTGAAACAAATGGTTTTTAACTTTTTAAAATTTTTATTATAAATTTAAAAAACATTCTTTGTTAGTGTGCCCATCACAGTTTACTAACCCCTCTTCTAAACAAATGCTGTCCAGTCTTATCACCTGGCAAGATTAAATGTTTGATCAATGAAGAAAGTTTCTAGATGTCATTGACTTCATTGTTGCAATACCTTTATTATTTTAGATTACTATGGAAAATAGTAATAGCCCATATAATATTTGTCTTTTTACCCATTCTCATTTTCTGTCTTGATAGCTTGTTTAAATAGATATGGTTAGAATTGTTTTGATTGTGTACTAGATCATCTCATTTTTATTCTTCCTCAAGGGTTAATGTTGATTTTTAGCTTAGCCCTAACAAGTTAATGATCTAACTGTATGTATATAAAGTAGTGTCAGAAACGATGCATGTCCAATTACCAGTTATTTGCTTTTTGTCAAGATAAAGCAAATTTCTTTTTTTCTTTTTTTTTTGTAATATTCTCATCTCATTTCACATATACACATTTGACATGTCCCAATTCTTGAACAAAGAAAGCATTCATGATATATTGTCCTGAAGTTTCTCAATAGCCTTTCAATTCTCTTATTTTTCATTCTAAGCGATATTGTCCAATATATCTTTTTGCCATCCTTCTCTATACCTATCATTTACATTTTCACATGGATAAAAATTAAATTTTTATTATAAATGTTTCAATCATAAGGTCTTGCTTAGAGAGTATATATAAATTTGTTCTCATTTTGTACTTTCAGGTAACCTCTATTGCTGAAACATCTCTCTGTCCTTTTCCCTTGATACCTGTCACATCTGTTGTTTGGATTTCATTTTTCATTCCAATCTGTTATTTTTCATCATAAAACTTGAAATGTTTTCCCCCACCAAAATTTGACAAGTTCTCTTACAGCCAGGAACAACTGACAGATGATACTTGAATTTACTTTAATATAGTCCTGATTATATATACTATTCCTGTCCTTTAGTCCTTTCTATATATGTGCTTCTTTCTCTGATCCACTGAAAATTTTTAAATTAAATGAAGGATGAATCTAGAAAGTTTTCCATCTGATAAAAGAAAAAATGTTGGATGCCTTTGCTTTTCAAATTCTGCTGTATCACCACAGGTCAATCATTTAATATTTCTGAGCTTCAATATCCTCAGTAGTAAAATGGTTATAATATCAAATGTTGTTGTTCATTCATTTCAGTTATATCTGATTCTTTGCGACCCCATTTGAGGTTTTCTTAGTAAAGATAATGGAGTGGTTTCCCATTTCCCTCTTCAGCTCAATTTACATATAAGAAAACTTGGGCAAAGAAGGTTAAATGACTTTCCCAGGATCGCAGAGTTAGTCTCTAAGGCTAGATTTATACAGGGAAAATGAGTCTTCCTGATTGGAGGACTAGGACTTCATCCATTGTATCACCTAACTGCCCCAAATAATATCAAATAAGAATAATTATAATACCTATATCATAGACCTCATATATATGATGGGAACAGGAAGATAAGCACGTATTAATAACTAATATATTCTGGGCTCTGTACTAAACACTTTACAGGTATTATTTCATTTGATCTTCACAACTCTGAGAAATAGATGCTACTATCTCCATTTTATAGTTGAAAAAACTGACTTGCCCAGGATCACTTCTATTAAGTATTTGAACTAAGATCTTCCTGATGCTAGCATTCCCTTCACTGAGTGAGCCACCTAATTGGTCTTTAGTCATTTTCTGGGAATTATGTCAGTGATGTACTAAAAATGTTTGAATTACATAAAAGCTCTATCTAAAATGCTTTTTTTAATGTCATAAGAGATGCAGGACTGAGTGGACCTTAAAATACCAAAGATTGACTTTACAATTATAGTAATAAATCCCTAGAATTCTTAAATTTTTTTGTTTTTTTTATAACTTTTTATTGACAGAACATATGCCTGGGTGATTTTTTTACATTATCCCTTGCACTCACTTCTGTTCCGACTTTTTCCTTCCCTCTCTCCACCTCCTCCCCAGATGGCAAGCAGTCTTATATATATTAAATATGTTACAGTATATCCTAGATACAATATATGTGTGCAGAACTGAACAATTCTCTTGTTGCACAGGAAGAATTAGATTCAAAAAGTAAAAATAACCTGGAAAGAAAAATAAAAATGCAAACAGTTTACACTCATTTCCCAGTGTTCCTTCCCTGGGTGTAGCTGCTTCTGTCCATCATTGATCAATTGGAACTGAGTTAGATCTTCTCTTTGCTGAAGAAATCCACTTCCATCAGAATACATCCTCATACAGTATCATTGTTGAGGTATATAATGATCTCCTGGTTCTGCTCATTTCACTTAGCATCAGTTCATGTAAGTCTCACCAAGCCTCTCTATATTCATCCTGCTGGTCATTTCTTACAGAACAATAATATTCCATAACATACAACAATTTGCCCAACCATTCTCCAATTGATGGGTATCCACTCATTTCCGTTTCCAGCCACAAACAGGGTACATGAACATTTTTAACAGTCCTTTCCCTTCTTGTTGTCCGGGCTATAAACCCTTAAACATTCTGGATCCAAAGGGGTAGGGTTTGATAACTTTTGGGGATAATTACAGATTGTTCTCCAGAATGGTTGGTTTTACCCCATTAAAATGCATCAAAGGCCCCAGTTTTTCCCACCCTAAAACATTCAAGATTATTTTTTCCGTCTCTTGCCAATCGGCAGGTTAGGGGATTAGGTTTCTTTTTGCATTTTCTGATCAATGTGATTTAATATCTTTCAAGGGGAAATAGTTTCAATTTCATCATCTGAAAACTGTTATATCCTTTGACCATTTATCAATTGGAGAATGGTTTGATTTCTTATAAATTAGAGTCATTTCTCTATATATTTTGGAAATGAGGCCTTTATCAGAACCTTTAACTGTAAAAATATGTTTTCCCAGTTTGTTGTTTCCCTTCTAATTTTGTTTGCATTAGTTTTGTTTGTACAAAGACTTTTTAATTTGATGTAATCAAAATTTTCTATTTTGTGATCAATAATGATCTCTAGTTCTTCTTTGGTCACAAATTCCTTCCTCCTCCACAAGTCCGAGAGGTAAACTATCCTATGTTCCTCTAATTTATTTATGATTTCGTTCTTTATGCCTAAACCATGGGCCCATTTTGATCTTATCTTGGTATATGGTGTTAATTATGGGTCCATGCCTAATTTCTGCCAAACTAACTTCCAGTTTTCCCAGCAGTTTTTGTCAAATAATAAAATTCTTAAAATTTTTCAAGAAGAGTTTAGGAGATAGAAAAATAGCAGGTATTCCATTTTCTGGAGTGAAGGCAGTATAGTATAGAGTCACATGTACCAGATTATACAGTCCCCACAACCTTATTTGGGAAAGTCAATTAGTTCTAAATATCTCTGAAATTATTACATTCTACAAGGGCATGGCAGAGTTGCTTAAATGACTAAAATCCAAAGGAAAATGGTGAAAAATTTTCTTAATTTATAAAAGTTATTTTGGGATACCTATATCCTGTACCTAACCTATATACCATATCATTGTCTTGATCCAGATATCATTTGACTTACACCAGTAACTCTTCTGTACTAAAATACTAAAATCATATGATTACCTAGGTCTCTCTTCAGATCTTAGTTAATAATTGTGTATACCTTCTCTTTCCCTTCTATCTAACCTCCTCTTTTTCCAGTACTTCCTAATTCTCTGTGTAGCTCCCTTTTAAAGGCTAATAGAAAGGTTGTAGATTAGATCAGAATACAAACTTCATAACTTTTAACTTTAATTTTTACCAAGATGATACAGAGGAAAGAGAGTTTATTTCTAAAATATATCTATGCAAACTTGCTATATAGAGATCCTCAGGTGAAGCTAGGAGAGGATTAAGTATCTGAGGCCATTAAATGGCAGAGTGAAAAAGAGAACCCAGATTTTCTAACTTCTACAATATTGTTCTTTCTATATGACCAGATGCCTCCCCAAGAATATATTATATGGATACTAGTTATATAGAAGTTATTTACTTAATTCTAATTTATTAATTAATTTGTAATTTTTAAAGGACATCCTGAATGGAGATAAGATACCTGATTGACTTTCTCCAAAGTTAATCTAACCATGGGAGGCCATGGTATATAAGCTTATCTTACCATTGCGCTCCCATACAAGTATAATCCCCAAGATAATCCAATGTCACCCAATGTCACTAGGTTCAAATAAACTTTAAGAGTTTATCTGCATTTATTTAGAAGTGTATAAGTATGGTTTATGTTTATGGGCATCTTATATTAGTCTACAAGATATGACTGTGGTACATGTTTTTGTGAATGGGAATCTGTGTCCATTCCTTTCCCAAAGCTTCATCTCCTCAAGAAAGAGAAATGTCTCCATCTCTTGAAAGAACTTAGAGACACCTTCCCAAATTTTTATACAAGATAGCATCAATCACATAAACAAGGATACAGGTAATGACCAGATTTTGCATTTGTCAGACACATAAACATAATTAATGATTCACAGGGGACAAGTCAAGAATTCAGTGATGTAACTGAGCTCGGGCTGCTTTTGAATAGTAGACAAGAGGGACACTTCAATCTCCCATTCTGTTTCTTCCTCTACTAACCAAATAGGAAGGAAGGTGAAATCACTTGTGAACATTTCACAGTTCATCTGGGAGATAGAAGGCTTTGGGTTATCTCCCTTAACTGTCAACAAAAAGCACAGTACCCAAGCAAGCTTCAGAATTTTAAACCTCACCACTGCACTATTCAGTTCTAGTTATTATCTCAGTTCCTTATATAGATTTCAATTCCTGAAGCCTATAAAAATCCTAGTGTGCAGACGTCACAGTTAAGAAAGAAGATGCCCCATGCTAAAGGACAAACCAAATTTGTTTCATTTTTATGTAGTTCTCAAAATGGCTTTTACAACTTTTCAAAGTACAAAAAAAAAAATCCAGCCACATTGTTGAATCTAGAACAGAAATTAATTGGTAATTTCCACAGTATATGGCCCTGGGATGGGATAGCATCCCAGGAACCAAAAAGTCATATAATTTTTATTACATTCATGCCACACTATTATTGTGGCTCTATTAATCACTGCCTTTCTTTCTACTGCCAAAGCCCAGTGTCTGATGCATTGCAGATGTTTACTAAATGCTAGAAGATCAACTGTATGGGATTCAGAAAACAGGATCTTTCAAGCAGTTTACAATCCAATTTAAGACAAGACTAACAAAAGTAAAGCAAGAGAGACAAATATGAGTATCTGAATAACTTAGATAAATTCATTATATGTCCATTTAATATTTATGAAACAATTAGTCTTCATTGTGAAGATTGCTATTAGTTGTTGTTCAGTCATGTCCAACTCTTTGTGACTTCATCTGGGGGGTTTTCTTGGCAAAGGTGCTAAAGTGGTTTTCCATTTCCTTCTCTAGCACATTTTGCAGATGAAGAAACTGAGGCAAACAGGATTAAGTGACTTGCCCAAGGTCACCCAGGAAGTGTCTGAGAGTAGATTTGAAGTCATGAAGATGAGTCTTCCTGACTCCAATCACAGTACTCTATCCACTGTACCACCTATGTGCCACAGCCCTTTGCATTTCTTCTTTTGATATGTGTATATACTATAACTGAGAAAGACTAACTTTATCCTGGCAGAAAATGTCCCACTTTACTAAAAAGGTGAATTGGTATTTTCTTTCTCCTCTTTTTCTCTCTGGTTCATATATTTAATTTGGAATTACATATATAACTATTCGTGAGTCCTTATAAAATCAGCCTTTGCTTTCCTATGTGAACAGAGGGGAAATGAACCCAGTCATGCAAGAAACAATACATCTGTGTCAAGTTTTAAACTTGATCTGAGTTGAGGAGAGTTTACTCTGTAAGCATTTGCCTCTGATCAGGTTTTATTGTTAATTAGAAATTCCAACTCCTTTTTCTTTAATCCTCTATATAAACATAATTGCTTCAAAAAAGTAAACATTTGCTGATTCCCCTTCTCACTTAATAGCATTGAGTTCCCCAGGAGAGGAAAGGTATAGTGAAGATTACTTTTAAATTGTTGGACTCTGAGCATACTTTAACATTTGAAAGAAACCCTTCCAAAAATCAACAATCTTTGAGAAACAAAATTATATGATTATAAGATCATATGAGATACTGGTGTTATATCACCTTCTTTAAAACAACAACACACAATTTTAAATCACTCATTAGAAGGCAAGGAAAGAAATTTTTTTAAAAACGTTTTAATGGTGTTTAAAGTTGTTATTCAGTCATTTCAGTCATGTCCTACTTTTTGTGACACCATTTTGGGTTTTCTTGGCAGAGATTCTGGAATGGTTTAGCCATTTCCTTCTCCAGCTCATTTTATAGATAAGAAACTGAGGGAAAGAAGGTTAAATGACTTTCCAAGATCATATAGCTAATAAGCATCTGAGACTGAATTTGAACCCATGAAGATGTCTTCCTAATTCCAAATCCAGTGCTCTATCCATTGTATGACCTAGCTTCCTTCAATGGACCTAAAATAATAAAATACAAGCTTCTTAAGAGCAACAATTGGTCATTTTTCTTCTGAATAACCCTAATGCCTAACTAGGTGCCTTACTGACTAAAAGGGTACTTAATAAAGATTTGCTTTTTGTTTGACATAGAATCATAGATATAGAGCTAGAAAGGACTTGGAATGGCAGCTAGTATCTAACTCCCTTATTTGAGCTTCATAGAAAGAAGAGCAAGGGATGTAAGTAACTCCAATTCCAGATGAGTACTCTGAGTCAAAAAAAAAAAAAAAAAAAGAAAAAAAGAAAGCAAGAAAAGTTAAATCTAAACTTTTTAGATTTAATAAGGATATATAATTTGAAAATGACTTTTTCTTGATTTTTGAATTTCTTATTATAAATTTCAAACATATGGTAGAATTGTGAATACATCCAGCTATTCTGTAGAGCAATTTGAAACTATGCTCAAAAAGCTATCAAACTGTGCATACCCTTTGACCCAGCAGTGTTACTACTGGACTTATATCCCCAAGAGATTTTAAAGAAGGGAAAGGGACCTGTATGTGCAAGAATGTTTGTGGCAGCCCTCTTAGTGGCCAGAAACTGGGAGTGGATGCCCATCAATTGGAGAATGGCTGAATAAATTGTGGTATATGAATATTATGGAATATTACTGTTCTGTAAGAAATGACCAGCAGGATGAATTCAGAAAGGCCTGGAGAGACTTACATGAATTGATGCTGAGTGAAATGAGCAGGACCAGAAGATCATTATATACTTCAACAACAATACTATATGATAATCAATTCTGATGGATGTGGCCCTCATCAAAAATGAGATGAACCAAATCATTTCCAATAGAGCAGTAATAACTGAACCAGCTACACCCAGGGAAAGAATTCTGGGAGATGACTATGAACCACTACATAGAATTCCCACTCCCTCTATTTTTTATTTCCTTCACAGGTTAACTTTACACTATTTCAAAGTTCAACTCTTTCTATACAGCAAAATAACTGTTTGGACATGTATACATATATTGTATTTAACTTATACTTTAACATATTTAACATGTATTGGTCAACCTACCATCTGGGGGAAGGTGTGGGGGGAAGAAGAGAAAAAGCTGGAACAAAAGGATTTGCAACTGTCAATGCTGAAAAATTACTTATGCATATATCTTGTAAATAAAAAGCTATAATAATAAAAAAATAAATTTCAAACATAATTCAAACTACTTTAGACATTAGATAGTTCAGGGCTTCTTAAAATTTTTTCTATCATGACTCCTCTTCTTCCAAGAAATTTTTACATGACCCCATGTATATAGGTATATAAAATAGGTATACAGATCAAACATTTAGTGATAATAAATCATAATTTTGCAACTCACACATACAGTTACAAGACCTCATGTGGGGTCACAACCCACTCTTTAAGAAATTTGGAGATGAGAAAATTACTTTCCAAGGTAATTGGAAAAGGTATTGTCCAGGTAATAAAAAAACAAGACAAGATCTGAAGGCAGGGTCTCTTGAGTTTTTTATTATTTTTTTGCTTTTACCATAATGCTTCTTCAGCCTTTGATGCTCTGTTTTGAATTATATATATATATATATACAAATAGATACATATATATATATATACACAAATAGATACATATCTATATATATATATACAAATAGATACATATCTATATATACAAATAGATACATATCTGTATAAATACATATATTTATATAATGTGTGTTTACATATGTGTTTACTTATATACATATCTATGTATATACATGTGTGTTTACATGTGTGTGTTTACTCATATGCATATACACAAAAAACTATGTGTGTACGTGTCTGTAATACTTATATTTTGCTACAAATTTTAAATATGTTTTGTTATACATATTATTACAATTCTGATTTACTTGACTAATTCAGTTATCCTTTGCTTATACACAGATAATTCTTGGAGATTTTTGTTCTTTATGAGGTCAATGGGACAGAAAATGTGAAATTGTCTCTATCTAGGAAAATCCAGTGACTCACCATTCAACACTCAACAGAGAAGGAAAAACTATTTGTTATTTTAACTGTGACAGACATTAACTTTATCCTGGCAGTAAATGCTCCATTTTACTAAGGGGATAGAAAAGGTTTCTCTTTTCTTTTTCCTTTTTTCTTTCAGGTTCCTGTATTACAGCTCAGTAATTTCCAGGCCCAGAAAGCAGTTTTTCTCACCATCAACATTCTTTCTAAAGTCAAGGTGTGAAGGATTTTACAGTGTCCAATTTTAAAGACCAAAACAAAGGCACAGACAGAGGTGACTTTCTGCAAGCTGCACAATGAATCAGCAAGAGAGATGGAAAGGTCCCAAGTGATCTGGAATCCCAAAGTACCAGGCTTCACTTGGCGCCAGTTTCCCTGAAACCACTTACCACCTACAGAGATGGAGTTGCTGGGCTGGGCTAAGCTATAAGTGTTAATGTTTGTAAAGCATTCAGAGCCCCTAGGAGGCAAGATGCCTTACAAGAGAAAAGGAACCATTCTTTATAGCCTTATAACTACAGGAACTCAGTCAGAGAATTCACACAAAGGTCAGTATGTAGGCAATTTTCACTTGAATGCTGGGACTTTAATGCTTCCTTCAGGCTCTAAGATTTGTGAAGTTCTTTTTTTTTTATGGTGAACTTGATATATATCAACAAGCATTAACATTTTCCTTCACAAAGAACAGTTTTTAAAAAGAGGATGATTTATGGGAATCATACTAAAAATAGCTTTAAAAAAATTAATGTGGTATTTCCAGTACAATCCTATTTGTCTTTCATATTTCCAATTTCATGTGGTATTTCCACACTGCCCTGTTTGTCTTGTATATTTCCAATTTAACATGATATTTCCACATGCCCTGTTTTTCTACATTCCCTCCTGGTTTGTGAGCCTCTGGAGTTTTGTTTTGTTTTTTTAATGCTTCCCCATATTTCTTAGCTTCTCTTTCCTCTAGCCAGAGCTCATTTTTAGAAGATGTTCACTATGTATAATAAATAACAGTGACCCTGGTCACCTTCTAAAAGGAAATAAGCAAAATGATTGGGGGGTGGGGGGAGGATTGATATCGTTCTAAAGGACATTAAGCTGAAGAATGAATAGATTACTAAAAGAAGGACAAACTTCTGATATTTAGATTAAGATTAAAACATTTAGAAACAGCATTCACCATTCATATGAGTGCAAACGTTTGTGGGTTCTTCAGGTAAATATTTTTCAATATTGGTGATGAATCTGCACTAACTCATTCTCTCACTTATAAAATATAACCGAAGGAAAGAACCATAGGAGAAAATAAATATTTATTAGTTATCCACTGTGGAAAACCCATTCCTAGCACTGGAGAATCAGAGTTGAAAGAAGGAATAATTGCTGCTCTTGAGAAATTTGTGAGTTCAAAGATAAGCGATCTATTAGTAGATAAGAACAAAATGATAGTACATGTTACACTGTGATCAGTGCTGAATGGGACTTATTGGATGAAGTTTTCTCAGTTTGAGACTAAGTCACATGATCCCATTCCCAGAGCCAGAAGATGAGGTCTTGAACCTTGGGCTGCAGGAAGTTAGTGAAGTGACAGAAAGTGATGTGACTCACAGGAAGCAGATACTATCCAATGAAAAGTCTCGGGTCTTTTCCTATTTAACCGTGTGTTACACTTCCTGCTGATCAGAAGCTCAAGATCTCTTTACAAATGTATGGGGTAGAAAAGTACTCTGTGCAATATTGATTAGATAGAGCATTTTTATTTTCTCTACACAAAAGAAACATTAAATATACACAAGATCCGCCAGCCTGCATTAAGAGAAAATATTAAAGACACAGTAGCTTAACTACTGTTATATTCTTTCAAAATTTGAGATAAATTCCTTCCTTTTATTCCGATCTCAGAAGCTTAAGGCAAAAAGCTTTCCCCGCCCTGTATTTCCTATGGTGAAACAGGGTGTTACATTTTTGTTGCTCCTTGGTAGCATGGCATTTAGGGACGTATTTGGGGATTTGATTGAATAAACTGAGTGTAGGTCTTGGTCCCCTAACTCCCTTTTCTGTTTATTGTTTCTTTCCTGAGCCAAGGCAATTGAAGACTCATAAATTTGAGAGAATGAGAGCTCTTTAATGCCTCAATTGGAGCTTGCTAGCAGCCAAAGAGTTTCTACTTTGGGAAGGATAACCAGCAAAGGTCTCTTCCTTTGTAATTAATAAAGGGCTCTATTCCTCTGCTGCTATGATAAGGTAGGGAGAAGGACCAAGTAATCACTACAGCAAAGTACCAGGCCCTTTCAACATTAAGCTATTTCCCTAGTAATAACCAGGGAACAAAATTAGCACTCCATGGGTAATGTTAGCCAGAGCAAAACAGGGATCTCTACTTGGCTTTAAAAAAAAATTATCAACATCACACATAAAAATGTAAAGAATATGCTCATCACAAAAATTTCAATACTATATAAACTATTTGGAAAAGCAGGCAGAGAAAGCGGTCTTCCAAATTTCTTTTATGACACAAATATAGTGCTGCTACCTAAATCAAAAAGATAAGAGAAAGAAAAATATAGATCAATATCCCTAATGAATATTGTTGCAAAAATTTTAAATAAAATATTAGCAACAAGATTAAACAATGTATCAGCAGGATAACAGGCTGTGATCAAATGGAATTTATATCAGGAATGCAGGGATGATTCAATATAAGGAAAACAATTAGCATAATTGACCACATCAATAACAAAACTAACAGAGATCATATGATAATCTCAAGATCATGCTCATCAAATTTGCAGATTATTGAAAGATGGAATGGATAGTTAACACACTGGACAACAGTATTAAATATAACAAAATAAATATAAGTGTAAAGTCTTGCACTTTGGGTTTAAAAAATTCCCCCTCACAATATCAGAAAGGGGATATATGAATAGATTGTAAGAAACTCAATGATTATCAACAGTTTTCTGAAGAATACTAAAAAGCTAGTGATGGCACATTAAGAGAAGTATAGCTACCAGGAATAAGAAGTGATAATTCCATTGTGCTTTGTTTTCAAATCTCATCTAGCATATCACATTCAGATCTAGACACCATAGTATAAAGAATACATTGATAAGACTTGAAAGTATCCAAAAGAGAACAACCAGGTTGGTAAAGAGCCTTGAATTCATTTATATTGGGGTTAGCTGAAGGTGCTGAAGAGAAATGTGAGGTGGGGGGTTTAGGAAGTAAGGAAAGAAGGAGCATGTTACAGTTGTCTTCAGGTATTTGAAGGTCTGGTATGTAGAGAAGAAATTAATTGTTTTATTTGGACCCAAAGAGAAGAATCAGGAATGATGAGTGAAAGTTGCTAAGAGACCAACTTAGATTCTTATTAAGAAAATAGCCTAACACTTATAGCTCAGAATAAAGTCGGATGCCTAAAGAACTTTCCCTTCCTCAGAAGTCTTCAGATACTAAATTATCAGGTATCTCATAATGGAAATTCCTTTTATATAGAGTTTAGGTTAGACAGCTTTAAAGGTTACTTCCAACTTGAAAATTCTATGATTCTGTGATAGGGGAGGAAGAGGCTGCTATTTACTTCTCATTTCAATTAGTTTATTAAAAACCCAATTTATTCCTCCCTCAGAGAGCTTACATTCCAGTAGGGACATACATTTTTTAAAGAGGGGAGGGGTGGCAAGATTGGGGGAAATGGGGTGAGGTTGGGAGTTGAAGAGGTTTTGAAGTTATGACATACAAACAAAACAGGATGCATAAGTAGCAAATTGAGATTGTTTTAAATCTTCTATGCAAATTAAGGAATACATTTGTACATGCAAAGCTGCCCTGTTCTGAGTTCATCCCCTCTTGGGTTATCATAATCAACATTATTTAAACATCTATTATGTACAAGGCATTATGCTCAGTACTCAAGATAAAATGAAATGTAAGACCAAGAAGAGTATAGAGTGGTCATTGTATGACTCAAAGCCTTAAGAGAGTTTGCAAGTCCTTCTATCCATAGCATAGAATATGACCATGAGGACTTTTCCCAGCTTGCTATGGCCTAACACTTTTCTATGTGAATCACTGAGGATTGTACCATGGAGATGAATTTTCAGGGAAGTTCTCTCTTCATTGTGAATAGGCTGCTGATATCTGAACCAAATACATCCAATAACTGGATTCAATAAACCCATCTTAAAGCTTGGTGAAGTTAAGCCATTCTCCAATTGAAAAATGGTCAAAGGATATGAACAGACAATTCTCAGATGAAGAAATTGAAACTATTTCTAGTCATATGAAAAGATGCTCCAAGTCATTATTAATCAGAGAAATGCAAATTAAGACAACTCTAAGATACACTACACACCTGTCAGATTCTAAGATGACAGGAAAAAATAATGATGATTGTTGAGGATTGGGAAAACTGGACATTGATTCATTGTTGGTGAGTTGTAACGAATCCAACCATTTTGAGAGTATTTGGAACTATGCTCAAAAGTTATCAAACTGTGCATACCCTTTGATCCAAGTGTTACTACTGGGATTATATCCCAAAGAGATTATAAAGAAGGGAAAGGGACCGTATGTGCACGAATGTTTGTGGCAGCCCTTTTGTAGTGGTTGAAACTGGAAACTGAATGGATGTCCATCAGTTGGAGAATGGCTGAATAAATTGTGGTATATGAAAATTATGGAATATTACTGTTCTGTAAGAAATGACCAACAGGATGATTTCAGAAAGGCCTGGAGAGACTTACCGAACTGATGCTGGAGTGAAATGAGCAGGACCAGGAGATCATTATATACTTAAACAATATAGATGATGACCGTTTGATGGATCCATTCAAACGAGATCAACAAATCATTTCTAATAGAGAGTAACGAATTAAAAGTATTCAGAAAAAGAACTCTGGAATTTGATAAAACCATTAATTGAATTCAATCTATTTTTATGAAATATCACTTGCATTTTGATTCTTAGTAATTTTACAATAATTCAGTCATTCTTTTGAAGAAAATTAAAGGCATGTATATTATTATGTTACTAGGTTATTTTAATAAAAAAATTAAATCTTGGTATTCCTCCAATTTAAAGGGAAGGTTAAAAGGGAAAAATGAATGGATTTGCACAATCAAAGTTACATCCCCCAATGATTTATGTAAATTTAAAAGGCTAAAAAAAAAAAAAAAAAATTTCCTAAAAGGAAAAGGAAAATAGTTATCCCCTTTTTCTTTTTTTTTTTTTTTTAATTTAATAGCCTTTTATTTACAGGATATATACATGGTAACTTTACAGCATTAACAATTGCCAAACCTCTTGTTCCAATTTTCACCTCTTACCCCCACCCCTCCCCTAGATGGCAGGATGACCAGTAGATGTTAAATATATTAAACTATAAATTAGATAAAATAAGTATACCTGACCAAAACGTTATTTTGCTGTAGAAAAGAATCAGACTCTGAAATATTGTACAATTAGCTTGTAAGGAAATCAAAAAATGCAGGTGTGCATAAAATAGGGATTGGGAATTCAATGTAATGGTTTTAGTCATCTCCCAGAGTTCTTTTTCTGGGCATAGCTAGTTCAGTTCATTACTGCTCCATTAGAAATGATTTGGTTGATCTCGTTGCTGAGAAGGGCCTGATCCATCAGAACTGGTCATCATATAGTACAGAATAGCATTCTTAACATTTTTATTTTTTTATGGAAAGTTCTGACAAATTTATTAGGGCTTTCTCTTTAGGACAGAGTTTGAATCTGGTAGCAGTAGTTGGTGCTGTTAATTAGAATAGTCTTATCAAACCATATTTAAGAATTTGGATTATCATCAAGAAATTTTCTAGCAGCTCAGGTCAAGAAAAAAACACAATTTCCTATCATGAAGAGAAACACCAATTAAAACACATGTTCCCTTCTCCTTTTCAAAAAGCAAATTCTATAATTGAATTAAACTAAATACCAGATTCTAATATAGTGTCACCTTACTTAAAAATATACAATTCATCAGAGTTTTCTGATTTTAAAAGAAATATATACCCACAGAAATAATTCTAGCTTCTACTTCACTTGGCTTGCTTTTTAAGGTCAGTGAAGACAATCACCAGAGAAAACTAGATTGGTTTGACGCTTATCATTTATTCATTTAAACACAAACATTTAAAGCCTTACCTCTTCCAATCCAATATATATTTATAGTTATTTATAATATATGATATGTATTTAATATGATATATTAATAATATATTTATAAATATATATATTGGATTGGAAAAGGTAAGGCTTTAAGTATTTGTGTTTAAACGTGTGTGTATAATAGTCTTTAACAGAGATAATCCTTCAGCAAAATCTACTATGCTATTCTGAAACAGTTCTGATATGATATAATATGTATTGTTACTTATATATATTTGTAATACATATTTGTAATAATATATGTATAAATAAAGTTATATTGACTAGAAGAAACATATATAATATATATTTAATGTAATATAATATGATAACATGTTTATACATATATATATATTGGATTGGAGGAGGTAAGGCTTTACCTGTGCTTTGTTTAAATGTGTGTGTATGTCTTTGTATAACAGTCTTTAAGAAAGATAATTCCCCAACAAAATCCACTATGTTATTTTGAGAGAGTCCTGAGCTTGATTCTAGCTCCTCTAATCTAACCAAACCTATTTCTCTGAGTTTACAGTACTCTCATCTTGTCACAATCTCATTTCAACCATGCTGAGGTAACTCATCCCTGAAATAGAGTCAGTGCACAATTAATGCCTCAGGATGGTCAGTACTACCTCTCTGCAGCTCTCTTGGATTATGATTTGGTGGGAAGCAAGAGAGAAAAAAAATTGATTTTATGTTCACTGTAACCCATGTAAAGCTTTTACCTTAGATACCACTTTCTTCCAGTAGATGGAGAGTGTTTGTGTTTGTGTTTAAACGTCATAGACAAGTCATAATAATAGGGTGGCAGGGGGAATAAAAAAAGATAGAAATTATTGGCACATATTAACATAAAAATATTGCTTCTACATATATCTGATATTATCCACTTGTAACATTCAATTTTGCATCATATCTCATTGTGTGTATATGTATGTGATATCCTTCTATTATATCATAAATTTTAGTAGACTACGGACCATGTCTTATCTTTAAGCTTCCTAGAAAAATATATATTGTACATGATCATTGAGGATTCCAGGTGCATTAAGAATTATTAAAGACATCCTGAAATGCCATAGTGGATATAATAATAAGAATTGGAATCAGAAAAATCTAGCTTTTCTTTCTTTTTTAAAAAATAAATTTATTTTTTATGTAAACATTTTTTAAAATTTGAGCTCTGAATTCCCTCTCCCCACACAAAACATATTTTCATATTATGCCCCTTCCCAAAAAAGCATAAAATATGAAGTGAAAAATTTATGTTTCAATCTGCACTCGGACTTCATTAGCTTTCTCTTCCTCTCCCTCTCCCTATTTCCCTCTCCCTCTTCCTTCCCTCTCTCTTTCTCCTTCTCTCTTTCCCTCTCCCTCTTTCTCTCCCTCTCCCTCTCCCCCTCCCTGTCCTTCTCCTTCCCCCCTCTCTCTTTGTCTCTGTCTCTGTCTCTGCCTCTCTGTTCTCTGTCTTTGTCTCTGTCTCTGTCTCTGTCTCTGTCTCTCTCTCTCTCTCTCTCTCTCTCTCTGTTTCTATCTTTCTCTCTCTGTCTCTCGATGTCTCTGCCTCTCTGTGTCTGTCTGTCTGTCTGTCTCTCTCTGTGTCTCTGAAGGTGAATAGAATTATCCATCATAAGTCCTTTGTAATTGTCTTGGATAATTATATTGTTCAGAGTAGCTAAATCATTCACAATTGATCATCATTATAATATTGTTATTATTATGTACAATGTTCTGGTTCAGCTCACTTCACTTTGTATCAATTCATATAAGTCTTCCCAGATTTTTCTGAAACCATATTGCTCATCATTTTTACAGCACAATAGTATTCCATCATAATCACATACCACAACTTCTTCAATTATTTCCCAATTGATGACCATCCCCTCAATTTCTAATTTTTTGCCATTTCAAAAAAACAGCTTCAATAAATATTTTTGTATATTTAGGTCCTTTTCTTTTTTTCTTTCATCATGTTGGGATACAGACCTAGTAGTGATATTACTAGGTCAAAAGGTATATACAGTTTCATAGTCCTCTGGACATAGAGGAACATCTAGGTTTTCCTATTTCTGGTCTTAGCTTTGTGACATGGGAAAGTCATTTAAGTTCTCTCAGTCTTTATTTCCTCATCTGCAAATTAAAGACCCCAACACTTGTAGTATCTACCTTGCATAGTTGCTGTGGAGATCAAAAGAGATAATGTATGTGAAAATATTCATGACCTAAAGGGAAGGGGTGCCCTTTCCCACCAAGCAACTCTTAACTCTAAGTTTACATAGACCTATTCACAAAGGTTCCTAAAGGAGCCTGAGCCCCTTGGAAAAGGCACTATTCTCATACTTAAGCCCAGAAGTTTTGGGGAAAAATCTTAAATTTTAAATTTGAGTCAGATATAGGTTCATCTCAAAAGGGATTAATAGTATTCCTGCTAGAAAGTTACTCAATATACAAAATAACAAGCATAGGACAGCTATTTATTGCCTTCAACATACACACACACACACACACACACACACACACACACACTCAAAACACAAAAGACATAAGCATATATTGACAAATACTTAAAACATTATCTAGCAACCCATTATTTCTAGGGTTTCAGAATATTTATATTTAAAATATGAAAAACATGACACTGTGTGACTGCTATACAGGCATGAAATTTCAATTTCCTCATCTCTAAATAAAGGGGGTTAGATTAGGGTACCTTCCAGCTCTGGAGCTACGGTCTTAAGATTCAAGTAAATTTTAATTCTCATTGTTCTATCACATCTTGTCCTTTGACATACTGAAATTATAATCTACTTAAAGAACAAAAACAAAAAAATGTTAAGCTAAACTTCTATTAACCTTTTTGCATCTAGTCAAGTACAGGAGACCCCATAATATTTGACATTTGTTATTTTGCTTAAAATAACTTTTTAAAGGCTCTTAAATAATTTTGACTTGACAAGGAGAAAGGTCCTAACCTGGCAGAAATGACCAGCTGTATAACATTTCCCACTCCCCAGAGAGGCTGTCACATTTGTATACAACACTGCAACAGAAACTCAGATCCTGAATGTAGCATCCCAAAGCACAGTCAGGGGCCTAAATTCTAAAACTCTGAAGGAGACCAGAATGGAGATTCTTGGGAGATTCCAGGGCCTAGGTCCCAGGCTGTCTCCAACCTTATCTTGTTTAGCAGAGATAAAGAAAGGGACTTCCCCCAAGACAGCTGATTTTATCCCTCCCCCCCAATCTTCTGGAAACCTTGTCAAGGGTCATCACTTTCAGCTACATTCTGTTGACAACAAACAGTCATGTCTCCTCAGCAGTTTAATGCTAAACTCTTTTTATTGGCCAGCTAAGTAAATGGGACATCCTAGCAACCTTACATATCTTGCCCTCAGCCCCAAGCATAAAGAGTCTAGCTCTGCTGGCTACAAGGAGAAAGAAGAAAGGGAGAAGATATTTTGGTGAGAAATATTTATCAGAAGCTTTATAGCTCCCAGGCATCCCATTTTTCACTCCTCAGAGCTAACTTCAAATCTTAAACAAATGGCACAAGATGTGACATTTCATCCATATTTCTTGAATTCCAGCCTTTTAACTCAATTCTGTCAAGAAACTGCCCAATAAATGCCCTTCTTCTTTCTCCCTTTTCCCATCAACTATAAAGAGACAATTATCCAAACCACCTTGGATTCAATATAATGTTCATTTTAAAAGGAAAGAGTTGTCCTTTTGTTCAGTTAGCCCTGTTTATATTTTCAGGTTTCTCTCTGGTTTAGCAGGAGCTCTCATGAAATGGAACCTTAAGAAGTCATATAGTTTGCATAATTTGTAAACATTTTTAATTTAAAGGAAAATGTCAAGTAGTTGAAGTCTTAAGTCTTGAACCATTAAAAACAAAAAGGAGGGGAGATAATTTAAATCTGAAAAATACCATTATAAAAATTATCACTCATGTTATACTAGTGTGTGTGAAATAAATCCCTCTCATGTATTCAGCCCACCTCACCCCAAAATATCTTAGTCATTTTGCTATCACAGAAAGTGCTTTCAGTTCCCTATGCAAACATTCAGACTAATTAGATTTCTAATATAAGAATGTTTTTATTTTTATAAAACAAAGTAAAACAGTAAAAGTAACAACAAGAATCTCTCTCGTTTTTCCCATGGGGAAAGGATATTATAGTCCATGTTTTTTCACAGAAAAGGAAAGAAGAGATAAATAGGTCGATTGGGGGATATGCTAATAAATGTTTAACAATCAGATTTCTAAGGGAAAAAGTACACTGGACACACTTTAAAGTTTCCCTTGCATTATTCACATTTTCTCCATCACTTTCTTAAATCTATATAATCAACAAAACAATAAATTAAACCCTGACTTGTAGAGTTTGCCAATTCTGAAAGTGCAAAAGCTCACCCTGAAAATTCAACAATTGGCTATGAGCTGTTTAGAGCTGAATTCAGCATCCAGATTCTTGGATTTAATTCTTCATCCACATGGTACCATGCAATTGGTATCACAAAAGGCAAAGTTCTCAAGTTTGCCCCTTCCTTTCATGGTCTTATTCCTCTTTTCTCTCTTATTTGCCATGACTCTGTGCTGCTCACTTTCTCTCCACTCCAGTTCCCAAGACATATTGCTCTCTCATTCAACTTCCATCCTTTTGGGAGGAAGGTAGAAGGAGAAATGGGAAGGGAAGACAGATGTAACTGCCAACAGATCTCTCTCTCACCATCTGGTCTTCCACAACCTCTAGGTCTCCATGGTGGATATTTGTCTTTTGTTGTCATTTCAGCATCTCCATCTGGTATTGGCTCTTTGTTTCTTGTAGCTTCTTGTACAGGTCTCATGGTATAACTTGGTATCTCAAGTCTCTTCTCTGAATAAATTGAACAGTTGATCCTTCTTATGTACAAAATTTAATTAGGGCTGGACATACTCCCTAAATAATAAAAGAAAGATTTTTGTCTTGCCACTGATTCCTATGTCTCTGGAAGATAAATTGAAGCTGATAACTTTGGACTTTGCACAACTCTGCTTCACTTAAATCTAATTCATGTGCAAGTCAAGATATCACCCTTGTCAGTGGTGCTCTTAGGAACAACAAGAGGAAAGGTAACATGGTCACTACAAGTACACCTTTCATCTATGTATCACAAAGAACTTTTTAAAAATGTTCCCTATACATTCCCTCTTTGATTCACAGAACAGAAGAATTGTGAAAGTATTATTAAATTCTTTTTGACAACTGAAGGAACTATAGCATAGAGAATCTCAATGGCTGATTCCAGATCACACAAGAAATGATTTATGAGCAAAATAAGGATCATAGAATTTAGAGGTCATCTAGTCCAGCCCTGGAACAGTTAAGGACCGTGTCTAATGTCACACATTCACTTATTTAACTAGCATTTGGTAAGTACCTACTATATGCCAGTTATGAGCTATATACTGAGAATAAAAAGACTGACAGGAAATAATAACTTCTCTCAAAAAGCTTACATTTTGCTAGAAGAAAACAATATGTTCAGTATGAGAAATTTCAAAATATATAGACAAAAAAATCTCCAGCTGTTATGTACATGTGTGTGTGTGTGTTGGAGGTGGGAGATGAGGAACTAGCAACTGAAGGAATGAGAATTGGCATCTTGTATAAATAAGGGTCATGTACAATTTCATGGACATGAAAGATGGAATGTCATGTAGAGAAGACAGAAAGTATGTCAGCCTGGTTGGAATATGAAGCATATAAAAAACATCAATGTACAATGAAGTAGTATTCATTAAAAAAAAAAAGATCAAATAAAGGCAGAATGAAAAGGGCTTTAAATATCAAATAGGAGACTATATGTTTTAATCCTAAAGTTAATAGGGAGCCACTATTCTCTCAGTAAAATGATTATACAAAGTCTTATGCTGAGAGAAAAAGTATAAGGGCACTAGTGAAGGCTTAAGAAGATAATGAAAAACTTGGAAACCGTGGGCATTATGATAGCAAATCAATTTGTGAGGTAGTAGTTGGTACTACTAGTTGTAGTGGATAGAACCTTAAACCTGAAATCAAGAACACCTAAGTTCAAATTCAGACTCAATTTCAAGAATTTGTTAACTGTGTGACCCTAAGCCAGTCTCTTAACCTGTCTGCCTCAGTTTTCCCAACTATAAAAACAGGAGTAATAATAGTACTACCTGCCAGGGTTGTTGTGCCAATAAAACAAGAGAATATCTGTTAAATGGTTAGCACATAGTAGTAATAAATGCTTGCTTACTTCCTTATTTACTTCTCTCTGCTTATGGACATATACCATGATGAGGAAAAATAACTGTGGTACCAAAATTGAAATATTTTTAAATTAGGAAGTCAATTTAGAAAGAATATGGTCCCCAGTCAATTTGGAAAGAATAAAATGGTTGATTTGCTGCAATTAGGGCACTGTTAAAAACTAAGTGATCCAACAGCTAGAGTTCTGGGCTTTTTTATCAGAAAGACCCAAGTTCAAATATAATGTCAAAGTCACTGCTTGCCTCAATTTCCTCATCTACAAAATAAGCCGGAGGAAGAAATGCAAATCACTCTAGTATCTCTGCCCAGAAAACCCCAAATGGGGTCCCAGAGAATCAGATATGACTGAAATCAATGAAGGTGTATGATTGAATTTAACACAGTTCAGCAGGGGTTAAGAGCAAAAAAAAAATGGTAAGTGGTGGAAAATAATCCAGGAGTAGGATTTAAGGCAAAGAGTAATGTATAATTAAACTGGCCAATTATAAAGAACAAAATGAAGCTAGAACAATGGCAATAGCCAAGGAGAACATCAATGGAGAGAAATCATGATAATTAGAGTGATGATTTTTAAAAAAAAAAGAGTCAAAAAAGTGAGGAAGAATGACAGATTAAAGAAAAGGCACTTGTGGCTAGATATAAGAATTTCATTTCATTCTTGACCTTTCTGCAGCATTTGACTCTGTTGACTCTGGGTATTTTCCTCTTGTTTTTTCCTGAGAGTGCTCTCTCCTCAATCTCCTCCTACCTGTCTAATTACTTCTCAGTCTTCTTTGCTAGATCTTCAACAATATCATACCCACTAATCTTAAGTATACTTTGAGGCTCTTTGTTGCATGCATTTCTTCTCCTATACTATTTCATTTTGTAATTTCATTAGCTCTCATGAAGCTAATTGTTATTTTCATGTATATGATTTCCAGTCTATATATTGCCCCAGTCCTCTCCTCTGCTATATCAATTATCTTTTAAATATCTGAAACTATCAGAAAAACATAGACTTACATGAACTGATACAAAGTGAAGTGAATAGAACCCAGAGAATAATATATAGTAACAGTAACATTTTACCATGATCAACTATGAAGGACTTAGTTGTTCTCAGCTCCACTACAATCCAAGACAGTTCCAAATGATTCATGATGAAAAATGCTATTCACATCCAGGAAAACAACTGATTGTCTGAATGCAAATCATATTATTTTCATTTTATTTTATTTCTCTTGTTTTCTTGTTTCTTTCCCAAGATGAATAATATTTGTTTTACATGATTGCACACATATGATCTATATCAAATTGATGTCTTGGGGACGGAGAAAATTTGGAACTAAATTTTTTTATTAAATGAATTTTAAAATGTTTCTTTACATCTAATTGGAAAAAAAATCTGACTCAACATGTCTAAAATAGAACTAAGTACATTTTCACAAAGCCTCCCTTCTTTTCAATTTTACTATTGCATCCTCCCATTTAGGATGACTCACAATCTCAAAATTATGTTGACTCCTCACTCACCCTCATGCCACATATTTAATCCATTGCCAAATCCTGGCATTTTTAACTTTAGATTTCTCCTATACATAACCTTCTCTCTCCACTGACCCAATTACCATCTGAGTATAAGTGCCTCATCTTCTCTTTCCTGGACTATTGCTAAAGTCTTTTAATTGTTCTTCATGATTCAAGTCTCTCCCACTCTAATGTATCCTTCATTTAGGTGCCAAAATAATTTTTCTAAACTTTTTGTCTGGTCAGGTTATACCTTTCTATTCAACAAATTCCAGTAGTTCCCTACCAACTCCAGGATCAAATAGAGACTTTTCTGTTTAATAATTGAAATACTTCATAAACTGATTCTTTCCAGAAACAATTTAATCCAATTACATTGGCCTAGTTTCTGTTCCTTTCATAGAATGCCCCATGTCCTATCTTCATGCCTTTACATTGGTTATCCCCAATTCCTATAACAAATATTCTCTATTCCACTCTCCTAGATATATATTTTCCTTTCTAGGAATTATCCTTGAAAGGGTGTAAATGCATATTAACAGCAATATTGTACTATGATCAACTATGACTATGGACTCAGGACACCACTTATTTTGTTCCCAATGTTAATTACCACTTAAAAATTCATTCTTGCAAAGGGCTATTTACTTTGTAAACATAACAAAAACAAATATACAAACATTTTCCCCAAAACCACCTTGGGGGTACATTCTCCCCTATACTATTTCTGCCTCTGCTTCTACATAGCTTTGTTCCTACCAAGTTTGTATTCAAATGCTATATCACTGTTGAATGAATCCTTTTCTTGGCTAATAATGATCTTTATTGCCCTCCCAAAAAAAAAATAAAACAATCATCCCCAAAGGTCACTCCTTGATAAATCAAGGAGTGACCTTTGGGGATGATTTTTTTTATTATGCTTAGCAGGGTGTAAAACCCAGAAAAGATTGACTCACAAACTCCTATAATCCCAGACATTCAGATTCTTGAAGGCTTGTTCATTTTATTGATACTTCAAAACTCACAGAGTTTTGAAGCAGTTAAAGATTGAATCCCTTTACCTAAAATGATAGAAAAAAGTTAGGGGCAGGCAAAGGACAAAAGCATTTTCTCAAATATCCACATGGCCTCAAAGGCAAAAAGCCCAAGATCTCTCTCTTGACAGCATATTCTCTTACCAGAAACCATTAACAAAAGAATCAAGCCAAGAACATAGGCACACTAAGAGAGAGCCAAGTCCAATTAAGGTCATTTGAAGGTAACCCTGTTTCCAGTTGTACAATGGCAGAAAATCAAAAAGTCTGTTTTTCCATCATGTGGCTAAGACCAGTTACAGAATGTTTATGCATACTCTACAGTCTTCCCAAGAAACTCAAATTATTTCACACCTCAGATTCCTCATCCCTGTACATATGGAGAATTTGTATCAGCTGAATATGTGAATGCACTCTAGAGATGTATCAATTCCCTCCCATTCTGAAGCCCATCCTACTACACAAGGAAATGCTTTCCATCCTCATCTCTACCTTCTTGCTTTGTTTTTCTTGGCTTCTTCATAGATTTAGTTTATCCCACTTTCTACAGGAGGTCTTACCCAATCTCCTCTCCCCAACAGTCCACACATACACAGAAACACATACATACTTTTCTGGTGCATTTTAAATTATTTTCTTCTACTCTGCAGGTACTGAGCCTGTTTTTTCACCTTTTTTTGTATCCCCAGTACCTGGTACATACTACCACAGTACCTAGTATATACTATGCACTTAACAAATGCATGTTCACTGTTGAAATCTCTCCCTAACATGGAGCTTACACTATTATTTCTTTACTGGAACTATCCATTCATAAAGGAAGGGTAAGTTACCCCAAAGTATCTTATATCTACCTCTCAGTTCAGGTTCAGCAGCCAATTAAAAAAGGTTTTCTTAACCATGAGTTAAGATGACCAGAAACAAAGTATCTAGTAATGCTCCAAATCTGGGAAAATTCATCATCATCATGACTTTCTGGAAGCCAGAAGCTTCCCACATGGTCAAGAAATAGGCAGGACATTCTGTCCATGCTCTGGGAACAGGATTCCAATTGCCCAGTCCTCCATTACAACATAGATTATATAAATATACAAAATAAAGTGTTAATATGTTGCATTACAAAATAATTTTCTATAGAAAGTTCTTCCAATAAACTCCTTGATCCATAAAGCATTATACTTAGCAGGATGTAAAACCCAGAATAGACTGACTCACAAACTCTTTATTTTTTTTTAACTTAATAAATAAAGAATGTATATTATTACCCTCATTTCTATAATAAGAAAATGGAAACTCAGTGATGTTCATACTTGCTCAGTCACAGAAAGACTGATAGGTGAATTCCCAAGTTAAATGTCACTTCCATATCATTTGTTAACATTGGAACATGCATTTGTTAAGTGCATAGTATATACTAGGTACTGTGGTAATATGTACTAGGTACTGGGGATACAAAAAAAGGTGAAAAAACAGGCTCAGAAAGTATCTGCAGAGTAGAAGAAAATAATTTAAAATGCACCAGATTATAAGATTGATACTCAGGTAAATTCCCAAGTTCAATGTCACTTCCATATCAAACCAGTCTAAGTAAACTAAAATGCCTCACATAAAACCTTGCACAAGAACCAGGAGAACAATTTATACAAGATTGTTAAAGGCAAACAACCTTGAAAGACTTGTGAACCCTGATCAATACAATGGAACTAACCATATTTACAGAGTATTCATGATGAATCATGCTATCCATTTCCAGAAAAAGATGATAGACCTTGAGTGTAGATTGAAGGATTTGAGGGGGGGGGAAGGGGGTTCGGACACAGGAATTTGCTTTGTTTGACTGTGTATATGTACATACACATATTTGCGTGTGTGTATGTGTGGATATATATATACATGTATATACACATATACATATATGTGCATCTATGTATAGATGCATATATAAATCTATTTTGTTTTTCTTGCTTTCTCAGTGGCTAAGGGAGGGATAGGTGAGAGGAAGAGAATTCAGAACTTAAAAAAAAATGTCAACAACCTCACACATAATATAGGGATTGTATCTGTGACTTCATTGATATAGTTCAAGATTTTTTAAGTTTCTTCTACTCCAAACTCCTTTTTGCCTGAGAAATTTTTACACAACCCTATCTGGAATCTTAGTCAAGGAGTTTCTGGTAGCATTCATGCATTCTCAGTGTACATGCTGTATTTCAGAACTAAGGCTGGAGTGAAGTTGTATGATACAAAATGCTGCCTGAACATTCTGAAACACCTCATATTCATTATGTGTTCGATTTTGAATTAATTTTTGGTCATTCCATTCAGAAACCTTTTACTGTTGCCAAAATGTTAGTGACCTCCACATTCAATTACATGACCCCCATATAGGGTTGTGACCCACAGGTTAAGAGGCTTTAGTACAGACAACTCCCAGATGAGGAAATTCCTTCTACCAATGCAAGTCAGCAACTAACAGTATTATAAAATTGCCTGGGAATTGTGACTTGTTCAGAGTCATACAGCTAGGATGTGTGAGAAAAAAGATTACAACTGGAAACTAATTCTGGAACCAGATCTAGAGCTTTAAGGCAACTTCTGCATACACTACCCCATGCTGTTTCTTCCTTTGCACAAAATAATACTACAATATGTATTGTTTTGATGTGACTTCACTAAAACCCACTTCACCCTATCTCTGTGAAATAAATATATTCCAAAGACAGGCATAATATAGTTTCACAGAGAGAATACCAAATTTAGAATCAAGAAATCTGGGTTTCAGTTAAAATTTTCCCATTTTTCACATGAATAAGTGGAGGTCAAACAGATGTGGCATTTTATCTGAGGTCATCTACATGGCCATTATGATATATTTTTTATTTCTTACATTGTACTTAAGCCTAGGAACCTCAATAAACTATGTCATTGTTTTGCAAGGTGAAGGGATTACAGCATATTTTCCAGTAAAACAACTCTTTAGAGTAAATCAAGAAGAGCATGCCCTCTAATAACCCCTGAATTCATTGCTGCCTGTTCCATAATTCATAGATTTCAGTGCTACCATGGACCTCAGAGTTATCTAGCTTAATTCTCTCATGTTTAAAGAAATGGAGCCAAAAAAAGATAACCCACTTCCTTAAGATTATACAGTTCATAAGAAATCAGGTCTCAGTCCTCAAACTCTAGATTAACACTCTTTCCCTAGTATCATACTGTGCTGCTAGATTAAATGGCTTGCCCATTGCCACATAGCTGGTAAGTGCCAGACAAGATTTGAACTTTAGTCTTATTGATTCCAGGACTCTAATAAAAATAATCGTAAGTAGCATTTTTCTGTGTGTGTGTTTTTGTGTGACCTACTTTGGTCTAGACACTATTCTAAATTCTTCCTTCCTTCCTTCCTTCCTTCCTTCCTTCCTTCCTTCCTTCCTTCCTTCCTTCCTTCCTTCCTTCCTTTCTTTCTTTCTTTCTTTCTTTTCTTCTTTCTTTCTTTCTCTGAGGCAATTGGGGTTAAGTGACTTTCCCAGAGTCACACAGCCAGGAAGTGTTAAATGTCTGAGATCAGATTTGAATTCAGGGCCTCCTGACTTCAGACCTGGTGCTCTATCTACTGCAGCACCTACCTGCTCCTATGCTTCTATTTTCTATGCCATGACGAATACTTCTAGAAATTTCAATTTATATATAAGAAATCCCACATTGTTTGAGTGATGGGTAAACCTCAGTGAACAGACAAAAAGATGGAACTATCAACAACTTAAAACAAAACAAAGAGGAACTAATCTCATTTTATGCAAAGAACTCAGCCTAGAAACTCTAACACAAAATGCCATGACAAAGCAGAGGGTGTTCACTAGGGTTCACACATGTGTGGCTCTCAGGTTACTGGCAATTAAGCTTGATTTTTCTGGATACAATATTCAAACCACGTTACGACTGAAGAGGAACAAATAACATAAATTGATCTGGTCAAAACATGATAGGATGAGTACAATTTGGAATTACCCCAATTCATACTATGAATGAATCAATAAACTTATTTTGTGCCAGGTTCTGTCAATATTGTGTTCTCATATATGTGTGTTCATACATGTATTACACATATGTATGCAGATAGGTACAATATAAGTATTGTGGGTATGCATGTCACATATATATATAAGTTACATGTAGGTACATTGTGTGCATGTATGTTTCTGTTTGCCTATAAGTATGTATGAGAATCTATGTATGTGACACAAACATGCATTGTATATGTGTGTTTGCATATATATGAGTTACATGTAGGCATGTTGTGTGCATGCATGTTTCTGTTTGCCTATGAGTATGTTTCTATATGTGTGTTTTCTGCATGTGTATATAATTGTGCATTATGCACATGTGTGCATATACATATATGTGTGTATATGCATGTTGTCTGGGTTATATAAATGCAGTGTGTGTTCAAACGTGCATGTGTATATGTATTTGCCTTGAGCACATATAGATATACATGTGTGTTTGTCTGTTGTGCATGTATGTGCACATAAAGTGAATGTTGTATATGTGTGTTTGCCTGTGTCTATATGTATGCATGTGTGCATGCATTATGTGTTTGCCTCTGTATGCATTGTATCTTCAGAATTTAGCATAGTGCCTGGCACAAACTAAGTCTATCTGTCTATCTTCTATCATTTATCCGTGTGTGTGTGTGCGTTTGCGTGTGTGTATAGAAAGAGAGAAATAGATCAGATACAGGTCTAGACATCTGGTGCATTTTAATAGGTAAGGCAATATAAATAGGCACATATAAGATATATATACAAAATAGAAGATAATCTTAGGCAGAAATGAACTGCAAGAGAAGAGAGAGAAAAGAAAGACTAAGAAAGGCCTATAAAAAGTCAGATTTGAACTGAGTCTTGAAGGAAGCAAGGGAGACTAAGAGGAACAAAAGAAGTGAGAGAGCATTCCAGGCTTGGGGGCTGTGAGTGTAAAGGCATGTGAAAAATGCCCTATAGTGCAGAGGGACTGGATTGTAGAGTTCAAAGAAGGGAATAAGGCTCCCTGACTGACCAACAATAGGTCAATCAGTGAGAGCCACAGTGACCTGGATGTGACACAGGGTCCTTGTCCATGAACCTCAAGATAACTTGCAAGGTTTCAGCAATCAAAAAATCCCATTCCTTTGGGAAGAGACCTTGCAAAAACAGTATCAGAATAAACTGAACTTAAAGACAAACCTTTTAATCATTGACTGTATCCCAATTATTAAGCCAAGATTTTTTTTTAAATAATGAAATGTATTCAGTCATACTCACATAGAGAGAGAGAGAGAGAGAGAGAGAGAGAGAGAGAGAGAGAGAGAGAGAGAGAGAAATGGGTTTTTGTGCCATCCATAATATCAGCTAACATTTATACACAAATTTAAGATTTGGAAAGGACTTCATGAATATTATCTAATTTTGATCCTCACAACAACCCAAGGAACTGGATGCTATTATTATTCTTATTTTACAGTTGAGAAAATTGTGAAGGCAGAAGTTAAGTAACTTGCCCCAGGTCACACAGCTAGTGAGTATCTATGGCAGAATTTAAAATCAAGTCTTTCTGACTCTGAGCCCAGTATTCTATCCATTGTACCACCTAGTCATGCACATGTATTAAACATGCATAAATTCAATTTACAGCTAATTAATAAATCAAAAAATAACTTGATTAGTTTATTGACAAATTCTTAGCAATCAAAACAAATTGATGAAAATTGATACATTAATAAATTATTTATTTAATTGACAGAACAATGAATTGAAAATGTATAGCTATTAATGCATGTATATATTTTTAATGTCATTTACTTTATTCTTCACCCCTTTAAATTTATTTTTTATGAATGTTTTATAATGCATATATTACCAGACTAGTACACCTAATATTATTATGGGGCAGCTCCATGGCAAAATAGATAGAGCATTTGGGCCTAGAATAAAGAAGACCTGAATTCAAATTCATCTGCAGACCTAGCTGTGTGACCTTGGGAAAATCACTTAACTTCTGTTTGTTTCAGCTTCCTCATCTGTAAAATAGGAATAAAAATAGCACCTATCTCCCAGGATTGTCACCAAGATCAATCAAGATAAATGTAAGTTGCTTAGTACTGACATAATAAGCATTATATAAATGTAGTAATTGTAATAGTAGTCACAGCAGCAGCGGCACTAGTAATAGTGGCAGTAATAGCAGTAGTAACAGGAGTAGTAGTAAGTAGATGTAGTGGTAGTATTAGTAATAGTAATAGTAGTGGTGATGGAATGAATGAGACCTCAGCAAAAAGATTCCAGCTCTTTGGTAGCCAGGTAAGTCATAGGAGGGGCAATTGATGGAGAGGGCCTGAATTACTATCTAAGCTACTCCCCGAGGGAAGTCAGGGAGAAACATTTGCAGGATTATCTCCTTAGTGGACCTTTCTTCTTAAGTGGGACTTTTGTTCCTCGTTAATTCCTTGAATTTACAAAATCATCCAGACCCCCACAATTACTGTATCCAATCAGAAGCTATGATGTTAACCCTGGAGGTTATTTTTCTCCTATAAAAGAACCTACTTGTATTCCTTTTGTTTTGTGTGTGTGTGTGTGTGTGTGTGTGTGTGTGGTTTCTTTAGGAACTACCTGTCTTATAACATCAAGTTCTCTAGGAACTTATAGTTAACTCCTGTTAAGGTTAACCCTCCAGTCAGTATCATAATCCCCCAATAACTTCTTTAGGAATTTAGCCTATTTTGTGGCTCTGCTAGCTCATTAGGAATTTAACCCACCTTGTTTGGGGATCTTCTCCCTGGTTAATTGTGAATTCCACTCCCCTTGTCAATAACTAAAACTGCCTCTTAGAAATTAACCCATTGTCAGCAACATAATAAAATCTCTGTCTCTTGATTTGGAGAACATGACACTAGTCTGAAACCCTAATATATTTTGGGGTCCAAATCTCACTGCCCAACATTTGGTGGAGCATATGGGAGAGCCTGAAATCTCAATATGTTTGGGAGGTTCAGTGCTTCTGCTTTGCCATATCCCCAGAACAGCACATTTTAAAATTTATAAGTAAATTATAGACAACTAAGTGGTGAAGTGGCTAGTTCTCCTAATATCAAGTCAGTACTCTACCCTATACCTCCTGATGCCTCATAGTAGAATGCTTCACATTTATATAACCATATAAATAACTATATAAATTCCAATCTCTACAGGAAGTCTTTCTGGATTCCCCTTTATTCTAATGCCTTCCCTATATAGGTTATGTCCAATTTATCCTGTCTAAAGTTTGTTCAAAGTTGTTTGCAAGTTGCGTCCTCCATTATGAGCTCGCTGAGAAGAAAAACTGTCTTTTGCCTTTCATTGGAAACTCAGAGTTTAGTGAAATGTCTGATAGTTGCTTAATATAGTTATCCCTTCTACATCTTGACTTTCCCCATCAAGGTTTCGATAATATATTGTGGATCATCATAAGAAATTAAATGGGAATTTGGGGACAGTTTTGTGGAACCTATGAATAAATATTTAATCCAAATTTTACAATGAAGAATTGTAAACACCCCATAAAAGAAAAAGAAAAAATTCAGATTTCTTTGGTACAAAGGAAAGGCCAAAAATTTACATGGATTTTCCAGATCTCCAGGGCACTGTGCCCCTAACCTCTATGATATAGGATGGATAACTAAAGGTTTTTTTACTAACTGACTGACTAATTATAGAATTTTCTTTCTTTCATAACAGGCCATTTCTTCATAACAAACTTCTGAGGTAAACAGTTTAAATATTATTGTCATAAAAATGGACATATATTTATCAACGTAAATAGCATTAAAGATATGTTTGCAAAATAAGCTTTATCTCCCTCCTATACTACAGCAAAATTGCATCACTTACCATCTAAACCACCATGCTCCTTCATGTGAACTATTACTGTACCTACTAGACTATCAAACCTCATCATTTGCTCTATAATTTGAACTTTCCTTCATGTCTTATCCTTCCAAATTAGAGTATCAGGTCCTTGAAAATAGAGATTTGTAATTTCCACTCTTAGTAGTTGTTGATGTTGTTCATTGAATTCTTCATGGACTCCAATGGTTTTTTCTTGGTAAAGATACTGGTGTGGTTTGCCATTTATTTCTCTACTTAGATTAAGGCAAACAGGGTCAAGTGACTTGCTCAGGATCACACAGCTAGCGTGTGTTTGAGCCCATATTTGAATGCAGGTATTCCTGACTCCAGTCCCAGCAGTCTATCCACTGAGCCACCCAGATGCCTGGGAAATATTAAGTACTTTAAATGCAATATCATGCACATCCTTTATCTCCCTTTCATAGATGAAACCCTAAAAGGTTAAATACCTTGTGTAGGATCACAAGGCTTGCAAATATCTGGCATAGAATTTGAACCCAGGACTCCTTGATCCTGAGATTAATGTTTCCAAAACATATTCAATGCTGTCTTTAAGTTATAAGAATAATCAAAATAATCAAAACTGTTCAACAATATTATTAAGTGACTTTTGAGTAGAAAATTATTGAAAATCAAAAAGTGTTTTAGAGCATTATTATTTTGCAACCCATGAAATAAAGTACTAATGATATTTTTAAAACTTTTTTCAATTCAGCAATTACTGGTTAAAAGCCTACCTCATAAGAAATACTGCTAAATGCTGACATGCAGAGAAAGAGACAAATACAGAGGGGAGGAGATAGAGGGACTCAGTGGGAGAGGGGAGCAGAGAAAGGACTAGAGATATAGGTTTACAAATAACTAATATAAAAATCATCACCACAATAGCTTACATTGTCATAGTGATCTAGTCCTAACTTCTCATTTAAAGTCTGGGACACTGAAGCCTAGAGAAATTAATAACAACCAAGGTTACATAGGTAACAAGAAACCAAACTGGATTTGAAACATAGGTTCTTATTCTCCAAATCCATTGCTTTTCCCACAGTATTAAATTGCTTCCCTTTCAATATCTAGCATAGTTTTATATATAGTATATATTAAATAAATATTAGTAAAACTGTTTAATTGAACTCATGGTCAATGGCCTCTTCAAAGGATGAACAAAAACACCATAGTAATAATAACAATTATCTAATAATAAAATAATAACAGTAATAACACCTAATATATAATATATGACAGGCACTGTGCTAATCTCTGGGTTTCCTGCTCCCAACAAGGTCACAGTCTAATGGAGTAGAAAACATGAAAATAATTATATGCAAACAGAATAAATTAGAGGATAATCAACAAGGAAAAGTCAGTAGTATTGATATGGCTGATGACAGTAAATGATGCAGTTTGATCATGTGAAAAATTCATTAATGGCCATTCTCTTTAGCAAAAAGTAAGCTTATTTAGGAAAAGAGGTTATAGACAAAATATAGAAATACAATAGACATCAAGAATGATAAATATGAAATAGAGTTGGGAAGGGAAAGGAGTTTTAATAATTAATAATGGAAATGGAAAAGACAAGTTTTCTAGTGGGACTCACAATTAACCAGGAGAAAGGAAAAACTCCCAACGTTGGAATATGCCCTTTAATTGGTAGCACCCTAAAAGAGTTAGTTAGAAATAAGTAGGAGAAAGACACTATAAAGTATGATGGGGATATATATAAAGTATGGAGAGAAGAGACATCACATGGCATCAAGGAAGGGTGAAAGGAAAGATTCCAGGAAGTAAAGTATGGTGGTAGATTGACCCAAAGGGGATCAGCAAAGATGGTGTGGGCCATAGACAGATACAGGGAAAAATGTCTCTAGGAACATGACAGGGATTTCTGACAGGACCCAGCAAAGTGGGGCCAACCAGGGAAAGGGGAAGCTGCACAGAGATTCCAATCAGTGCCTTGCCCCAGGGAGCAATTCCATCAATATTTCATTCTTTCTCTGCCAACCATACTCAGGAACTCATCAGTATTAATAGGATCATCTAAAAAGGCTGCTTGTAAGTGGAATTTTAGCTGGGACCAGTGACTGCTGAATCACTTTCAATGTTACTAGTCAAGCTGAGAAGCCAAAATGAGGAAAGAAAGCACTATTGACTGGTTGGAGATGGAGAGTAGCTAGAGCTAGGGGGAGGGAATAAAGGTACACGAAATCTGGAAAGATAGGAGGGAACTATGTTGTCAAATAGTCCAGTTGCCACTTAAGATTTTACATTTGATCATGGATTCATTTTGCTTTTCTAAAACTTTTCTTTTCATGAATCCTGATGTTCTGCTCGCTTTATTCAGTCCTAAACACTTTCTCAACTTTGAAAAACAAAAAGTGAGTGTATCTCAATATTTAAGAAGTCATTGTCATAGGTAGATTACTAAACCTCTGAGCTCACTTTCCAAAGCTATATTGAAAAGTTTCCAAGATATTATGATACTTATGTTTTTTGTTGTTCAGTCATTTCAGTTGTGCCCTCACTCAAGAATATTACTGTCTTCAAACCTGGTGCTCTACCCACTATGCCCCTTAACTGCCCTACTCATATTATTCATACTCATGTTACAAATAAAGAAACTTAAAGTTCATGTAAAAAGCTAGATGACTACCTATCAGGGATGTCACAAAACTAGATTGAAATTTAGACTAAATGATTTCTAGACATCTCTTCCGACTCTAGAATTTTATGATTTCTAGCCTACTTCACAAGGACCTTTCACAGCATTATCTGCCATTATAGTTCAAAAACTGTATTCCTGACAAAGGTGCTTAGAATTTCTCATTATTTTAGCAATAATTTTGGCAGGTAGAAAAATTTAAAGGTATTTTTAAGAACTTGGATTTGCATTATTGATCAGAGAAATGAAATTTAAGACAACTCTGAGGTACTATCATACACCTCTCAGATTAGCTAAAATGACAAGAAAAGATCTTGCTAAATGTTGGAGAGGATGTGGGAAAACTGGAACACTAATACATTGTTGGTAGAATTATGAACTGATCCAACCATTCTGGAGAGCAATTTAGAACTATACCCAAAGGGCTAAAAAACTGTGCATATCCTTGGATCCAACAGGGCTGTATCCCAGAGATCATAAAGGAGGGAAAGGGACCCACATGTGCAAAAATATTAGTAGCATTCCTTTTTGTACTTGCAAGGAATTGGAAACTGAGTGGATGCCCGTCAATTAGGGAATGGCTAAATAAGTTATGATATATGAATATTATAGAATATTATTGTTCCATAAGAAACAATCCACAAGATGATTTTAGGAAGGCCTGGAGAGATTTAATATGAATTAATAGTAAGTGAAGTGAATAGAACCTAGAGAACATTGTACATGACAACAACAAGATTATATGATGATCCACTCTAATATATGTGGCGCATTTTAACAATAAGGTGATTCAGGTCAGTTCCATACACTTGTGATAAAAAAAGCCATCTGCACCCAGAAAGAAAATTGTCAGGACTGAATGTGGCTCACAATATGGTATTTTCACCTTTTTTGTTGTTTTCTTGCATTTGTTTTTTTTACTCATTTTTTTTTTCACTTTTGATCTGATTTTCTTTTGCAGCATGAGAAATGTGAAACTATGCAAAGAAAAATTGTACATGTTTAACATATTTTGAATTACTTGCTGTCTAGGGGAGAGGGAGGAGAGAGGGAGAAAAATTTGGAACACAAGGTTTTGCAAGGTACATATTGAAGACTATCTTTGCATATAGTTTGAAAGTAAAAAGCTATTATTTTAAAAAAAAAACTTGGATTTGATACTTAGAAGTTTTAGTTTATTTGAGGTTAATTCTTCTGTGTTTTTCAGTCATTAAACACAACAAAGAATCTTCCTTCAGTCTTTAGAGATTCAAGCCCAAGGCCATAAGAGAAATAAAGTTGACTGAATAATAATACCTTGCATTTGTATAGGATTTTATACTTAACTGTGAGGTGTTAGGTTCATTTTACTCTTCACAACTTCACTAAAATCCTGGAGGTGGGATTGAGGAAGCTTCTGTTAGGTTGCTTTTAATAGCAAGTATTTTTTTAAAATTCTCAACTTTATTTTCCTACCTCTGCTCCTCCTTCCTTAGAGTTAAGAGAATTCTACTGGAATGAACTGTCTTCTCATTCAAGCATAAGAATATTTTAACTATAGGTGGATAAATAATGATATGTGTAGATAATTACATATATGTTTTAAAGTGTTGTATTTCACTGGCAAATACAAGAATCCCTAAGGGTATGCTGGTAAATATCTAACAACTACCTCTCTGGGGAGGGAAAATGTACTCAAAATATTTTAAAATCTAATGCATTAACACTTTTTCCACTTTCTTAGGACAATTAATGAAACAATAAATCAAGCCCTGATGTGTTTTTTATTTAACAATTTCTGAAGTGTTAATACTCACATTGAATGTTTAATATTCAGCTCTCCTGAGCCAATAAGAGCGGACTCAAGCACACCTCTGACTAGAGAACCTAGAAGTAACTTTGTTACACACTCCATATAAATAATACTACTTCTATTAAATTCACAAATACTATCTTAATGATGTTGATGGGAAGATCAAAATAGGTGTGTTTTTTAAAAGCTGTTCATACAAAACAGTATGTAAACACACGTAACTTTAACTTAAGTAGAGGAGCTAACTTTTACTTGAAGCAACATTTTCTTTCTCTTTTTAGTCTTTTCAGAGAAAAAAAGATTAAATCCACAAATATTTGGCAACACAAAATATGTAATAAGCAAATTATTCTTCCACATTCTTCTAATAAATTCTAATGACTATTTCAGCATTATTATTTTGAGGGTGGGAATAAAAAGTCCTCACTATAATGAAAGGTAAGCAATTAAAATATTAGCATCATTTTTGCAAATGAGAAAAAGGATCTAAGAGGTGAAGTTATTTGCCTAAATCAAGCAGCAAGGTGGTTGGGCTGAATCTAATTCATCAGACTGTTTCTTCCCTGTGTGTGTACGTATTTTTTAAGAATTTTCAATGCCAGTTTTTCCTTCCTTTTTAGAGTTTAATATGCTATGTGTTTAAGAATTTTCTTTACCAGTTTTTCCTTTCTTTTTAAAAAAAAATATTTGTTAGTGTTGTCTGACTTGTTAATACTATATATTAAAATTTTTTCATTGACAGTTTTTACTTTCTCAAATAAATTACTTTGTGTAATCTGACATTAATAACATATTTAAATTTTTTTCCTTTACAAGTTTTTACTTTCTTTTTTAAAAAAAATTTAGGATTGCTTAATGTAATCTGACTTGTAAATATTATGTGTGAAAAAGTTGAACGTGAATGGGCCTATCAGATATTTGCCCCACCTCCTGTAAGCTTTGTGTTGTTTAGGGGATGGGAGATGGACTGTGATGATCACTGCCTATCAGACTCAGTACCTCATCTACAGAGCTGAAAGCTACAGATTATAGGGATAATCTAACATATGTCTTTATGGTGTAGGCAGAAAGCAGAAAGTTTCTTGGGTGCCTGTGGTGGATTTGTAGATTCTCATGTGTTTTCTGGATACAGAAGCCCCACAATACGGAGTAAAGAAGATGCTTTCACATGCAAGAACAACTTGAGGGTGAAAACCTTTTGGAAACTTCACCTTGGAAACCCAATTCCAGCCAACTAACCGAAAAGAGAGGGAGAAATTGAGACAGAAGCAGAGAATCACACCCTTTCTAGAAGTGGCCTTGAGAAAATGGTCTGGACATATTATGTCAGGTAAGAACAGATGTCATATGGGCCTTGAAGAACACAAGAATAAGCTATTACACATCAATGAATCTTACTCCTGATTAATAAAAATGCATTTTTCTACCTTCTCTCATAAAGTTTTTCATGATTTTTTGAGATAATTCAACATTAATCAGTCTGCAAATGATGTGGTCTAAGTATATTGTCTTTTTAAAAAATAGATTTTATGAAGGACCAATTGTTATTTGTTCATTTATTTTATCTTTTACAAAGTCTTTCATTTAATAGAAAGTTTGCTTTTATTTTCAGACTTCTTTTTGCTGCCACTTTGGTCTTAAAGGTTATCCACTTGGGAAATGGTAAGAAGTAATCTATTGATAATCTCTTATGTTTTTTTATTATACATTTTGAAAATATTTGCCTTTATCTGTCATCATTACTTTATTTCTCTGACTTTTAAAAAAAGGTTTTGATCAAAAAGAGAAACTCGGAAGCAATGGAGGAGTACACATCAATACAACAGCTCAAAGGCAACAACCTCTGAATCACTCTACTACTTTGAATATCATCAGAAACCTGAACAGGAGTTCTGAGAGCCCAAAACAGCTCCATTCTGGGCCATTTATACCTTTTGTGGGGTTTAGAGATGGTAAGGAACTATGCAACACGAAAACTCATCGGATCTGTTTTAAGTGAAAATTTTAGGACCTGAGGAGAGATTTCAAATACAAATACAGTAAAAAGATTGAAAAAGAAGCTCTTATGGAAACATTACTCAAACTGTAGCTTTAATTATTCAACCTACTTTTTTTAAAAATGACATTAACAACTTCTTGACAAAACTTGTCATTTGCTTTTAAATGGGCATTTTCAGCCTGCCAGGCTAGTCTGTGTGATTAAAATGTAATTAAAACAAACAACTAAAAGAAAGATAATGGCAGATTCCGGCTCTGCTTATCACCAACTTTCAAGTGAGAGATTCTGCTGTAATCAGTTATAAACTTCAAACTGATAGAGTGAGGGAAACCTTTCCCTCTCTCTTTTTTTTTTTTTTCTTAATGGCTTTGGTCAATTAAAATACTTGTGTGGTCTCTGCTAGGAAACTCTTGTTTAATGATTAAAAGTAGGAATTGAAATCACAATTAGGTTTTTGTTTCTTGTTTGGGTTTTTTCCCTTTTTTGGGTGGGGGGGGTGGGAAGACGGGTGTTTTGTTTTTTAAATAGAAGTTGAAAATTCAATGTTTTCCCTTTTGAATTGTCTGGACTCCCTTTTTGACTAGCTGGGGGTTCCTAGTAGTTTGTTTTTAATCCTTATATAAACAAACTAGGCTTAACTGAGCAAACACTCTTAACTGGCAGCTAATTTTATTGCTTTTGAAGACAATGAAATTAGACTTCTTTCAGATCCCTTAGAAATTTAGGAGGGGAAGAAAAGGGAAGGTAGGTGTGGGTGAGAGGGGTTGAGTTTGGAAGCGTGCCTATTTGCTAGGAAGAATCATTGGTGACTGCATTCTCACAGGTACCAGACATTGCTGTCAAAATGGAGGGACCTGTATCCTTGGCAGTTTTTGTGTCTGTCCAATGTACTTTGTTGGGAGATACTGTGAACATGATGAACGAAAAAGGTAAGAAGGTAATTTATATCTTCTCAGCTAAAGAAGAATTGGAGTTTTCTGTCCCCAAATAAATCCTTGACTTTGTCCTTTATAGTAACTGTGGTGTCTTTGCCCATGGTGACTGGGTCTACAAGGACTGCTACCTCTGTAGATGTATCTATGGGAAGCTTCACTGTTTCAGAGATACAACATTAAACAACTGTGGTAAGAAGAACTTTTATTTTTTTAAGTAATGAACTGCATACAAGTATAAATATGGGAAGTATTAATGCTGCATTTAGACATGTTAAGTACTTAGGTCTTAAACTAAAGGGCTAACAGATCTATGAAAATATCAGGCTTACCTTTTTTATTTCAATTTAACAAATAAACTAAATAAATACTTATCGTCCCCATTTAACAGATATTGAAACTGAAATTTAGAGAAGTTAAATAACTTGGCCATGATCATATAGCTAGTAATTGTGGGAGACAAGAGCTGAAGCTAATTCCAGTATTCTTTCCCATATGTATCATATAGATTCTACCTGTTCCAGGTATGTGTACATACCCTTGCGGGTCATAGAAAAGAAAAAATAGAATCGTTAAATCAAAGATCTCAAGCTGGGAAGGACTTGATAGGTCATCTACTGCAACTCCTTCATTTTACAGATGAGGAAATTGAAACCCTGAAAGTTTGTGATTTTCACCTATAAGATTTAAACTTAAATTCATTGACTGTAGAGCAAGCCCTATTTCTATTGTCCCCTGCTGCAGCCCTATAATGCTGTCTCAAACATTCTCATACTGAGATAATTGGAGAGACTATGTTTTTATTTAGAAAATCAAAATATATTAAAATATATACCTTGCTAAAGAATTTAAAAAGGCAACTAAGTAGAACAGTGAACAGAGTAGAGTACTGAGTCTGAAGTCAGGAACTTGATCAGTTCAAATAAGATCTTAGAAATTTACAATGTGAACCTCGGCAAGTTACTTAACCCTGCTTTCCTCCATTTCCTCATCTGTAAAATGAACTGGAGAAAGAAATTGCAAACCACTCCATTATCTTTGCCAAGAAAAACCTAAATAAGCTAACAGAATTGAATATGACTGAAACAACTGAACAACTGTAAAAAAATTTAAGAATAGTCTATTGTGTTGAGAAATAGCACAGTATAGATTATAAAGAGCTGATGATCTCTGCCCCATATTAGCTGTAACACCAATCATGGGAGTCATTTAACATTTCAATGTTCTAGATAAGCCATATAATCCTCTAAGACTAATTTGCAGGGAAAGTGCAGACCTGCTTTGGTAGAAGTTTTTCTATGCCCATATTCAATCCCTATTAGGAACCCACTGAGCAGGACACTCCTCTTCTCCTATGATTAAAGGTGAGATGTAGACTTCTTGAGAACTGAAGAAGCCATCAATTTGTGAGCTATCAGAGTCCACAGAGATGTGGAATACTAACAGAACTTACCACTTTTCATTATCTTTTTTTCTGATGTCTTATTGATTTTTTTAAAGATTAACATCCCTTCCCAATACTTCCCTTGTCCCCAACAGAATCTTTCTCTGTAACAAAAAAAAGTGCAATTCAGCAGAAGAAATTTGCACATTGACCTTGTCACCATTTCTCTTCCAACCAAAGAAGGAAAGCCTGTTTCAGGATCAGGTCTCTGCAAGCAAGAATAGACATATTGATCAGAGTTCTAATATTTTTTAATTTTGTGTCACTTTTCATTGATCTTTGTAAACATCATTCTCTTGATTCTACTCTCTTCAATCTATAAAAGCATTCAAATCTTACTGCTCCAGATTTCTCTGAATTCCTCAAAATCATTTTTACAGCATAATAACAGCAAACAGCAAAAGCATGCTGGGTTATACATCAGAGGATCTTGGTTCAAGTCTGGTTCTTTTTTTACATCATGGACACTTCTCTTTATATTCTCCTTTGGAATGGGCAACTATAGTATTTGCCAACTAGGAAAGGTAAGCACAATATAAAGGAATAAAATATCCATAGAAATGAATTTGGGAGATTTGTATTCAAGGATAGCATCATAAATCTAAATGTAGAATGAACCTCAAAGGCCAACGAGACCAGCCTCCTCATTTTACAGATGTGGAAACTGAGGCCCAGGGAAGTTAAGCAATTTGTTCAAGATTACAGAGGTCAGAAGGAGTTAGATGGCACAGTGAAGAAAGCAATGGGTATAGAGTCAGGAAGCTCTGAGTTTAAAATTAGACTCAGGTTAGATCCTGCACAAATCTTTTAACTACTGTTTGCTTTAACTTCCTCATTTGTAAATTGAAGCTAATAATAGATACCCAGTGTCTTTCTGAAAATGTATTTGTAAGTATCTTTCAAATCTTGTTGCTTGTTGCCAAATCCTTCTCTAGTTCATTTTAAGTGACTCACCTAGGATCACATATCTAATAAGTCTCTGAGGCCCTATTTGAATTTAGGAAGATAAGTCTTCCTAGCTCCAGGCCATTATCCACTGAACCACCTAGCTGCCCCTTAAAAGAGTTATATAAAAATTAACTATTATTACTAAGCATCAGAAGATACTCAGACTTCCAGAGTCAATGTTGTTTCTTTAATCCTCTCATTTGCCAGATATGTGACTGAATAAATCATTTAACTTCACATCTTCAGCAACTTTCTTCAACTTAAAAATGGGCAGAATAAGAGTTGACCAATCTACCTCTCAATGTCTTATGAAAAAAGTATGTTTTATTAAGATCAAAGTTCTTTAATATATCATCAACATGTCACAATGGTAAATCATTTACCATATATATGTATATATGTGTTATATGTGTGTGCATACATTTAAGTACGTCAATATAAAAATATAGACACTCCATTCCAGATAGCTTGTATCTAAATTGAAATTTGTAGAGTTACAAAATATGACATAAAAGAAAAAATTTACTGTGATGGAGTTAAGAAGACATAAGGTCATAACCTGGTACTCAAGAAGATTTATGGACATGGGCAAATAATTTAATCTATTTTCTAGAAACATGGCTGTCACAGTGGGAGAAAAATCAGGAGATTAGGAGAGGGATCAACTTCATTTCCCCTGTGACCTCGAGCCAAATATTTACCTCTATTGGCCTTCTTTTTCCCAAATGTGGGCAAATTTCTATCCAGAAACCAAACCTGGCCCTCCCTATTTCTTTCTTTCAGGCTGAGAATGGTTTTTACATTTTTAAACAAGGGTCTTACAAAAGTAGCCAGGCAGACCATAGTTTGTTAACCCCTGGACTACAAAATATCAGGTCTATTTCACTTCATAAATATAGGAAGTTATATGTCTGACCGTTATTCAATCTCCTTTGCTGGATCCTCATCCAAAGCATGCTTTCTAATTATGGACACACTTTATAGCACCAATCTGGATTTTCTTCTCTCTTTATATGCTTTACTGGTGACCATATCAATTCCTATGAGGTCAGTTACTACTTAGGTTGGGGACAAACATTATTATTCCCATTTCCCTCTGGGAAAATGCATAGGAGAATATTTGCCAGAAATCACAGTGCTGTGGAGTCATAATTGATTCATCTCCATCATCTCCACAAGTAAGGATGAAAGAATCATGAAAGAATCACTAAAAATCCATTATGTGCCAAACTTTCTGTATCCTGACTTAGTCTCTCTCTTGAGCTCCAATTATACCATTGGACAAAATTAGATATCCTAAACAGAACTTATCTTTCCCCCAACATTTATTCCTTTTTCTAACTCTCCTAATCCATTGAAAGCAACACCATAATTTTGAGTCGCCTAGGCTCAAAAATCTCTGTGTCCTCCTATTACTCTGAGCAAATCACTTAACTTTCCCATCTATAATAGGAGGATAAGAATAGCATCTACCTCTCAGAGTTGTTAAAATGGTCAAATCATATAATAATTATAAACTACTCAGCATAGTGCCTGGTACACTATAGACACTTTAAATATTGGCTATTTTTATTATCATTTGTATATATCTCCTCTTCACTCACATGGCCTCCACTTTTAATTCAGAGATTGTTTACTTCTCACCTAGAATATTGCAATTGCTTCCTTAATTAGTCTCCTTATGTAGAATCTTTCTCTTTTTTAAGCCATTTTCTAAATAACTGTCAAAGAGATTTTCTTGAAGTGTAGATATAGCCATGTCACTCCCTTAGTCCAGTAGTTTCATATGGTTTAAATGGTTTCCAGTGGTTTAGTTTAACTGTCAAAATGCAACACCATGGACTCTTTTTGAGTAGAGTGAAGCAAAGGACTATGAGACAATCTCATATATGAAAAACCCCTGACTGGTATTCCTCATTTTACAAGATTAAATATGAATTCTTTTTTTAGCTTTTAAAATTCTTCACAGCTTAGTCCTGTCCTATCTTTCTAGTCATGGAAAATTGCAATTTTGACTCTCTTTCACCTAGATTACCTTCCAGCCAAACTGGCCTTCTTAATTGTCTCCACATACAGTATTACATCTTGCTCCCCTATACCTTTTCACTGTCAGACCCCATACTTTGAATATAATCACTCCTCACTTCTGCTTTCCTCGAAAACTCAGTTTAAGTACCTCCTTTTAGACCTTCACTTTCAAATTATCTATCATCAATTTTCTGCATATATAAATATATACATGTTGTATATACTTACAACACTGGATTATAACCTACTTTACATATATCATCAGCAGTGAATAGACAGGTTAGCCTTGGAACTGACCTCCCTATGCATCCAAAGGCATAGTAGAAAGGGTGCTGGACCTGAAATCAAAATGTCCTGAATTCAAATCCAGTCTCAGATCTTTACTAGCTGTGTGACCCTGAATGGATCACTTAACCTCTGCCTCAGTTTCCTTAACTGTAAAATGGAGGTAATAATGGCATCTAACTTCCAGTATTGTTGTATAAAATGCGATAATATTTGGAAAGTGTTTGGCACATGGTTTTTATTTGATTGATTCATTCTTCCATCCTTGTTTATGGAAATGATGGAGATAGATCAGTTATGGCTCCATATCACTGTGATTTCTGGCAAATATTCTCCTATGTCTTTTCTCAGAGGGAAATGGGAATAATAGTTTCTGTCCCCAACCTAAGTGTCTTAAAAATAAATCGGTATCAAATACCTATGTCAGGAATAAAAATAAGGATAACAAGCTAGGTATTTTGTATATATGAGATTGTTTCATAGTCCCTTACCTCATTTTAATCTAGAATCCTGAGTGCTGTATTTTTAGATTGGTTATCATGGAAAGATATGTAATAATAGATTCTTGTTTATGGTTCTGACAAAGCAGCATCTAATAAATTACTTGACTTTGGTATTATTAAGAATTTAGCCTTTTAAATTGTGAACACATCCAGGCATTCTGGAGAGAGATTTGGAACTATGCTCAAAAAGTTTTCAAACTGCCCATACCCTTTGATCTAGCAGTGCTACTACTGGGCTTATATCCCAAAGAGATCTTAAAGAAGGGAAAGGGACCTGTATGTGCAAGAATGTTTGTGGCAGCCCTGTTTGTAATGGCCAGAAACTGGAAACTGAGTGGATGCCCATCAATTGGAAAATGGCTGAATAAATTGTGGCATATGAATATTATGGAGTATTAAGAAATGACCAGCAGGAAGATTTCAGAAAGGCCTGGAGAGACTTACATGAATTGATGAACTGATGCTGAGTGAAGTGAGCAGGACCAGGAGATCATTATATACTTCAACAACAATACTATATGATGACCAATTCTGATGGACGTGGCCCTCTTCAACAATGAGATGAACCACATCAGTTCCAATAGAGCAGTAATGAATAAAGCCAGCTACACCCAGCGAAAGAACTCTATGGGAAATGACTATGAACCACTACATAGAATTCCCAATCCCTCTATTTCTGTCTGCCTGCATTTTTGATTTCCTTCACAGGTTAATTGTACACTGTTTAAAAGTCCGATTCTTTTTGTGTAGCAAAATAATTGTATGGACATGTATACATATATTGTATTTAATATATACTTGAACATATTTAACATGTATTTGTCTACCTGCCATCTGGGGGAGGAGGAAGGGAAAAATTGGAACAAAAGGTTTTGCAATTGTCAATGCTGAAAAATTACCCATGCATATAACTTGTAAACAAAAAGCTATTAAAAAAAAAAAAAAAAAAAAAAGAATTAAGTCTTATAACAATGGTCAACATGGCAGCCAGAAGTAAATATCTGATTTCTCATGGCAAAGTTAGTGAATTATTCCTGGTGCTCTGGAATAGGACAGCCAGTGCCCACTTCATCACTTCCTGCTCCCTGCTTTAGAGAAAGATAGATCGGAGTTGTTTGGTATAATAAAACTGACCTCTTTACAGGAATGTATATTGAATACATTCATGGCCCCACTTTGAAATTTGGGGAGATAAATACTCCCTGAAAACACTCTTAATTCCTGTTAATAACTGTCACTGATGGCTCAGTGACTTGGAGTAAGTCCCCCACCATTCTATATTTGGCTTTTCTCTTTTGTTAAGAGGGGGAGGAATGTGACTTGTTAAATCTCTAGCCAATAATACGACACTTTTTTTTCTCCCTTTAAGCTCTCACAGCCCCACATTAATCTCATTACCTTTATCTCAAGTGAAAAGAATATCAATGCTATTCAGGGAACCCCCACCTTGCTTGCTCCTTACTAACTAGGCTGGCTTTCTTTTCAGGTTTACATAATGTGCTTCTTCCTGTTGTCTCAGTTGCTAGTTTGAAGTAGGAAGTTAAGTCTCTGACGGGACTCTTAACAGTCTCAACCCCCTTGCGTGAAAAACCAGTTGACTTTCTTTTCCCTTGCATCTTTGTCTGGGTTCTTTGTTTAGTTTGATTGTAGTGAGATTCACATAGTCGGGGTCCTTCCAGTGCTATCAGTTGCTTCATAAATGATCCTCAGTGGCCTCCATTCACACCTCTTTCCTCAGAGAATAGTCTTTGATTAGCTTCCCAGCTGATAACCTTAACTTCAAGAGCATGGGAGGAGGTGGTGGTATGGGATTTCCATTTCATAGTCTCCTAAAAACATTTCATATTTCATTTCCTTTGAGGCTAAGGACTCAATAACTTTATCTCTTCTATTCTCTGAATGATTTTTTTTTTCAGACCTGAAAGAAGAATTTATCAAATTACACTCGAAAGGACCAAGATTACAACATAGCCTGTGTTTTCTTCTTCCCTTTCCTTGCTTTCTCCTGCAGTGGATAGTTCTACCGAAGGCTTCATCTTTGGCCCCGTGGAGATGAATGGAGAGATGTTTTATCAAACAAGAAGCACCTTCATTTGACTTTGGGGGCATTTGCCTTTTTACCATTTATCTTAACAAGGATTAAGAAACTCTGAGAGACAATACTTTAGTTTTGATATGGTATTGCTTTGAGTGGAAAAACTTAAAACTTATTGTATATAATAAATTATTGTTTGTTTCATTTACTGAATAGCTTATTACTATTTTTAATAAAGCATAACCTATTTGAAAAGGAAGAGCCTCTCTTTAAATTTTATGGTTACCTTTGGAACTTGTTAGGGAGTACAAAGTTTCACACTTGAGATGTATTAAAATAAAAACAACTAAGCAAATCTTTACTACAAAATATAAGATGTAAAACCAATATCCCACATTTCTACAGATTTTTAAAGTTTGAACTTTTTGAGGCAGGTAGTTGGGGTAGTAGATAGAGCACCAGCCCTGAAGTCAGGAGGACCTAAGTTCAAATTTGATCTCAGACACTTGCATTTTCTGGCTGTGTCACCTGGGAAAGTCACTTAATCCCAGTTGCCTCAGCAAAAAAATAAATAAAATAAAATCCAGCTGTCTTTTCTTTTTAAAAAAAAAAAAAAAGTTTGAATTTTTTTTTTTTTTTTTTTTGCTCAACAAAACCCTTTGAAATAGGGAATACAAAAATTGTACCCATTTTATGAATGAGGAAAAGCTTTGAGAAGTTTAAGTAACATGCCCACAATCCCACACTCTCAGGCATCTGAGAAAAAGATCCTAATATTTCCATGCATGTTCAGTATGTGACCTTGTCCTTCTTGAGTAGTGGGAGAAAAACATTCTGAATTTGGAATGAAAGATATTGGCTTCATGTCCTCACTCTGTTACTTGCAGACTGCGCAAATTAACTTTGGATTCTCATTTTCCTTGTCTATAAAGTGAAGATAAAACTTTATAATTCATAGATTTTCATTTTAAAAGGCCTTCAGAGATTTGGAGGTTCTTATCATGGACAATCTAATAAATTTTGACAATCTAGTAAATAAATAAACCCCTTCTAGGGTTTTTTTTTTTTATTAATCATAAATGAAGTAAATGCTAGATTTTAGCTCTAGGTTAGTTAAAAAAAAAAAAAAAAAAAAAAGATGTATTTTTCTCATCCAAGTTAATGGATCCTCTAAAATCTATCTAGATAAAAGAGAACTTTTAATATTCCAATCCCTTTTACAGTAAAGAAAACAAACCAATGTCGTGTCCAATATGCATCTTAAACTCAATATATCCAAAAAAAGCATTGAATATCTTTTTTCTTTAAAAACTCTATCTTATTCCCTACTTTCCCTATTATTGTTGGCAGCTAGCTAAATGGGGCAGGGAATAAAAAGTTGGGCCTGGAATTTTGGAGACTTGAATTCATATCAAAGCTCAATTCAATACCCTAGCTATTATTTAGCCAAGCTCCCTTTGAAATTTACCTTCCACTCTCACTCTGTATCTTGGATGTACATGGATATTGAGATATTGTCTTCCTCTTTAATATGTGAGTTCCTCAAAAACAGGGATACTGAGTTTCTTTTCTGTACCCCAGTTATTAGTAAGTCTTTAATAAATATTTTTTGATAAAGAGAGAAAAGAACAAGTATTTAAACCCACTGAAATGACCTCCTATTCCATGGTCTCAACATACTTTCTAGTTTGAGTATCCTAATTACTTTGATCTCCAGGAGTTCTTTGCTCCCTTGAAATTTAGAAGGGGAGTTTCTTCCCCTGGAATTGCCTTCACTGATACCTTAAGTTAACACAAGATACAAAGACAAAGGTATAAATAGTCCTTGCCACATAGAAGCTGACATTCTTCTGGTAGAAATGTGAATACAATTGCACACAGATAAGTATAATACTAGATAATTGTAACAGGAAGAGACCTTTTAAAATAAGAAAGATCAATGAAGGCTTTCATAGGTCTTTTTAAAATGTTTGGAAGATTCCAGGATTCCAGGTCAGGAACTATATCCTTATCTTAACATTTTTTTTTTTTATTTTTTATCCCTATTATTTATCGAACCCTGCTTAATAAATTCCTTTCAAATGTATGAACAAATGAATGAATGGACTTGACATTTTAGGAAGCCCAAAGGATGAGAACTTCCTTTTCTGCATATTAGACATCAGAAATAGTAAATATGAAATAGAGGAGAGCATATAATTAGCAAGGAAGGGATTTTAATAATTGATGATGGAAAGGACAACTTCCTTAGTGGAACTTACAATTAACCAGGAGAAAGGCATGCCCATATGCAGATTTTGCCCAACTTGAGAGGCATCTAGATAAATATGTTCTCTTAGACTGCCTTGTGCTTTTTAGGCAAAATTTCCTATATCCTCCACCAATAGAATCAATGCTTTTATAAAGCAGTGTAAAGATGCCTTAATGGAATGGAGAGAGTGCAAAACAGGAGTAAAGAATTGAGACATTCAAAATGATTAAAGTGAATGTTGCAGAATTACAAAGTGGTTCCAAAGAGGAAATATTAACTGGCTCCCATCTTTTAAGTTCATGGGTGTGGAATTCATGGATGTATATTTTCAGATTTATTCTATATACTAACCAATTTTGCTGGGGGTGGGGGGAGGTTCTTATTCTTTAAAAACATTTTTGTTATTTGGGATGCCTTTCTGGGAATCTAAAGGGAAATATTATGAGATAATTACATGAATTAAAAACAAAAGATAACTATTAAAATTATTTTAAATAATAATAACTAGTCCTTTATGGTTTGCAAAGTGCTTTACATGTGTTAATTCATTTGATTCTTACATCAAGCCTAGGAGGTGGATGTTATTACTATTCCCTTATTTTACAAATAAAGAAAATGAGGCATAACACACTTAGGAGCATGTGAGGCAGGATTCAAATTCAAGTCTACCTGATACCTTATTCTATGCTCTATCCATTGTACCATCTAGATTTTTTTTAATTATGATTTTATACATTTTGCCCAAAATTTTACTTTTCTTTTAAATGAGGAAAAGAAAAGCTTTTATCTTGAGCCATTCATACCTTGTACTGACACAATTCAAATTGATCAGTCAATTTAAAAAGCTTTAAGATTCTGAATCCTGCAGGACTTTTGAACTGAAGAGGAAAAAGCCAAACCAAAAATCTAAAAGCCAAAAGCCTGTTTTTTTGGACAAAGCAGAAATTAGATTTCTATTGACCCTAAAGTAAAAGATGCCAATTGATTTCTTTTCATGGGGAAATTGATGCAAATGCCTCAAAAAATTTTATTTTAGGGAAATATTGCTCAATCTCTAACTTTAACCAAAGTGAACTCTCATCAGATAAGAGTTAGAGAAAAAAAAAAGCTTATATTTTCTGGTTGCATCTGTTCTTAGTAGAAAATATACAATTTATATCATAATATTCTCAGTTTTGAATTTATACCCATTAGGTACATTTTACAATGAAAATTGGTTATACTACTTTTTAAAATCCAATATATATCCCACAGATAAAGGCAACATGTAATAAGGCAAAGCCCTGAATGCAAACAGAAGAAAGAAAGCTTTAAATCTTACTTCTGGTAGTTACCAGTTGTTTGACCATTGACAAATATCCCTTGAGCTTCAGTTTTCTATTCTGTAAAATAGAGATTAATATTATCTGTCATACTTATCTTGGTCTGCTATAAGGATGAAATGAAATAATGTACAAAAAAATTGTATAAATAGCAAGGTAATGAGGTTCTCAGTAGCTGGATGCAGTCAGCAGAGAGAAACTGGAATATTGATGGAATTGTTTCCTGGGGCAGGCAGGGAAAAGGCTCTGATAGGGATCAGTTTAGGTTTGTGGTCCCAATCTCTGTGGAAGTCTTGGACGGCCCAACTATGCCCTGTCAGAAATTCCAGTCATGCCCCAAAGTTAAATTTTGCCTATAAAATCTGTCTGTTACCCATGCCATCTTTTCTGAACCCTCTTTGGGTCAGTTCTCCATGACCCTCTGCCTCTTGATGTCTCTCCTCTCAACCCCCATCATGCCTTATAGTGCCTTTCCTTATAGCTAAGTCTTAGGATGCTAATTCCTTTGAGGACTGAGCCTGCCAGCTAAGGGCATGCCTTTCTCCTGGCTAATTGTAAGTTCCTCTAAGGAAGTTGTCCTTTCCATCATTAATTATTTTTTTTAAAATAGCCTTTTATTTACAGGTTATATGCATGGGTAACTTTACAGCATTAACAATTGCCAAACCTCTTGTTCCAATTTTTCACCTCTTACCCCCCCCACCCCCTCCCCCAGATGGCAGGATGATCAGTAGACATCATTAATTATTAAAACCCCTTCCTTGCTAATTATATGCTCTCCTCTATTTCATATTTACTATTTCTGGTGTCTAATGTATCCCTTCATTTTGTCTACAACCTCTTCTCTTAAATAAACCCACTTTCTGCCAAAGAGAATGGCCATTATTAATTCTTCACATGATCAAACCCCACCATTTGGCTCTATCATTTGACACCTACCATCATCTGGTGCCTACACCAGCCACATCAAAGACACTATCTAAATATCATCTCTTATCAATTAAGATTTAATATCACGAATTTTGAGTTGAATATATGCCCCATAAGTAAAGAGGAAAAGGAAAAACAAAACTGGGAGGAAGAGAGGAAATTTTGCAGCATGTTTCTCTGGCAAAAGTATCATTTCCAATGTAAACAAGGAACTAATTCTAATTTATAAAGCTATTCCTGATTTGATAAATGGTTTAAGAATATGAACAGATAATTCTCAAGACAAGAAATGTATAATATAATGCCATATTAGTGATGGGGGGAAGGGATGCCCCAAATCACAAATTAGAAAAATGCAAATTAAAGCAATTCTGAGATTCCACCTTATACCCATCAGATAGCAGTGACAACAAAAAAAGAAAATGTTAAATAATGAGAGGGGCACTATGAGATAATAGTTACATTAATGCACAGTTGGTGGACTTGTGAGTGGATATAATTGATGATTCTGAGTAACTAGGTAGGGTTGGCAGAGAAAGTCTGAAGAACTAATAAGATTACTCTCTGAGGCAAACAGGGAAGGTCACTGATGGGTATCAGCTCAATCTTACAGTCCTACCCCTTGGGGAGATCTTAGGTAACTCCACCTTTCTATATACAATCAGAAAGCCAAGTTATAATATCAAACCCTAAGGTTAGATTTGCCCTATAAATTTGCTCATGACTTATGCCATCTTTGCTGAGTCCATTTTGGGTAAGCCAGCCATGGCCTTCTATTGTATGGTTCTTCCCTCTCACCCCCTACTCCATGTTTCATAATGTCTTTCATCCCTCTCCTATGCCTCCTTGTGTCTTTCTCCATGTTATAGCTAACTTTTTTAGAACACTAAATCTCTTTTAGGATTTAACCTGCCATCAATGACATATTAACACCGTATGGTATTATTAATATATACTATACCTTATGGTATACTGTCTTTCTCCAGGTTAATTGTGAGTTCCACTTTTCCGTTATTGCTTGTTAAACCCATTTTCCTTGCTAACTATTTGCGCTACCAGATCTATTTCAAATTTACCTTTCCTGATATGTATTTTACCTCTTCATTTTGTGTGTAACCTCTTCTCCAAAATAAATGTACCTTTTGACAAGGAGAAAGACTTTAGCAGTTCATCACATGACTCAATCCCATCATTTGGTGCCGAATCTCATCATTTGGTGCCAATTGCCCTTCTGAATCTCATCATTTGGTGTATCTACACCAATCTCATCATAACCATTCTGGAAAGCAATTTGAAATTATATACAAAATAGTATTTAATAGTTCATGCCCTTTTATCTAACTGCTAAGCAGTTAGGTTGGGTATACCCAAACAAAATCAAAGAAAGAGGAAAAGTCCTTTATGCACAAAAATATTTATGGCAACTAAATATCTTGAATAGAATTCTAGACTTGAAGTCAAGAAGGATGCTCACATCTGGCTTCTGACCTTCACTAACTGGTAAACTATGGACTGGTCACTTAACTTTTCTGGGATTTAAGCATTTCTCTAAAATTTACCTGCTTATGCTTATTGAAAAGAATTCAGTAGTTGAAGTTATATTACTGGAAGGAATTACCACAGGGAAAATATTTAAAATATTATCTTATTACTAATTTAAATAGCATAGCAGATACAATAAGAGCATTTTAATACTTAATATGAATTCAATAGCCCATCAAAATCTGACTCTAGCCTACATTTTGAGACATTTCATATTATTCCTCTCCAGTTACTCTTGTCTACTAAAGACCTTCTTACTGTTCACTTAACTCTATCTCCTGCTACTATGCTTTTTCAAAAGCTATCTATCCCCCATGGCCAAAGTCATTCCCTTTCCTTAACATTCCCAGTTTCCTTCAAGAATCACTTAATTCAGGAGTCATATATTTAGGAAGATCTTTCTGGTTTTCCTATTTGTCAGTGCTTTCTCCTAACCCAATAACTATATATATGTGGAAATTATATTTTAGTTTACTCCAGGATTAGCTAAAATCTGCACTAAGATTTTTAGGATACCCTGGAATTTTCTGTTTATCGATTATATCACCATTAGAATGCAACCTCCTTAAGGCAGAGCTATTTTTCATTTTGTCTTTATATCAACAGTAACTAGCACTCTGCCTTGCCCAGAGCAGTAATGAAAAAATAAATATTTATTGGATTGTCATACATGAAGGAAGTACTGCTAAATAAGCCTAGAAAGATACAGTGGGCTGGAGGCAGGTTGTGAAAAGCCTTAAATATAAAATAAAGATATTTATTGTATGCAATGTTCAGTAGGCACTGTTGATAATGTATGGAATTATCAAGTGAGATGAGGTATGAGAAAGTTATTGTATCAGTGATTCCTGTTTGCCTAGGGCTGTGCTGAAGTTCCTGAAGGTATGAAGGATGCTATTTGCTCAGGATTACACTGAAGCATGCAGTGGCTCTCAGAGATGGAATCTGCCAATTCTTCATTATGCAAAGTCATATAGGGAGTTCTTGTGTTGGTGTTTGCTCCACCTAACTGGGAGTTGGGATTTCCTGCTGGTTTGCTGAGGTGGGACTAGGAAGTTTCCTGTCCTGGACTTCCCAAACCAGAGTGAAACAGACCTCTCTCGACAATTTTCCAAATTTCTTGGACTAAAATATTGTTTCAACCTATCTTTCTGCTGGTGTTTCTGTTCCACAAATTGTTCTAGGTGCTATTTTATGGTTGTTTGAAAATGAATATGGGATAGTTACAGAGATTCACTGTTACTCCACCATCTTGGATCCAGGAAGTCCTCTCTATATCAATGAAATTGTTACTTTGAGATTTGTGAAACTTGCTTCCATGCAAATTGTTAAGAAAGAGCTTGAATCATGCATAAATATTCATTAAAAAATAGAAATGTTAAACAAAAGAATATCCACCCTTAGATTACTTGCCAGGCTCTATCTATTTACAGTTGTGAGGAGGATAAAAAGAGCTCTCCCCTACTGTAACTCTGAGTTGCTTCCAGCTCTTAGAATAGACCTTCTAACAAAGCAATTACAAGCTCTGTTTTTTTCCAGAATTTTTTATTACAAATATGGTTTGCTTCCCAGCTTTATGCTAACCCATTTTATTGGCCATTCAGTCAACTGTGTCATAACCTGAATCACAAGTTCCTGCACTCTCCATGGGCAACTACACAGGGAAAGGAGAGGAGGGCAAGGGAAATCATCAAGGAGAAATATGTATCAACTGATTGTAGCTCCCTAGAACATTAAGTCTTTTTATTCTACTGATTCATTTCAGAATGTAGTCAAATGTTTGCCATGTATGTGACCAGACTATTCTAGACATTTCTATCTATAGACTCTTTTTCTTCTTCCATTAGGCAAACTGAATGTCACCTTCCTCTCTCAAAGGCTTTCAGAAGCAAAATTTTAAATCTAATTCTGATTATAGCTATGCAGTTATTCTACATTATTGGTGGGTGGGAGGAAAAGGGAAAGCTTGTGCCTCTTCTAATGGTTCATGTTTCTACAGCATTTTGTAAAAAAGCACTCAGCACAAATATTGGCTGCATTGTACAGATGAGGAAACTGAAGCTCCAAGATTTACACAGAATTAATTACCTTAAGAAAGAAGCAAGCATTTATTAAGTATCTATGGCATGCCAAAGAGTGTGCTAAACATTTTACAAACATTATCATTATCTCATATCACGACAATCCTGGGAGGTAGATGCTAGTATTATTCCTATTTTACCATTGAGAATATTGAGGCAAACAGAGGTTAAATTACATGATCACATAGCTAGTAAGTAACAGGAAGAATTTGATTCCAGTTCCTAATTCTAGGCTCAGTTCTCTCTCTCCCCTTTACCACCTAGTTGTCTTAGCCATCATCAAGTACAACTTGTTTTAAAGATAAGGAAACTAAGGTCTAAGGTTACACAATGCAAGACCAAAATTGTTTGCTAGTCCTCTTATACAAAAGATCAGGGTGTTTGTGAGCTGCAGTTCATTACCAAGGGGAAATTACAAAAGAAAGTCAGAAAAAAAATATGTCATTAAGGAAATACTTGAGCAAAAAAGAAGATGGTCTGGTCACATAACAAGAGAAGCAGATAACCAATGGATAGCCCATGTCCTACTCTGGTTCTTTGCAATAAAAGAAAGTTACATTGGGTAGATTCACTGTGCTATACTAATCAGGCGACATGAACAAAATTTGTACCAAAAAGATAAATATATAGGGGATTTCATTTGCATTCCTAGATAGAATTGTAATATCAGTGAGTACACAAATTCATTTGAGTATATTGTATTTTCTTTCATTCCAGATGTTTTGTCATTGCTACCTCAAACTTAAGATGTACAAAATGACATCCAAATCTCTTTTTTCCCAAAAAAGCACATCTTTTCTGAAATTCCCTATGTCTGCTAAATGGAGCACTATCCTTCCAGTCAACCCAGCCTTGAAATACCAGCTTCATCTATAACTTTTGACTTCAAATTATTTCATAGATCCAATAAGATACCAAATCTGCTCTTTTTGTGTTTCCTCTGTGCTTCAGAATCAGATTAATTCCTTTACTATATTTCTTTCCATAGAAATAAGGCATTAGGAAACAGTACAAACCCGAAAAATTATTGAGTGGTCTCCTGTTTGGAACATAAGGTACTTACTACATGTCAAGTAACTTTTTGATACCACAGTGAATCATTCTTTAAAAAAAATCCAACAATTTTATATATATATATATGCATACATATATATATATATATAATGTACTAAAGTTATTATAGTATGCAAAAAAGTGGTTCTCTTCCCAAAGATAGAGTTTAAATTATGTAAGTCATTAATAACAATGGCTTTCACTTACACAGGGCTTTAAGTCTCAAAAAGCTGTTTATATGACTCTTCACACTCACACACATAACCTCAGGAACAAATTGGGTACAGTTCTAGGGTCTCCTCAAAATGAAGAAATAGAAAGGAACTCTGTATAACAAAAATCAAGTATTAAACAGCTATTTATTTCCTTCAAAAGAAATGCTTAACATGATAGACTCATATGTATGTATTTACTAAGACCTAAACAAGTAGTAGTATAACCTAACTTGTTACACTCTCCCAATGTGATTATATGATATAGAAATAGCAATCAATAAAATTTTTTTAAGAATCTGCTTTATACTAAGCACTGGGGTAAGTGCTAATGATACAAAAAGGAGCAAAATCCAATTCTTGTTCACAAGGGTCATACAATCTAATGAAGAAAACTGACAGATTTTTAAAAAGAAAGAAGCTAGTAAGGTGAACATAATGAGGAGAGAGAAAGAGAGAGACAGAGAAAAACAAACAGAAAGAACGGAGAAGCAGGAGAGATGAGAGAGAGAAACAGACAAACAGACAGGAGAAAGAGAGACAGACAAAACAGAGAGAGATGCAAACAGGAGACAGAACAAACAGGAGACAGACAGAAAAAAGAAGAGAGAGAAAAAGACAAGGGAAAGAGCGAGAGCGAGAAAGAAACAGACAAAGAGACAGACAGAGAAGAAAGAAGAGAGATAGAGAAAAAGATAAAGAGAAAGAGTGAGAGAGTGAAAGAGAAAAAGAGAGACAGAGAGACGGACAGGGAGATGGGGAGAGACAGACAGACAGACAAGAGAGACAGAGACAGAGAAAGAGAGAGAGAAGAAAGAAGAGAGAGAAAAAGAGAAAGAGAGTGAGACAGAAAAAGAGAGTGAAAGAGAAAAAGAGAGACAGAGACAGACAGGGAGATGGAGATAGAGAGATAGAGAGACAGAGAAAGACAGACAGAGACAAAGAGAGAGAAGAAGAGAGACAGAGAAAAAGAGAAAGAGAGTGAGACAGAGAGAAAAAGAGAAAGAGAGAGTGAAAGAGAAAAAGAGAGACAGAGAGAGACAGACAGACAGGAAAGGAGGGAAGAAGGAGTATAAAGAGATGGAGAGAGACAGACAGACAGACACAGAGAAATTCATTTTCTTTAAGGTTGTTTTATCCTGTTCAAGTCACTTACCTTCTGTCACTTTCCTCATTTTTAATATGAGAGAATTAGACTCAATGGCCTTTAAAGTCTATTCCAGCCTTAAAAATGCATGTTCAAATGGTCAAAAATTAGATTTACCTTGTCATTTTAAAGCTCTCAAGTCCTTTAGCATTGAAATGTATAAAACAGCCAAAAACACCCTACTCAACTCATGCACATGCTTCATGGGATGAATTTTAATTCAACCTTTGTGTTAGGTGGATCAGATGCTTTCAACACTATAGGCAGGAATACCAATTCCTGGCTGATATATACAGTTTACTCTGCTCATTCTAGTAAATTTTATTTATAGGCAGCTTTTTTTCATGTCATAAAAACCTCTAAAAATACATTAAGTATCATACTTGTATTTTACTTCCTCAAAACCTTAAGAAGGAAGGATTTGCCACTGGAAAACTGCTATAAACCTTTTTTATTTGCTATTCCCTGGTTCAGTGAACACAAATAGTATTTTTTTTTTTACATTGGAAAAAGCTTTCTTCTCATTTATCACCCTTTTTTTGCTTTTTAATAACCCTTTTTTCACCACCTGGTAAAACCAAGACAAATAAGCAGAAAATACTAATGTTTTGCTGAGAGAAATAATGAACATGAAGTCCAAAAATTGGGGAAGATTTATATGAACTGATGCAGAAAAAAATAAGCAGAAGGAAAAGAATAATACATACAATGAGCATGAAAAGGAAAATAACATTGAAACTTACTCAATTAAATACAAAGGCTCAAATCTCAACTCCAGGGGGCTAATGATGACATGTACCTTCTTTCTCTCGGTAGGAAAAAAGGAGAAACAAAGAATCCACTGTCAGTTATAATTGATATAGTAGTTTCTTTACTGTACTTCTTTATTATAAAAGAGATGTCTATGAGGATATAGGAAGAGGAAGAGTATATGGAAAAACTTTTTTTTTTAACCATACCTGGGATTTGACTGACATAAAGAACTTTTGACAAAAAAAAAAAAAAAAAAAATTCTCAAACTTGAAGTCTTATAGCCTCAAACAGTTACCTGGGGGAACTGTGAGGTTAAGTGTCTTATCTAGGATCACACAACCACTATTCAGAAACAGAACTGAACCCATTTTCTGGGACTCCCAAAGCTAGCTACTTTTTAATCCACTACACTGTTCTGCTTCTCCAGTCAACCGTATATGGATAGTACAATGGAGAGAGTTCTGTGTCTGAAAGAAAGAAGGTCTGAGTTCAACTTTGGCTTCAGACAGTGGGCAACTTATTTAACCTCTGTCTACCTCAGTTTTCTCAACTGTGAAGTGAGGATGATAATAGTACTTACCTCCCAGGGTTGTTGTAAAGATCAAATAATATATTTGCAAAGCATTTAGTACAATTACCAACACTCATTAATTAATAAATAAATACTTGTTTCCTTTCTTCCTTCTCTTTCCACTATGCTATGTTACCTCATTTGCAATATATATTTATTTAAACAGAAATACTGTTTTTAAAAAATGATCAAGAAAATTAAAAAAAAATAAGATCGTCATGGTTTCAACTCACTTAAGTTTCGATGCATAATCTATTAGGCTTAGATTTTGTTTTGTTTTATTTTTCTTCCATAAAGACTACCCTCCCATTGTTTCATCTTTCAGATTCAGAATAAAACCTAGGTATGGTGATTTTATTCAGCAAGTTCCATTCTAACTTAGCAAACCAAGATACAACCCAGCTCAAAGCCATAATGAAGACCAGCTAACTGTGAGCTTCTAGGATTTCCAGGGTTCTCTGACTCACTGATGATACCTCTTAGACTTGTAGTAAAATATGGAACAAAGGAGGTGGCTGATACAAACAGGATTTTCAAGTATTTCTGTGCAAGGATTTGTGGATTTGGCAATTACCTACCTGAGGCTCTACTTGAATCTACTGGCTTTTGCTGCCCCCTTGCCTCTTTTCAAGAGAATAAGCAGGAGGCACCATTTGTTGGGAGAAAAAAGCCTATTCTAAGAATTCTATGCGGATTTTCTAAAAAACTGTTAACCAGGACTTTAATCAAAGAAATCCTTTGATGGAGAAGGTGTTAATCAGTCTGGGATATTAAATTTAGCCAATTAATAGAGTAATTCTTTTAATAGGAATAGTATAAAACTCATCTTTTCAATAGATCAACCAACTGAATTTATACTACGTTCAAGACATTTTGGATTAGTTGTTACTGTTTCAAATTTCTCCCTCCTCCACCATTCCACTCATCTCTTCTCTTGGGTAGCAGGACGTTATATTCTATGACCACATTTCACACTGAAGGAGATGATGGACATATACAAAGCAAAATGAAGATAATTATCCATAGTGTTTTCTCCTTTTTAATAAAATAATATGATCCTTTTTGTAGATAATCCAGCTCTATTACTTTTCATATTTTCACAGAATATTGCATCTACAAGTTTTTGTGGTTTGTTGTTGTAATTGCTTTCTTTTTTTAGTTCACACTATTCAAGATACTGTAAAAGAAGTAGAAATATAGAATAGTAATTCTCATTTATGTAGCACATTTTTTAAAGTATCTATTTTATAAAATACTTTACTAATACCAAAATTCAAGAATATTTCTACATATTAAAAACAGGTTCAAACTGACTTAAACATTTTTGAGCTTCTCAGGGACTTTTTCATACTTATCCAAATTCAAGTCAATTAACCCAACAAGTATTTATTTATTTTTAAAATGTTCTTGCCTTATTGCTTTTTGTTTTTATATATCAATTTATGGATTTTTTAAAAAATTATTGTTCACATTCTTTAAACTACTTCTCTATTATAGAGGAACTATAATTGTCTTACCTTCATTGATTTTGTTTGTACAAAAGATGTTTAATTTTATATAATTAAAATTATTCTTTTTTTTTTTTTAACTTTTTCAGTGACCACTAGCATTTGTTTGATTAAGGATCTTTCCCCTAGTAATTAGTACTTCTTTTTGTACTTCTTTAATTTTTTTCTTTTAATAATATAACCTTGTATATTTTGGTTAAGGATCCATTTGGAATTTATTATTATAAATGGCACAAGAAGTTGATCTAAAACGGATTTCTGCCAAACTGTTTTCCAATTTTCCTGACAGTTTTATTAAAAATTTCATTTTCCTTCAATAATTTGTATTTTTACAATATTATTGTATTTTTAAGTTTATTCAACTACCAGCTATCATTATGCAATTGATTCTTGCTTATCTGATCCATTATTTTGGTTGTTATTTTAAAACAGTACCAAATATTTATGACAATTACTACTTTAAAAATATAGTTGGACTTTTGGAAACACCCTTGAGGAACTCAATTTTTCTGCATAGAAGCAGACATATATACTCAAATTTCTTGCAATTTTTTGTGAAACTAAGACAGTTAATGATCTTTACTAACCACCTTGATTTGCTCAAGCTCCTCTACTATTCATAGAAGGCCAAACTAATTTGGGAATCAGAAATAGGAGAAATAGTGAGGATTCCTTAAACTGACAGTATAAGCTATCCTTGTAGTCTTCTCAAACTGAACCTGGAACTTCCCCTGTTATATTATAGAATCACCTCAAACTGGCTCTTCCCAGTGACCAAACCTATTATGGCCACAATTTCTTTCTGAAAAACAATCCAGGCCAGGGATGTGATTACCCCTACTCTCTGAACTGTGATTTTTGTCTTGATAACCTGATCAGACCACTATGTGATTTCCTTTCTCCTCATTGTGATTTTTGTCTTGATAATCCCTACTTCCTTTGCCTACTCCAAGTTCAATTCTGTGCTACTATGCATATGCTTTCTTAGGAGGAATAAATCATGGATATAACCCAATTCTGTTTGTCTTTCTTAGACCAAATTATGAAAAAAAGTTGAAAACCTTTACTTTCATGATCCTCTCTTCAAAATATGAGAGAATAAAGTTTCAGAATTATTTTTAATTTCATTTAATGATATATTCAGTATGTATTAGGAGGACAACCATAACAGCCTAACATTTCTCCAATTTGGAATTTCAAATTATTTCATTCTATCTTCCTGTAATGTTATTACCCCACATTTCCCCCTCTTTCATAGATAAATCCCTAGGAAATACTAACTATTCTTCCTCTCTTCTCATTCTCTTCTTAACTCTTTATATACTATGATTTATACCTTCATCACTTAATTGAAAGTTATCAATGATCTTTAATTACAAAATCCAGTGATCTCTTCTCAATCATCATGCTTCTTAACTTTTTGAATCATGCTTGATACTTATTTGACCACTCCTCCTCAAAAGACCTAATGTTCCATTATCCATATTACAATCCCTAGCTTCAAGAATATCACAAGGCTCAACTCTAGGCTTTATTGTCTCCCTCCTCTACCCTTATTCTCCCCACCACCATGTGTATGTATTATGTGTGTATATGTGTATGTGTGTGTATCTCTCCTGAATTATCATATTTACACAGCTAATACTTAGACATATTTCCAGTGCTTTTCTTTCTCCTGTAATCCAGTCCCATATTATCAAATGTCTATTATATATTTCTAATAGTATAATTTAAAAAACACATACTTAATATCATTTTTTATGATCTGACAGGAAGAATGGTATGTGTATTAAAAAGTCCTTCACATAGATAAAGCATTACTAGAAATTTGTCATTACTTTTTCCTTTGTGGAAATTTATGTCCAATTCTGTCTCACCAATCTTTCATGTCTGTCATCTTTATTATTTGTATGAGTGAATATATGTATATGCATCTGGGGTAAGGATCACAAAGATGTACAAAAATCAGTCATTTCACAATGAGAGAAAATTTGAATCTTGTGTATGTGACAAAACATTAGCAGTTCAAGGACCTTTACACTTCTATTCATCAGAACATTTACAAGGGTATTTTCAGAGAAACTGATATGTAGCTTAAAACCAGAGGTTAAATTTAGCAAAGTGAGTTAAACACATCTGACTGAGGACACAGATCCTGATTCCATTTTAAGACCTTGAGACCATTAGGGTTTCCCAAAAAAGAACAATACTTGTTATTAACGTCTGCCTCCTTTTGAATGTGGTACTTAACACGTTCACTGGATACTTCAAAATATCTGGTGATAGAAACAACAACCAGCTTTTCCCTGTTTGATCTCCTTTTAATAATTGCTTTTTTAGCCTTCACAATCACAGATACCATATTTCAGAATGAATATATGCAGGATAAGTGATTGTAAAACAGCCTGTACAATGTTCTATCCACAGAGGCACTCAAGAGTGCTATTTCTCTGAACAACTACAAAGAAATGGATTTTTTAAAAAATTAGTTCAGTCTTTCACCAGTCTTACATTTGGGATGAATTACTTATCTGGCATGGCTATAATGGGGAATAAAATTCCTTCATCTTATGCTTTCTACAAACAGTCACTTTAACAGTAATAAATTTGTATCTCTACTCTTTTGATCAGTAATGTTTCAAGACAAACTTTAAAAGTACATGTGTTATGATTAACAACAAAAGCAGCAAATAGGGGGAAGGAAAAAAAGAGAAACCTCTGTTTATATTTTTGTTATGAAAGACAATAATCTGTTTGGCTATGAAATACCATAATTGGTTGATCACTGTTGTCAATATAAATACTGGTTGAGCCTAGCCCCTTAAAGGTTGTGTGCAATTGAAGAATGAATAATCAGGGAAATTCTAGCACCATTTAGTCTGACCTTTAATAAATTTCATTTGAAATAGAATAATTAACTTTGGACAAATTCTTAACTTCAAAAATGATGCAAACAAACTAATTAATGGATTTTCCAGGAATATTAGTCAAATAGGAAATATAAAAAGCAACACAACATATATTTTCTATTTTCCTGAAAACCCAACATATATTTGGGTCTGAACTTGTGATTTCATGAACATAAGGAACTCTAGTGTAGAACGTCTCTCCACTGATGGAGATGATCAATTCATCATTGTCTTATAATCTAGAGGACCTTCAAGGTTAAGTGACTTCTCCACAATCACACAGTTAACATGTTTTGGTAGCATGACTTAATTCCTGGCTTTTCTAATTATGAGACTGTCTTGCTATCCACTATGCAAAATTGAGTCTTATGTTTGCATATCCACATTAAAAGTCAGTTTCAGTCACCTTCACATTATAGAAATGATGTGTTATCCTACTACTACCAAGAAGGTCTACCTTGGCTGTTCAAGAGTCCCTGGAATATTTTCAAAATGTGTAAATTTGAAGTGCATTATTCAACCAGGCATAACAAAATACAAGATTTATGGTCCAGCATATTTTAAGACCTTGCTTCTTACATAATCAATTATCTTCTTTCTACACTTGAATGAATTGTTCAGACTACCTGGAGTTAAAGATTGTTGACTTAGTAGATGGCACCCAAATGTTCATTGTAATACCAAAATTGTCTTCCAGCTTTGCAATCAATTTAAATGGAAGCATAATCTTTTTCTCATTATTATATCAACAGTATCCATTAGTATTTAGTGTGTATATGTGTATACATATAAATACAAAAAGATATATATCATGTATGTAAGTATATATATTCACATGTATAAACTTTCTCTATCCCTTCTAATTGAAAGATTAAAACAATCTTTAAAGTGATGGGGAAAGGGAGGGGGAAAATCATACCAAAAAAGAAATCCTAAACCCTTTTAAAAATCTACATATCCCTTTATTTTGTCTGTTATTTAAGTGTTTGTTCAAAAAGTATGTATGAACTAAAATATAGGCCACAGTCTGAGGACTTTATACTTTTCCTATTGGCTATATCCTTGTCCTTGGGAACATTATCTATTAATTGATTAAACAAATGCTTGTTAAAAGTCTGTTATAAGTCAGACACTGTCATCTTTTATAGCACCTATTTCCCAGGGTTGTTATAAGGATTGTATGAGATAATATTTGTAAAGCATATAATAGAGATTTAATAAATTCTTATTCTCTACTTCTCTCTCTGCCTATCATCTATCTATCTATCTATCTATCTATCTATCTATGTTATTCTTATTTAGCATATCTTATAATGAATCTTTATACCCTTGAATGACAGGATAAAGCATTTGGATTCTATTCTATGGGCAATAAGAACCCACTGAGGATTTTAAACAGCAGAGTTTATAATGCTAGGGGCCTACCATATTCCTAAACTCTCACCTTCTTCTGTTAGAAATCCCTCCCTGTTTCTCCTCCCTTTCCCATTTTCCCCTATATACCATGTATTTTCTCTCACTATATCCTACATTGTCCAACTTCCTGTAAAAAAAAAAGATTGACCATTTCTACTTTGCTCTTTACCTCTTACCTGAAATCAGCACAAAACCTTTCTTCAGGTGATAGTATTTTTAAAAAAATTTTTATTATAAACAATATCAGTTTCTATGTCGGAACTCTCAGATTCCTTTATCTGTTTTAATCTTTTAAAAATTCTTTCTCTCATTATGTTTTTCTATTCTTAACACTATTCTTTGTCCTCACTGTAACCCCCAATCACTATTTCACTTATTCTATCACCATTGCTCATCCTATGCTGATCAAGCTCCCCTAACAAGCTTGATCCATTGTAAACCAATTGAATTCTACAGTATCTTCTGCTTGACAATCCTTATTTCCTTGAGCATCATCACCCTTATTTTGCCAATTTCCCACCCTGGATTATTCCCACCACCCCTTTGTTTCTCTTTATATTTGTTGAATAGAAATGGGGGAAGTCATGAAATTGAGTCCATTGTGAATTTGTATCATTGTGGTGGTTAATTAATAACTGAGGAAACAATTCAAGCAGTACAATTTATTAGCAAAACAGGCATAATAAATGGGTCTTTGGACTGATTGGGGAGTCCAAAGACCCATTTATTATGCCTGTTTTGTTACTAAATCATATTGCTCAGATTGTTCCCTCTGTTATTTTTAATTAACCAAAACATCAACTATTCTCTACTGGGCTTCACATTAGAAAGACAAGCCTTTTAGTCCTCCCTAATCAATTCCTTATGCCATTCATCTTTTACCTTCAAACCTCTCATACCTCTCCTTTCTCCTATTCTCATCATCTACAACCCTCTCTGAAGCACCTACTATGTGCCAAGCACTGTGTTAAGTAGTGAGGATACAAAGAACAGTCAAAAACAAATATTACCTGATCTCAAGAAGCTCACAGTCTATTGTGAGAGACAACAAGAAATAATTATGTACAATCAAGATATATATAGATATAGATATACAGGGTAAATGGGAAAAAAGACATAGGGAGACAATCTTGTATGAGGAAGAACAAGGAAACTCATGTCATTAAATCACAGTAGAAGTGAAGAAGATGAAAGGAAGATAAAAAGTAACTAGAAGTCAGTTTATGAAGGATTTTAAAAGCTAAAGAGAGAATTTTATATTTGATGCTGGAGGTGATAGAAAGCCACTGGAATCTAATGAGCAGAGGGTCAAGGGTGATATGGTCAGACCTGTACTTGAGGAAGATTAATTTGATAGCCACGTGAAGAATGGGCTAGAGTGCTAAGTTAAGATCCTGGCCTCATACTTCACTAAAAACATTGAGAGTATTTAATGAGACCTCCTTTTCCTTTCTTCCATATGAATTATTATTATAGCTTTCTAATTAGTCTCCCTTCCTTAAGTCTGTTCCCACTCTAAGTCATCCTACACACAGCTGTCAAAGTAATTTTCTTTTAATATTTCACCTTTAATTATGATGAACTTGACAAACATCAACAGATTTGAACATATCCCAATTCAGAGAACATAAAAGAACTTCATATGAATCCTTTAATCTTTATAATAAACATCTTGGCTTTTTAAAAATTTCAAATTGTAAACGATAGTTCTAATACTTCATATATGTGTGTGTGTGTATATATATATAAAAGTAAGTAGAAGGAAAAGAAGGAAATCCTGAAGCTTTTACATGTGTGAATGTATATGTATGTGTCTATGTGCATATACACACATATATATACATAAAAAAACACACAGACATATTCATATTTATACACATACATATATCCTGCAGAACTTCCTTCTTTCTCCTCTACTTGCTTTCAATTACATACTGAAGCTCTTTTCTTTTGTTCCTTTTTTTAAGTATCACTATACCTATTTTCCAGTTCCTTGACACTCTCCTCTGCAAATAAAAGCACTCATGACAGTTTTAAGTATACTCATGCAAACAAATCCACACATTTTCTATATTTGAAAATGTATATATCTTTCTGAATCTTTTTCTAGAATCTAGAATGATTGGTCATATAATTTTTAAGTCTTTTACATTTGCTTTTCTTTATAACTTTGTAGTTGTTTTATAAATTGTTCTGGTCCTACTCATTTCATTTAGCATCAGTTTCTACAAGAACTTCCAGATTTCTTTGAATTTATTTCTTTTGTCATATCTAAGAGAATAATAAGATTCCATTACATTCATATACCATGATGTATTTAGTAAAGTACCAAAGTTGACAAAATATGAAAAAGAATGAAAACCAGAAATCCCAGACTTTATCTCCCTACTTTGGAAGGACTGAATACCAGTTTTGGCTATACAGTCTACGTGAAAGGTGATGTCAGGTGATGAATCTCTCATTGTAAAGTGAGCAAGTTGCCCTCACCAGTATTTCATTTTTCTTTTTTTTTCCTTAAGTTCATAACTTGTCCCTCTGCCTTCTAGATATAGCCCATAAAAACTAATTTTTTTTTTCTCTACTTGCTGAATGTAAGTAGGTTTTGCACTTTCATTTTCCTTCCTTCTCTTCTTCCCTCCCTCTGTCTACTTAGGATATCATATCTTTATCTATAGATTCTCTTAAAAGCATATTTTTTCTCTTTTGCACCTCTGAATCCTCCCAAGATATCTTGAGGTTTGCTGACTAGATTCTTTCTTAAGGACCAGGCCTTAAACTAAAACCAATCTGATTCTAATTGGCCACCAATAGGTCCTAGTCCAAGCCCTATTTGGTCATCATCTGGGTACTGATTGACTCAGATTTTTTTTGGACTAAGCTAAAGAGGAGATTCTTTGTCTCAGTTGCTACTTAGCCTTAATCACTCACTAGGTGCAGCTTCAGTTAAACTAAGACCTGTTGAACATCCTAGCTTAAAAAGGCCCAGGTCTCCCATTTCATCCTGGGCCATCTCCAGTCATCTTGATCTATATCTGGCCACTGGACTCAAATGGCTCTGGAAGGGAAAGTGCAGCAGGTGACCTTGCCCAGCCATCCCTCACTTAAATCTAATCCACTTTCATGCCATCGCATCATCTCCCTAATGTCATGGTCATCTTCCAGAATGAAGGACAAAACAACAACAACCTCCTTATGATAGCCATTTACTTTCCATCAGTAAGAATCGGAAAATGTTCTCTCAGTATCTGCATCCTCCCTGTTAACATGTTTTAGCATCGAGCAGACTAAACCCCTTGGGTTAGTGGTGGGTCTCCTTACCCCACAGAAAAGCTGATTTTTCCATATGTGCCAAAAAGGAAGTGGCTACAGGGTTTCAGATTCCAATATTTTATTCTCTGATAAACTAAAGTTGACTTTCCTCTATATTATCTTTTCCTCACTTCAACCACAAGATCATCATGAGGTCATCCTGATCCAATTTTACTTATTAAAACAAATACTATGGTTCAGGCCTGTTTTAGGCCAATATGGTAGCTTACGCTAAAGACTCAAACAAATATGCCACTTGAAGACCATCTAAAACTTAACCAAAAAATATTTTAAAGTAGCAAAAAATAAAGATATTAGCAAGGATAAAGCATTGGTTCAGATGAATACAAATCCCCTCATTTTCAAATAGAAACATGGACAATCAGGAGTCTGTATAGGTATACCTTGTAAATATTAAGGTTTGGGTTCCGGATCACTGCAATAAAGTGAATATTATAATAAAGTGAGCCACAGGAATTGTTTGGTTTCCCAGTGCATTTAAAAGTTTTGTTTATATTCTACTGTGGTCTATTAAGTATGCAATAGTATGATATGTTAAAATGTATATAGCTTAATTTAAAATATTTTATTGCTAAAAAAATGTTAATCATCATATGAGCTTTCAGTAAGTCATAATCTTTTTGCTGGTAAAAAATCTTGCCTCAATACTGATAGCTGCTAACAGATCAGGGTAGTAATTGCTGAAAGTTGGGTGGCTGGGGCAAATAAATTGGGTCAATGAAGTATGCTGCATCAATTGACTCTTCTTTTCACCTCAGAACTTAAAGGCTATTATAAGGTTATTAATTAGCCTAATTTTAATGTTATTGTGTCTCAGGGCATAAGGAGGCCTAAGGAGAGGAGAAAAATTAATTCCCTAATACCTCTCCCCCCAAAAAGTCAATAAACCCTAACAAATCCGCACATATAACATACTTGTGAGGAATGCCCTTCTTTTTTCAGAACCTCAGTATTCTCTCAGAGGGTCTGCCATCCTATAATTGACATAATCAAAATAGAATGTATCTTTGTCCTTATAAATGGCACAGTTGGCAATATCTGCATCTTTACATCAATCAACTGCCACCTGTAAGACAAGTAACCTAGTCCACCTGAAACAGCAAATTATTCTGAGAGACAGACAGGACCTGGTATGTGCCAGACTATCAGACTATCCCTACTACTTTGATCACTATCTTTCTCAGATCCTAAGGGCAGCAACTCATAATCTTGAACTCAAGAGCTCTAGGAAGAGAAGTGCTTCCAACTCAGTATCCTTAGATATTATCCAGAGAAGCAGTCCCTATAGAGATCTGCAACTAACACTTGTAGGTTTTTTAGACAAGGCTACTGAATACCCAGAAAAGAAAGTTCTTGCTATCAAAGTCCATGGCACTATTAGATGATTCATTGTCAAAAATGATACGATTTTTTTTTCCAGTGCAAAGGGCATTAAATAAGAGGCATTAACACAGGATTTGCTGCTATATCCTAAGGACCACAGGACTTTTCCATATAATTTACCATTGAAACCTTTTATATGTATTATCTCCCTCAGTGAATGTGAAGTCTCTAACTACAGGAACTGTCCTACTTTTCCATTTGTATCATTAGTACTTAGCACATAGCAAATGCTTTAAAAAAATACTTTATTCATCCATTCATTTATGATAGTGGAAAAGTCACAAAGTCTGAACAGCACCCATTTTCTCATGCACTGGGCTTTTAAAGTTATCCAGGCAGGAAGCTATTCCAATGGTTCAAACCTTAGACCTCAGGACAAATTAAGTTTTGAAAACGGTTTTACTGTTTTTGAGAGGAAAAGTAGCCTGGTTTGTGAGAAGTAGAAGCTGCTACCAGAGCTGTAAGATTTTATGGGGAGGAAAGACCTGAAAAAGTGTAAGACCAAAAGATTAGAATAAGGTGAGAGACCTCCAATAGTCAGAAAAGTAAAGACAGTATGTGGGGAAGAGTGGCTATCAAAAAAATAAATTAAGTAAATGAGAATGTGCAGAAAGAAGAAAGAGAGTGAATAGAACACACAGACAAACTATCTACTATAGCCCTACTCATTTTTGTGGTAATCCTAAGGCCTCCAAAAAGGATGCACAAAGGAAAATAAACAGATTAGAAATGATAAAGCTTTCTAGTGAAATTGAGCTTGGCTGTAGCCTAGATATCCCACAGAGAAAATGATCTCTTTATATGCTGCCAAAAAAGAAGTGGCCCCAGGGTGCCAGGCTCTGTTATCCAGCTCTCCAATAACCTAAAACTCTTTCTCCAAATCACCACTTCAACCGCAAGGTCAGCTATGAGGTTACTCTGATCCAGTCTGACTAACCCCAAATATTGTGGGCCCAGTCTGATTAAGACCATTCTGGGAGTATACTTTTTTATCAAAGCTTTTTATTTTTAAAATATATGCATGGACATTTTTCAACATTGACCCTTGGAAAATCTTTTGTTCCAAATTCCCCCTGCTTTCCCTCATTCCCTCCCTTAGATGGCAAGTAATCCAGTATATGTTAAACATGTTACAAATATATGTTAAATCCAATATGCATATACATATTTATATAATTATCTTGCTGCACAAGAACAAGTCAGATCAAAAAGGAAAAATGATAAAGAAAACAAAATTCAAGCAAACAACAACAAAAAAGAGTGAAAATGCTATGTTGTCATCCACACTTAGTTCCCACAGTTCTCTCTGAGTGAACATTGGAACTGGCACCAATCATCTCATTGTTGGAAAGAGTCACATTCATCAGAATTGATCATAGTATAGTCTTGTTATTGTCATGTATAATGATCTCCTGGTTCTGCTCATTTCAGTTAGCATCAGTTCATGTAAGTCTCTCCAGGCCTCTCCGAAATCATCCTGATGATCATTTCTTGTAGAACAATAATATACCATAATCATATACCATAACTTATTCAGCCTTCTCCAAATGATAGGCATCCAATCAGTTTTCTGGTAGTACACTTGAAAGTAACTTATCCTGAGGTTTCTGTGGAACAGTAGGATAAAAAGACATTATAATTTATTTCCTTTTTCCCCGTTATTTGTTCTGATCCTCTGATCTTGGAAGCAGAACTTTCCATAGTATCTGTTGATCTCTAGAGTAAATCAGTTGAAATGAGCAACAAAAGTCAGCTTCATTAGTATTTCCCTGATAACAACTAAGATACAGCAGCTCATTTAATTCTTGCATTTGTGGAGTACTGAAGAGGGAGAAACACCATCTTTTTCTCTTTGTCCTCTTAGTCTATGAGATCAAATTAGTCCATGGATACTGAATTTCTCTCACGCTCTATTCACAAACTCTACTTGGGTGTGGTCAGGACTTTCCCATACCAATAGCTTGAAGATAACCCAGAGAAGCATTTGGAAAAAGGTAAAATCACTGGCAATTATCTTCACACTATAGAGTTTTATTTAATTTTCCTCTCATTAGATATATTCAATAAATTATGTGATCAAAGTATCCTGAGTGTCTGAATCTGTGTATGGCCTGGGGAGAAAGAAATTGATAGCCCAGTGGATAAAATGCAGGGCCTGGAGTCAAATTCAATCCAGATCCTCACTAGCTATGTGATCCTGGGATATGTCACTTAATCTGTTTGCTTCAGTTTCCTCAACTGTCAAACAGAGATAATTATGGCACATACCTCACAGAGTTGTTGTGAGGATTAAGTGAGATAGTATTTGTAAAAAGTACTTAGTATGGTGCCTGCTTCAAAGTAGGTATGATATAAAATCTTATTCTCTTCCAAACTCTCAAGTTCTACCTTTGGAGGAAGATGACTTAAGACAGGAGAAGACTGTTAAGCCAGCTAGACAGAATATTTCATATTTTAAAATTAAAGCAAATCTCATTTCATTTCCTAATCTAAATTAGAATTTTTAATTTGCGTTCAAATTAACACCACTTCCTAGTTAAGCATTAAAGCATCAATAATACCAGGTTAGTGGAGAAAGTAACCTAGGTTTTTGAAGGTATGAGTGTCTTCTCTTGACCAATAAATATTCTTTAGGCTATTAGAATGTGGCTATCCCATATATGTGTTAATGACTCAAGAAAGCCTGCATTGTTAACTCTATTAGAGTACCCTCTGGTGGTTAATTAAGAAATTGTTTGCAAAGATTTAAAATCTTTTGTGAGATAATTAAACAAGTAATACATTTTACCATTGAGCTAAACAAATAAACTTAACTACTTAAAATGTTTTCTTGGATATTTTTAGCTTTTGATTGTACTACAGAGTCAATAATTTCTAAAAACAAAAATGACTAAGGGACACAGTACACGTTTTAGAGTCTCAATAAAGAATTTTTCCGAACTAGAGTCACCTGTTTCCCCACTCCCTATGTCTCTAAAGAAAATTTATACTCTTTATTATATCCTTTCATGTATATGTTATTGTTGTGGATCTGTTTTAAATGGTAGTGAATTCATGAGACTTTCCTTGCTCTGTTGTTATTTTCAAAAATTATAACTGAGTCATATTCCAAAATTTTGGTTCTGAATTGTCTTCACTAAGTCTTATAAAAATGTTTATCCTTCTATTTGACTAAATTTACCATCACTAAGTAATGTGCTGGAGTTGGCTTGCATCAGTTACAAAAGTCAATTTATAAAATGTTCAACATAAGCTTTTATCTTGGAAATAGGCAAATGCTACAGAACAAGGTTTCATTTATCATTTTGTTGGTTGTCTAGATTTAATAAGTTTTTGTGAAAATGTTAATATTGGAGATTAAACTTGAAAGTGTGTCAGCCCAGTCCTGTCATCATGCAATAGAGAAATGGATGGGGTAGCAGAAACAACCCTGAAGTTATGAGGAGGAGGTCTGGACTGATATTTCAGCTTAAGCACTTAATAGTTTGTCATCATGACCAAGTAGAGCCTTGAAAACCAGCATAGTATTTTGCGAATTATAATCATATGAAATGACCTCCAACAGCAGTTAGATGGGGAGGAGTTCTATAGGTTGGGGAATATCACAATTGGTTACAGCCAGGAGAGGTGGGTTTGCCTTCAGGAATAAAAGATTACATCCTTCTGACAATTAAGGAATGTTAATTACTTTATGGGCTTCTACTATCTCTAGTAAAGTGACATAAAATAAATCTAACTAAATATCTATCTATACACATACACATATATGTTTGTATGTATGCATTATAGCAAATTGAATAGTTAATTTGAAGTCAGGCAGAATTATATTTAAATCCTCTCTAATTCTTCATAGATAAGTGATCATGGGAAGCCAGTAACAACTTTTGGGTCTCATCTATAAAATATGGATAGTTGTAAAACATACCTTTAAGGGTTCTCATGTGTATTGTACAAATAAAGGAAACAGGGCCCCTGTATTTTCTCTCCCTAAATATGAGTGACTCCATTTTAAAATTAGCCTCCATTTTGGTTCAATTTGAACCTATATTCATGATTGATTTTGTCTCCATTTTCATTAGGTTCAGCAAGATTTAAATACAAAACCAAGTTTTCAGTCAACTGAAGAAGAAATAAGTACTTTTCCTCCTCCCACCTCCCAATACACACACACACACACACACACACACACACGCACACACACAAAGACACTCATCCCTACACTTTACACTTTAGAAAGCTAATTTTAGGAAAAAAAATTCAATTCAACCTTTTTATAACAACATAGAGGACAGGAAAAAAGAGTACATTGTTCATTCTAGTAAACTATTTAATGGGGGGGGGGGGGGGGAGGAAGAGAGACAGAGAAATTCCTCAGTAGACTCTTTTCTGTATATTTTCTGTTGCTCTGTGTGAGTGGAGGAGCTAAATATGGGAGACTCTTGTTTGTTATAACTCCATGTCTTTGGAAACATCTTTTTCTTACTTGATATACTGAATTATAGAGTGTACTTTTATCATGACAGGCTCAAATGAGATAATACATACAAAGTATTTTTCCAAATTAAAGTGTCATGTAAATAACATTCATTATTAAATACTTCTTTTCTTTGGCTCATTTTCCTCATTATTAAAATGAGGAACTTATACTAGGCCCCATCTGCTTTACTTTTCTGTAATTATATAACTACTTTAATCTATATTCTGCCACACAAAAATACATGTAAACCCTTATCCTCCACAAAAGACTTTTGAAAGTATTAGAATGAATGTTATGTTTCAATGTGTTTCTGCATCCTTGATATTTCAAATTAAAAGACATAAATTATTTTAAAATTAAAAGTAAAGATTTTTATACTTATTAACTAAGATAAAATTTGATAGACATTACCCAAGCTCAAATAGAAATCATCAGATCTAAGAATTTTGCTAGAAAATAACTATAATAATAATAACAATAACATTTATATAGCACGTGAAGGTTGCAAGACGTTTGACATAATGTCATCTCACTTGATCTTTACAGCAGTCTTAGGAAATAGATGCTATTATTATACCCATTTTACATATGTATGAAACTGAGGAATGCTAAATAACTTGTCCACAATTACATAGCTAGTATGTGTCTGAGTTAGGATTTAAACTCAGATCATCTTGATTTTAAGCTTAGTGCTTTACTCACTGTTCCATGTATCATTCAGGGATTCTTAAATTTTTACACTTGCAATCCTTTTTTGCCTAAGAAATTTTTATACAAATATCTCATTTGATCCTCACAACAATCTTGGGAGTTAGGTGTTATTATTGTTCCCATTTTACAAATGAAGAAACTGAGACTGTACAAAATTTAAATTCTCTGTTCTAATGGCCATATAAGGCCAAAAATATTGTAAAACATAAGAAAGAAGTGAAGAATTTATGTGTGCTAAGATGCTGTTATCATAATATAAGGGAAGTGTAAGTGAAAGTTTCACACTTCCACAAGACAGCATAGCAAATATATGTGAACCTTTTTTCATTAAACCAACCCTCTTTGTGTCATTTGTTTACTGGTGATTAGTGGAAAGAGCAGATTGCTAACGAAAAAATGTGAAAAATACTGCAAGCCACCAAAAAGGAAGGTAATTAAGTTACTCAGATTCCATTCCCTAAAAAATATCTCACCATTAAGATTTCAGAAGTTAGAACTATGTAATCAAGTGGTATATAAGACTGTAAATAATCCCCTGCCCCAGCAGCAGAAATTGTTATTATTACCTAATTTATATCTACAGATGGACATAGGCCAGAAGAGAAACCTAGGTTGGTAAGAAACCAATTTTATTGATCCAAGACGGCAGAAGATACCATTAAGAAGTATGGGAATTATTCTCATCTTGGTTTTTTTTTTAACTTTTTAATTTTTATTTATTTTTAACTTAAATAGAAAAGAGAAAAGAGAAAAAATTACCATGTGCACAGCAGAACATGAAAAGTTGTAAAATGTAATGTGATAGATTTCTCTTTCAAGAAAGCCTATATAATAAATACTACACATTGTGTTCAGAGCTGTTCATCCTTTCTTTATTTCCTTGTAGGTTTTTGTTTGTTCTCTGCTATACGCTTTTTACTTTATTCTTTTTTCTCCTTTCTTCCACCCTTACCCCCAGAAAGCTAAAATTAAACGCAGATATATGCATATAAACAAAGGTAAGGTGCCCAATTTAATTTTCAAGAATTGTAGCAAGTTGACAATTATGTATCTGAAAAAGAAACTTCAAGTTCAAGGAACCCAGAAGTTATCACATAGATTGAAATCTATATCATCTTAAGTAATTGACTGCCTGGGAAACTTGCCATTTTATAGAATCATCTCCAGAGATTGATCAGAGCTCTACTGAAATAATTCATAGAAACTAGTTATTGTGCACAAGAGTGTTGGAGTAAGAAAGTAATGATAAACAATTAGTTAGATGGATAATGAGAAGAGACAGACAACCAGTTTTAATTATTTTTTTTAAACAGATAACTCAGAAAGTGAAGATGTGTACAATAATCAAACCTTCTCTAAGAATGAGGGGAAGCTCATTTTCTATAAGGGCAGAGGGAGGAATACAAGAGATATGCCTTCCCTGACCAGAATTTAAACTTGAACCACTATGATGTGTTCTTATATTTTATCCTACATATAATTTAGACCTTTAGTAACTGAAACATCCTATCAACTGATTTTTTGCATTGTGGTTTATTTGTTGCCTATAATTTTAATGTAGATTTGATGTACTATAAATGATCATTGAGGGACCGAAAGATTTTTGTCTTTGGGGAAATTAGACCCAGGTTTTAGAAGCTGGACCCTCTTAAAGAGATTTTTTGGTCTTGGAATAATAATAATAGTCTTGGAACATTAAATGTTATCTGTAAGATAGTTTAGAGACATTTTGAAACAAGTAAGTTTAATTGTCATTCTGTGGAAAAGAAATTCTATGGAAGATGTGCTCATAGTTCATGAGAAAAATTTTTTTCTTTTTCTTTCTTCTCTTTTTTTTTGAATTAAAGACTGTCTAAAGTCTGTCTAAGCCTTTAAGTCTGAATTTATATCGAGAGAGAAGAAAGAGCATAAGAAATAAATCATATTTTTCAATTTTAACAAATTGGGGAATAGGCTTAACATGAAATATTTATGACAAAATTTTATATGACAAAATGACAAACATTTGTTGCCTTTGGTACCAATGAAAGAATAATAAGATAACAAGACACAACAAGATAACAAGATTAAGGGATGAGGACTAGGAATGTTTGTCACTAAGAACACCTTAAGAATTATTACTCAACACTCTGTCATGATGATATCCTTAGATTTATCCCTCAGGATCACTATTTTGGTAATATGGATTTAGCACTGAGATTTTTTTAAAACCTAATTAGTTACATAAGAAGTCTCATCTTTGTTACATAGGACCAAATAGGAAAAAAAAATTTTATTTCAAAAAGTCACCTGTATAACTACAGTATTAGTTGGTATGACTAGAAGATATGAGTTTCTGTGAGAATGATCTGAGAACTTTAGTAGACTACATCAATATGTGTTAATAGTGTAAATTACCAAAAATGCTAATTTAATATTAGCTTGTATTAAGTCAAGTTCCATTATTCCTTGCTCTTTTCACACTATATCTGTGTTCTGAATGTCACATTTTAAAATGAATATTGATCAATTAGAAAGGGTTATATGGAATGGTGGGAATATTGGGAGATGAGATGATTTCAGGGGTATAGCATGAATGGCTCAAGTATTTAAAAAACTGCCATATAGAAGAAGGGTTAGACTCGTTTTACTTGGTTAACAAGTGAATAATTTACTAATTTGTAAAATTAGAGCATTGGACTAGATAGCCTCTGAGCCTCTTAGTCCCTTCCTTTTATTTCTACAATCCTATGACCAAGGGCCAAGTACTGGCTTAGAGGCAGATAATATATGGAATGTCTATATAGAGGCAGATAACGTATGAAAAAACTTAACAATGGTCTACCTAGAGAAGTAGCAGATTTCTCCTCATTATTTTTGAAGAAAATGAATTTCCATTTGTCAGGAATAGTATAGGAGAATTTTTTATGTTGTACAGGATGAATTAGGTGATTTCTAAGATCCTTTCTGTGATTCACCTCTGACACTTACTACTTAAATGATCATGGGCAACTCATTTAACCTCCCTAGGTCTCATTTTCCTCACTTGGAAAATGAGGGAGCTGATCTAGATGCCCTCCAAAGTTTCTTATACTTTGAAATCTGTTAGTTATCAACAAATATATATATATATATTATATATACATATATAATGAATATTGATCAATTAGAAAGGGTTAAATGGAATGATGGGATTATTGGGAGATGAGATGCTTTCAGGGGTATAGCATGAATGGCTCAAGTATTTAAAGAACTGCCATATAGAAGAAGGGTTAGACATGTTTTACTTGGTTGACAAATAAATAACTTACTAATTTGTAAAATCACTCATAATTAGAGAAATGCAAAGTAAAGCAACTCTAAGGTTCTATTTCACCCCCATCAAATTGGCAACATTGACCAAAAAAAAAAAAAGGAAAATATTACAAGAATTGCAGGAAAACAAGCATTATAATATTCTGTTGGAAGAGCTGTGAATTGTTCTAGTCTTTCTGGAGAACAATTGGAACTATTTCCCCAGAATTACTAACCTGTAAACACCTTTTTTAGGAGTAGCGATATAATACTGTAAATAGAGTACCAGGCCAGGATCAGGAAGATTCAACTTTATGAGTTCATATCTGGCCTCAGACACTTCCCAGCTGTATGACCCCAGCCACAGTGTCTTAATCTATAAAATGAACTGGGAAAGGAAATGGCAAACCATTCCAGCTTCTTTGCCAAGAAAATTCCAAATGAGATCCTTAAAAGTTGGATACAACTGAAAAACAACTTTTCAACAACAGCACCACTACACCTTTTAGTTCAATAATACTTTTACTAAGTCTATACACCAAGGAGAACAAAGAAAGAAGAAAAAATTTACATAAGTACAAAAATATTTATAGCAGCTCTTTTTGCAATGGTAAAGAACTAGAAATTTAAGTTGGTGGGGAGGGGGTCATCCAGTGATTCAAGCACAAATTATATTAATGTATAGCAATAGTACTGTTCTATAAGAAATGACAAAATAGATGATTTCCCCCCCCAAAAAAAACCTGGGAACACCTATATGAGCCTTTACAGAGTGAGATAAATAGAACCAGGAGAATAATTTATAAAAGAATATCATTGTTATGACAAACAACTTTTAAAGACCGAAAAACTCTTATTAAAACAAAGGACTGCTTTATGAAATTTATGCCTCAGCATCACAATTTCCCAAGTGTGAAAAATTTAATTCACTAGGAAAAATGCACACACACAAAACTGAAAATGGGCAACTCCTGTGCACCTCTCTGTCTGTCTGTCTGTCTCTCTGCTCCTCCTCACTCCCTTTTTCCTATTGTCTTAAATCTTCCTATTGTCTTTAAAGAGGAGTTTAGATGAATGAAAGTTTGTCCAATATCTCTTGAGGTTGTTAAGGAAAGGTGATATCCACAAATAAAAAGAGTGGTAATAACAAAAAAGGTTCAGAAGCTCACAAACTCATTATCTAAAGTTTCCCTTACATTCATAGAATGGCCTTTACCATTTTGTTCCACAGTCCATGCTGGAGCAGCAACATTATGACTGCTATAAACACCAACTGACCTGCATAAATGTTTCAGATGGCACATAACTTGTATCAATAAGATCCTGGGCTGACCTAATAAAACATGTCAGTTCCCCAAATTGCTGCCTTATTGACTTTGAGATTTGCCTATAAAAGGTATATAAAATAGTGTGGCCAGGGCAATAGTTATGTTCCAGGAATAAATTAAGTCATCTCTGTATAACCTGCCTTGATCTAGGGAAAGGGCTAAATTTGACAGCATTTCAAGGAAGTTGATCAAATACACAAGAGAGACTTTTTATAGCACCCCCTCAAAATCACTAAGACAACAGATTGGGGAAAAAAACAATAATATTGCCTTTTTCAGTCCTCATCTTTCTTGAGCTTTACACTATATCTGACATAACTGACAAACCCCTCCACCTTAATACCTTCTTCTTTGCCCTCCTTACAAACAGTTGTATATTGTTCTCTCTTTCTCCTTGTGTCATTGAGTCTTTTTGGATTCCTCATTTTCTCATACCTTAAATGTGATTGTTCCTCAAGGCTTTGTTCTTAGCTTTTTCTCTTAATACACACTCTTTTTCTCTCGACATTTTATTCATTCCTATAGTTTTAATTTTAACATCCCAAGATTGTTTTTTTTCTTTCTTTTTTTTAAAACAAGCTTCAATCAGTTTATTAAAAAATACTTTTGTGAAGTTTACTTTTCACTGGTCTGTCTGACATGCTTCTAATGATATCAGAATGGATCAATGATAGTCAGTGAACATACTCTATAGTACTTCCTACATGCTATACCCAATTCAATGTTGTTGCCACTGTAATGATATACACCAGTTTTAAGGCAACATAGTAAAGTATTGTCTCTGATTTCCTTAGAGATGGACAATTGGCTAAGATGATCAATTTGTCTTTGCCTTCTCTTATTATTTTTAGGGTCTGTTTGTAGCTTAGCATGTATTTGCTTTTCATGATCAGCTGGAGCCTCAGGTTGATGGACTCTAGTGACTTTTTCATTGTCTGTGAGGTCACCATCTTCCTGCCTGCAGTGCAGGGGATCCCCCAATTAGAGACCTGCCACCAAGATAGCTGGCAAGTGAAAAAAGTCCAAACTCTTTCTTAAGCTGAATCCCATACTTTCAAAAAATCTACATGGATATCCCATTTTTCCAAAATGCCTGAGTAAAATACAATATCTTCCCTTTCTTCCCTTTAACTATCAAATAAATAAAAACCCATAACTCTTGATCCTCTTCCTAACCTCTCAATTTCTACTGTAGTCACCAATATCTTTCCAGGAATTAATGCTCCAAACCTTCAAGTTGTCTTCAACTTGTCCTTGTCTCTTAGCTCCCCACATCTAATTGATTGTCCCACCTCTGCCTTCAATGCTCATGACATCCCTACCCTCTTTTGTACTTTCACTATTTTCCATTCAAGTTTTATAAGCTCAGTGTTTAAGATAGACAGTATTTGACAATATATACAAGGTATATTGGTAAATAGGTGAACTAATGTCTTGGGGAAGTAAATAGAAGCAACATGGTATAATGGATAGGACATTGGACCTGAAATTCAGGAAGATGTGATCACAAACCAACTGTGTAATCTTGGAGAAGTTATCTCCTCTCTGTTTCCTCATTTTTCAAAGTCATTGGAGTCATGGGTCTCTACATGGACTCTTCCAGCTCTGTATCTAGATGTGAGCCAAGGTCCACTTGATTTTATATATAGCTATGGAAAAGTAATGAAGAGCTATTAATACTTCATAAATGATCATGTTTAAACTAAATTCATGATTATGACAATTCAAAAGATGATTCACAATTCTTAAAAATTTTGTCTCAAGCTTAGAGCCTCACATTCTTGGATCTAGGATAACATATCCTCTTTCATCTAGAAGTTCAATGCATTTTTAATAATTAAGGATAAAAAAATGTGAAGTCCATAGGATAGAATTCCCTCATATAACAAGCACTGGTTCTCAAGCATTATGAAAGGAAATCAGCTGCAACCAACACATTAGCTTCAATGAGGAGTCTGTGTTGAATCATTCACTACAGACTCCTATGGTGCTTCTTGCGAGGATGTAATGATTCAGGAAGTTTTTACATAGTAGATAGGCCTGTATTTAGACCATGCAGAGCTCATGAATGTAAAAGATTCATTTGATATAATGATGATAACACAAGATAACATGTAAAGCACTTGGTAAATCTTAAGCCATATAAATATTAGCTTTTATTACTATTTAAATACCACTTTGAGGTTTGCAAAACTCTTTAAGTTAATATCTCATTTCATAATCACATCTTAGTGAGAAAAAATGCATCAATACCATTTTACAAATACAGACAGTGAAGTTGAAAGCATTTGTGGTACATATGATTGTAGCAAATACCTCATGCAAGAATTAGATCTAGGTCTTCTAAATATTTAAATACAAAGCTCTGTGCAGTACTATGGATAGAATATTATATCTGGAGTCAGAAATCTACAAAATATACACTATTAATATACTATACACTATAATATACACTATTAACACACTATGACCACACTATTTTATATATATGTACCTCAGAAACTTGTTAGCTTGTGTGATTCTGAGCAAGTCATTGAAATTCTGTCTGCTTTACTTTCTTGATCTGCAAAATGGGTATAATAATGATGGCACTTATTTCCCACATTTGTTTTGAGGATTAAATGAGATAATATTTGTGAATTACTTTGTAAAATTTAAAGCATTGTATAAAAATTAGCTATTATTATTATCATGCAGCTTCTCGATTTGAAAATGACTATGAATTATACAAAAACAAATGAGTTGGGGTTATGAAACATTAAAACATCTCTGAAAACTTGGGCAAATTCCCAGACTTATTGATTAATATGTATTCTCTATCCAAGAACTTTCAACTTTTTGAGATAGGAATGATTTTAAAATTGTTTACAAAGTAGTCCTTGGACTAGATCATGAACTATACCTCAGTTGGAACAGAAGCTTCCATTAGAAACATATCACTTTCACCAAAATAGGAGCTTGAGAACAATAGACTAAGTTGTCCACAGGAAATCTAGGCCATGAAAGATCTGCCACAGAAAAGCTCATGGATAATGTAGTCAGATTTGGAATGCATCAAGCTTATAAATAAAATAAATAAAAATTAATAGGAATTAAGAAATGAGAGAGGGAGATTGGAAGGGAGGGAGGAAGAGAGAAAGAGAAGAAAGAAAGAAAAAAGAAAGAAAGAAAGAAAGAAAGAAAGAAAGAAAGAAAGAAAGAAAGAAAGAAAGAAAGAAAGAAAATAAAGAAGGAAGGAAGGAAGGAAGGAAGGAAGGAAGGAAGGAAGGAAGGAAGGAAGGAAGGAAGGAAGGAAGAAAAAGAAGGAAAGAAAGAAAGAGGGGAAGGAAGGGGAAGGAGGGAGGGAAAGGAGAGAGAGGGAGGGAGGGAGAGAAAGAGGGAGAGAAGGAGGGAAGAAGGAAAGAAGGAGAGAGAGAAGGAGGAAGAAAGGAAGAAAGAAAGAAGGGAGGGAGGGAAAAAGGGAGAGAAGGAGGAAGGAGGGAGGGAGAAACAAGAAAATGAAATGAAATGAAAAGCAAAAAAATACAACATTTAATGAGATTCAGAGATTTTCAGATAAAATAACTGATACTACCAGGTAGAAAATACAGCCCAGCAAGTACTTTGGGAACAAATGTACAATTTACAATAATGGCACAAAATCTAGGCACATGGAAGATGATAATGATGATGATGATATTTTTCTCCAGCTGTCTCCCATTCCTGGAATATTTTCCCTCCTCAGTTTTGCCTCCTGGCTCCCATCAAGTCCTGGATAAAATCTCACCTCCTAGAGGAAATTTTTACTGATTCCTCTTTATCCTACTGCTTTCTCTCTGTTAATTATTTCTTATTTATCCTGTATATAGCTTGTTTGGATATAATTATCTGTTTGTTATCTCCCTCTATTATACTGTTAGTTTTTCAGGGGCAAGAACTATTTTTTGCCTCTCTTTATACCTCCAGCTCTTAGCACATTGCCTGGCACATAGTCAGTTTGACACTGATAATCTTATCATACATATATTTGAGTGAGTGAGTGAGAGGTGTGTGTGTGTGTGTGTGTAGTTAGATCCTTAATACATGTATGGATCTTGTGATACAGACTTCACAAAACAGCACCTTGAAATAGTAGAAAAACCCTATTTCTAGAATTTGCTAAGGACTGTTAAGGGGCCCCCTGTATTTGTTTTTTTGAGTTGCCATATTTTCCTGAAACACTGGATCCAGAGTTTGCAGAACACTTTGAATGTACTAAGGATGAAGTCTCCCACTTGAGCTGACATAATGGGTTACTGAACTCCTATGTGTCCTTGGAAGACAAGACAGGCTCAAGACAGTCTGCACAAGCCTAATGCAGACTGTTTAAAGCCTAGTAGTTACCAAGGGAAAAGAATGTAGCTTTTTGCCATTGTCTTGCTCTTCTCCACTGCATTATCTCTGCTCTGTGTCCCTTCCTGGTATCTGCTCCTTCCTTTGTCTAACTATCATAAGTATGCAAACTTCTGTATGAATTGTGAAATCTATGGATTGTGAACTCTATGGATTGTGCTCTATATGCATATTCATTTCTCTTGCAATAAACCCAGCTTACACATAAGTTTGTGTTGTGTATAACTGTTGACAAATTAAAGGATCTGGGTTTGAATTTCTGTGCAAGATGTTGCCATGAAGCTTTCTTCTTGAATTGCCATATTTTTTTTTAACAAAATCATTGTATCTTTTTTTTTTTGTTGGGCTTTCATAGACCAAGCCTAGCTCAGGATAATCTGAAAACTCAGGCTCAATATCAGAATAAAATGAAACATTCATACTCTACTTGATAGTTAACTAAAGGCTTACTTCACTCTAAAGAGGAAGAATATTCAGAGCAGGGAAATTATATATAAGTATAGAATGCAACATTGATTCATTTGGGTATGGTTTCTCCACCTTTGGGCTGCCCATGATGACCCCCCAGTTAGAAGACTACCAAAGAATTAGGGGATGATGTGTTATGTAGTGGATGTAGTCCTCCCACAACATAACTAAAGGACACAATCCTGTGGAAAGAGCAAAAAGAGGAAACTCTCATTTCAAAGCCTACTTAGTGGGCAGCTCTTTTTTGTTTCAAAGGCAATCTGCTTAATGCAAGGAGTCTCCCTTTGCCAAGATCACAGGTCCAAAATATCAACGAGGCAATTGCTTGCTTGTCCCTAAGTACGTAACTCTTCAATGCTGAGTCACATAGGCTCAGCTGATAACAGTAAGGAAATCTCAATGAATGCTCCATGGTATGACCTCTAATTTTACAGGCCCAAACTCTGTTGCAGGTGCTTTAGGAAACTAAAATTCTGTTTATGTGATGTGTTCAACATCAAAGAGAGAAAATTGAACTTAAAATCAGAAGATTTGAATTCTAATCCCTGTTCTGCCACTGACAATCTGTGTAAATTCAAGGAAGACACAACCTCTATGGGCTTTTGATCTATAAAATAAGATATCCTCTAAATTTCCTGTAACTACTTGAATTCTTTGATACTGAGGGGCAAACCAAGATCTCCTATATCTTTCAAAGTTAAATTCTACAGAGCCTTTAAAGTTCTCTGAGATTTTTAAAGAAGGAGTCAGGGATTATTATTCTTTTTGTAGTATTTTATTTTTCCAAATACATGCAAAAATAGTTTTCAACGTTCATCTCTGCAAAACCTTGTGTTCTAAATTTTTCTCCCTCTTTCCTCACCTTCCCCCTCCCCAAGACAGCAAGTAATCTGATATAGGTTAAGCATGTGCAATTCTTCTAAATATATTTCTATATTAGCCAGGCTGCACACAAAAAAATCAGACTCAAAAGGGAAAAATAACAAGGAAAAAAAAGCAAAACAACAATAGCAATTTTTAAAAAGATGAAAATACTATGCTCTGATCCACATTCAATCTCCATAGTTCCCTCTCTGGATGCAGATAGCACCCTCCATCATAAAGTCACTGGAATTGTAGGGCTTATTATTCTGAAGTAACTCATTAACTGTTTTTAACTCATTACCTGTTTTTATTGTCTGTTCTTATTTCAAATGGAAAGATTCATTCTGATTTTGTAAATGTAATGAGGACCATGATGAGATTCTTTCTATGAAGGAAAATATAAATGCTGTATTAAAATGAGGAAAACCAAATAGTGGAAGTTAAAGAAAATCAGACAGGGAAAAGAAAAAAAAAACTTAAATACTTACTCTTTGAAGTGGAACAAATTATGAGTTATACTGAATTACATGTTAGAGCATTAAGTAGGTGTTTACTGAGCAGTTGTGAGTCAAAATAGAGTAGCAACACATTAGTGGTATTATGATAAGCTTCTTCTTGGAGACTTGCTAATGGTTTCAATAAGTCTAAAGAATCTCATGTAACCAAAATAGCTTTCATTACTTTATGAGTATCAGTAACATCCCTCCTCCCTACAAAAAAGAAGAAAAAATCACTCTCAGAATACTCTGGAATTTGCTAAATTTCAAATTCAGACATGTTTTCCTGAAGGGGCAAAAAAAAAAAAAAAAGAAAGAAAGAAAACATTATTGTCTTTATTATCTTTCTTAAACATGTATGTAACATTCATGAGCATAAACATGAAGAATAAAGTGGATATTTCTATTTTGGGATGTGTTTCTCTGATTTCCAACGTCTCTTGGTGACATTTTAATGCTATGTTTTCTCACACACACAAAAAAAAAGTTTCCCTTTTCAGGTGGTGCTTTGAGAAATTTCTTCAGAATAATTATTTCTCTTTCTCTCTCTTTATGACAGAAAGCTAGTCCTGAGATTTTATGCCTGAGGAAAAATGGTTTAGTTAAAAGTCAAAATCAAAGTTCACAAAATATCAATTGAAATCTGACATCAACAATGGTGGAAGATTGAATTTTTTTTTACTTTTTTTAAGTGCAGTATTATTTTATTGATTTTATTAGTGTGGGAAACTAACTTCCAGTATGGAAATTACTTCTACCAATGCAGATTGGTAACTCAAGTATAATTTATAGTTTTAGAGAGTTGCGTGTGACCAGAATATATCAAAGGGAACCTTTGAATCCAGGTCTTCCTGATTAACACCAAGGTTCTGTTACTGGGGGATAAAGGATAAATGTCATGTTGCTTCTCTAAAATACAATAAAATATGCAGATTCCTAAGTGAAATACACATATGCTAGTACCATAGACAGATTTAATGAAAACCAGTACTTTGTCCTATAGTTCTTATCTAATGAATTAATATGGCAGATGTTCAGCCCAAGGACAAAACATGCTGGTTGGTAATAGAATTAAAATCACCTTGAATCACAAGACTCCTCACTTTGATAATAAAAACTAATATTTATATAGAAACTTACAGTTTGTAAAACAAGTGTTTTATATGAAGCATATAATATATATGAAATATGTACCATATTTTTCTGTGATATATAAAATATGTATGTAACATAAAACAAATATTTGTTTATAATATACATATGCATTTATAAAAATATGTGAGCATATATTTATATTTATATCTATAAATCATCTGGGACATACCTCTGTCACATGCATAGCTATTCCTACTTCAAGGCATCAAGGTGGCATCATGGACAGAGTGCTGAGCCTGGAATCAAGAAGACCTGAATTCATATTTATCTCACAAATTTATTAACTAAATGATCTTCAGCAAGTCACAAAATACCTCTGTCTCAGTTTTCTGAACTATAAAATAGGAATTATTAATAGCAATCGACCTCATAGGTTTATGTAAGCAACAAATAAGATATTTGTAAAAAGTGCTTAGCTCTCTAAGGCTTGGGGCATAGTAGATGCTATATAAATACTTATTTCCTTCCTTGTCAGTTCATGTTCACTCAATAACAAATCATGAGCCTCCCTGATACATTGAATTAGCCAGAGAATATAATTCACAGTTGTAATATGAACAACAAACTAAGACCCAACTCCATGCAGATTTGGCTAGTTTTGCCTAAAAAGTATTGAAACTAGATCTGGGAGAACTAATGCTCTAACCATTGACAGTTTCCTAGGGAGAAAAAATATGGCACAAAGAGAGACTAACTCCCCCTTAGTCTTCTGACCAACCATCCAAACTGTGATCAACACAGCACAAATATTTGTCGGATCTACTATATTATTGTAAAAATGTTATCTCTATTTGTGTCTCTGTATCTCTCTTTTTTTTCATTTCTATCTTTGTTTCCCTTTCCATCATCATCACCTATCTATGGGTTTCCCATTTCATTCTAATCATGAACCTGAGAGTTATCAGATTGACCTTACTCAGTCCTGCCTCTCAGATTATAAAAGGAAAAGCCCTTTGTAAGAATATTCACAATGGAACATTCTCTCCATAAATCTAGGATAAATTTTCCCATAAATGTATACGTTATGAACAAAAACAGTAAGTACATTTAGGGATCCTTCATGAAGGTTTAATATATGGGGAATACCAATCAAGCTATCTCAGCTTTAGTCTACTAGGACAAAACTCACTGTGGTCTGAACCAGATTAAAATATAATTGAGAAATGTTTAGCAAAATAAACAAAAGTATAATGTAGATAATGTTAATTTCTGGTTTTCCAAGGTAATATGTGGCTTTTAGAGATTGCTTTCTATTTAACTCTGACACTACTGTCCTAAATCATATTCACTAGAATATTTCCCTGTTAGAGATATATTTACAGATTTAATTCATAGTGACCATGCTCAGATGACAACAGGTGGGACCCCCCCCCCAGGTTAGAAATACTTTATTTTTCTGCTCCCCTGAGGAGATTTTGATATAGATAATTATCTAATTTCAAATTAAATACTCCCATTGTCCCTCTATTTGCTCCCTAACAAAAAAGTAAACCCGGGAGGCAAGCCTCCCAGTCCTTATTCCTGTTTTTATTATGCATATCTGTTAGCAGCATTGCCAAATTACTTTGGCAAACTATAGTTTGTTCAGCTAGACATAGTAAGGCAGGATTTGAACCAGACCTTCCTTAATCTAAGACCAGCATTCTAGCCACTACATGCTGATTCAAGTTATCCGAAAACACCCCCTGAGAGGATTATTCCTGCTTGAATTTCTGGGAACCACAGTGATGATACTATATTATAATCCCACCATGTCCTGAGATTAGCAGCTCGGCAGGACCACATACTTCTCTAAATCATTCTGTATGGCAAGCCCAAAGTGTGCTTTGTCACCCCATTCTAATCTCCCTTGCCCTCTGAAGGGGTGGAGTAGAGCTTTGCCGGGAGCCACACAGCACACTTGAAAGGGATAATCTGATGGGTAACTTCAATAATAATTCTCAGGTCTTGCCAAGTCATGGCACTTGGCACACCTGCCAAAACAGAAGTTTGCATGCTGAGGTGAGCTGGTGGGAGCTGTGGATGGGATTTAGTCACAGCAAGCATCCCTCACCCAGAGGGAAGACGGGATACAATGTTCTAGAGTGAGCCTACTCTAATCGAGCTACCAATTTGGCTCAAGGAGCCTTGTTCCACTGAAGGATTTATGTAGCTCCTCTGCTCCAAATATAAAGGGATGAAATGATGAGGTTTCACCATCACTCCTAAGGGACCTCACAAGTCCCTCAATACAGAAGAAGCGAGAGCCGCAGTTGGGTAGCATTTGTTCAACTCCGCAACAAGAGAAGGCGTAACTTCTTGGAAAAATTCCACAGAAAGGTATGTCAGGTTTTAGAGTGTAATACATTTGTGTTTTGAAGTAAGAAAAATGGCTATACCTTCTATCCACTATTTGTCTTCTCTCACCCCCACCCCCTTCATGCTAAATATCATGTACCAACTTAACATCGAATAAGATGTGTTAATGTATCTTTTCAAGTTCTAATTTCTGTGCTTCAGTGATGCATATAAATCCAGTTAAAAACAGCATCAGCATGAATTTAGCAGTGATGAGATTTAATACAATTAATGAAGAAAAAAATGTTTCTTGTTGATTGAGAAATAGCACAGTGCAGACCAAGTCTGAATTAGATAATTCAGAGAATGTTCATCACTAGAGTTCAAAAATAGATATCGAGAATTTTCTCATTATTTTATATTTATCTTGGACTCTTTTAAAATATCTGGAGAGACAGTTCACTATCAAAGTGAATAGTAAAATGAACTGTTCGGGGGTAATATAATTAGTAGAAGAGTTTATTTTGTTTTGAAATCTAATCAGTTTTAGAAGTTTGAAAATGATTTAAATTAATATTTAATTGTTATGGGTTTGATAAGAATCAAAATACATATTGCAAAAGATAATTTTTCAATTTTAAGTTCATGATTTTGAAGAAAAGGATTTTTAATTACTCTTTTCAATAATACCTAGAATTTTATAAATTGTAAAATAATATAGATGTGAAATTTTAACATACTTTAAACCACTTATTGCCTTTGAGATATTTAATCTTCAAAAAGCACATTATATAATAATAAATGAGTCAATAGATAATCAATTTATAACATAATTAATTTATAAAATAAAGTAATTTATGCAATATAAAATTAATAACATAATTATGTTAATAAATATAATAATATAAATCAAATCATTAAAAGAAAGAAAGAGACAGAAAAAGATCTGTCCATCTTCAATTTTGTGTTTGCATTTTTCCTTATGAATTAAACTTTTCACACTTGGGAAGTTTGGTTCAGAAATGATCTCTTATTTTTATTTAAAATTAACCTTAGCATTAGGTATTAGCTTTATTCTATTGCTATAAATTTGAAACTGATATGCTAAATTATATTCTTTAAACATTAGTATACTCGATGAACATACCAAGAATTTTCTAAGAAATTGTTTTAGAATTGTCTTTGAAACCATGACTTTTCCAAATTGATAGTGGTGGCAGGACTAATCTCAGAGCAGTAAAGTCCAATGGCTAGAGCATATGACTGAAGGGGTATGCAGGTATGATAGGACTTTCCATTTATCACCTAGCAACAACATTCTGTTTTTCCAAAATGCTTTCCCATTATGAGATACTTTTCCTTTCACACTTCTGCAAGATAAGGTCACCATTATTATCCTATTTTTGTAAGTGGAAAAAAAAAAAAGAACAGAAACACAGAATTATTTTAGAATCAACATATGGGCTTGAAAGAATGAATCGAAGCCTGAAGAAATAAGGGAATCTTTTAAGATAAAGTAAATAAGAATATTTTATTGAAAGTCAAAGGGTGATTTATAAGTGGAAAACATTTCTTTAAGAATTAAAAGTGCTTCTCTCTGTAGAGGAGTCAGGAAAGAAACGAAAAAGAATATATACACAAACATAAAATAAAGATCAAGAGTAGAATTTATTAGGTTAAAAAAAACGAGAGTAGCAATCCTGATCTCAGACCAAGTTAAAGATAAAATAGATTTAGTCAAAAGAGAAAATAGGAAAACTACACTATGTCAATCATATTAATATGTTTTAGACTATTTAAAATAACTAGATAGTTAAGGTTAGAATAGTGTTGTGGTATAAGAAATGATGAACTGGTAGATTTAGAAAAATATGGAATGACTTGGACCGATGAAGGATGATATTTCCATCTTCAGAGAAATAGCTTAAATTGATATATATGAATATACATGTGTGCATGTACATATATATGTATGATTATAGATATCTAAGTATATGTGTGTATATGTGTATACATATGTGAATATATACATACATAAATATGTGTATGTGTCCCACTTAATTGTAGCCTTCTTAGGAAGGGGGCTGAAGAGGGGGGTGAGGGAGGCAAAATAAAATAAAAAGTGCCCAGCAAAGAATCAATGAAAACCTACAAAGGAGCAAAGAAAAGATGCACATCTTTGAACACTATGTGTAGCATTTGTTATATAGATTTTCTTGAAATGGAAATTTGTTGCTTTATATTTTGAATTCTCTCATGTTTTGCTGTGTACATGACAATGCTTTTTTTCTTAATTAAAAAAAGTTTTGACCAAAAAAAGAATTAAAAATACTTCATAATGTATAATAACACTTGAAAAAAATAGGAGGCATAGACTACCATAAACTAAAAATGAATTTTCATTTTAAAATTTTTAAATGAATTCAAATAAAGAAAATTTTAAAACTATGTGCATATACAATTTAGCTTTCCAACTATGTTATTAAAATATGGGTAATGAAATGAAGGGCACAAATGTTTAAAGCACTAAGAAATAGGAGAAATGAAAAACAGTAAATGTGATCTGTAAAAAAAAAAGGGGGGGGGACAATCATGAGTGAAAGGAAAGCTGAGAAAGGCAGTTTCATTACATTACATAATAAAAGTATCAGCATTAATAAAACTATACTCGGGAAGGGAGTAGCCAGGAATTAGGTATAATAGAAATGCTGTCTTTCAAAATACAAAATGGAGCTTTTAGGAACTATGTGCTCCTTTAGCATGTTTTCAGATTGTTTCCATAGAGGAGTTATTATATATAAAGAGAAATCTCTAGATGATCAATGAATACGTTATGTTTTAGTTTTCAATGAAAGCTAAGCAACTTCCCCATGCCCAACAAACACACTTCTTTTTATTACTATTATTATTAATAATAGATCATACCAATCAATTGAGAAGGGAATGCCTAATAAAACTGTGCTCTATACACTGAAAAAAATTCCACCTAAGGCCAGATCTATATGATTCAATGTGAAGTAAAAGAGTTGTTAAATGCACTGTGAATTGGAGCTATTGACTGAACAGTCTCAATTTAGAATGACTCTGGCTTTTATTAAAAATCTAATTTAACGAAGAGAAAAGAGGATATTTCTTTTAATGGCATTATAGCTTTCTTTTTACAAGATCATGAAAGATGCAGGAGCCATTATATCTTGTCATTTTCTTCCCCCCCACCCACACACATTTTTATCCTAGAAAGGATCATAGAAATAAGGAATCAGAAGACCAAGATCACAAAGCTGCTTGGAGTATCCAGGTCTGATTTCTAATCTAGTGCTCTTTCTCAAAGGATAAAAAGCATAGTACTTTAGGGTCGACAAAACACTATTTTTAACTACATCCAGTAAGAAATGGGCCTAATGTCACATAACAGTCAAAGATGAGATTTAAGCTCAAATTCTCCACTACAAATCCACTATTCTTTCTACTATATCATGTTGTTTTCAGAATCTTTTTTTTTAAGTTGCAATACAGGAAAATTTCTTCTTTAGCATGCTGTCTTCTATAATTTTTTTAGTTTAAAAATATATATATGTATTATATATATATATAAAACATACTAAGCTATGCATAAGTTGTTGGCTAAATCATGGAGAATAATATTAAAATGAAGAAAAATAAGCTTCTTGACTTCAAGGAAGTTATAATCTAATTCCAGATGACACAATACAAATAAAAAAATAATGATTTTAATTCAACAAATAATTATTAAATTTTTATTCTGTGCCCAGAATTGTATAAAAGGAGATGGTTGATCTAAGAATTTTTTAAAAATGAAATAGTTCCTGATATTTTTTCTTGATAATATTTTATTTTTCAAAACACAAGATAAAGATTGTTTTCAATATTTGTGTTCCAAATTCATTTTTGTCTCTTACTTCCTCCCTCCCAAAGACAGCAAGCAATTTGATATAGGTTATACATGTATAATATTTTTAAACACATTTCCACATTTCATATGTTGTGTAAGAAAAATCAGACCAATATCTATGAAGAATATATGAAGGAAGTACTATAATATGAGATAAACTGAGGCTAGTTTATAAAGGATCTGGAAGGCTAAACTTAGGAATTTGAACATTTTTAGTGGGAAATTAGCCCATAGGAAATGGACATCATTTAGAGCTATAGGCTAGAGAGGTGCTCAAAATACCTCTATAACCCCTGACTTTTCAAGGTTCAATATATTTTAGATAATCAAAATTACTCATATATGACTCAAGTTCCTATCTGGCACATTCTCTGTCAACAGCTCAAACAGGATTCATAAATGGGAAATAGAAATAGAAATAAATGGGAAATAGAACTGGCTCTGTAGCTTGTCAGAGAACCTAGGTTCCTATTTTTTCTACTTACAACCTGGGTAATCTTGGATAAGTCAATTGGACCAGAGTCCTTATCTGAAAAATAAGATGATTGAATTAGGTAGATTCTTATGAGTTCTAAACTTTCAATCAAATAGTAATAGAATTAATTGTGCAAGAGTAGCAAAGAAAGTAAAGGTGTGTGTTCCCAACTGGCCTATAAGTTTCAATGTTTTCCAAGGCTAGAGATAAATGTATATACCATTTGTTATTTGCTCCTTTAGTTCCCATTAGGTCCCTAGTAGCTAGAGCCTGAGCTAAGCAAATTGCCTTGGAGTTTTCATAAGCTTCAAGAGTTCACTTTTATATCATGGGAGGCAAAAAGGTTATTGGTCAGTCTTTGCTTTATATTTCTAATATATCAGCTAAAAATTCCTCTACTCTCTTTTATGAGAGAGAAAGAGGGAGGAAGGAAAAGAGAAAGAGAGACAGACAGACAGAGAGACAGAGACAGAGAGAAAAGGAGGGAAGGAGAGAGATGGAGGAAGGGAAGGAGAGAGAGAAATGTACATGTGTATCATCAAATTGCAAGACATTAAAGAGTAAGGGAGAGTGTATGAAAATTTGACTGCTGTCCTTCCTTCTTAGAGAGTCAAAATGACATCACTCTGTTAGAATCAAGTTACACTGTGTCCAAAGGTGGCTGATCAGACCAATAAGAACTCAAAATGCTTACCACAAGTTAGGCACAAATAGTCCCTATGAACATTTGGGTTGGCTTCTCTAACTTTGTGCATCTCATGTTTCTTCTGAGCCACTTCTATTATGCTTTGCTCAAAGAGCACAATACCTTGTCTGATGAGGGCACACCATGCTAGGCGGTCCTGTGCCAGCATCTCCCATTCATGCAATTAATTCGGAAATAGAAGTGATTAGTAAGAAGACTATCAATTCTATAAATTTTGCAGAGAAAGGAAAACAAAAGATGGGATGGTAGCTCAAGAAGGCAGAAATATCAAGGGAAACTTAGGCTAGGGAAGATCTAGTCATGTTTACATGCAGGGAGAAGTATATAAGGAAGAAGGAGCGACTGAACATGCAAGAGACAAAGGGGGTGATTGATGGGGCAAATTCCCAGAGGAGACAGAATGGAATAGGATCAAGGGCACAGGTGCAGAGAAAAAGGAATACATTATGTTCAGTGTGCATTCTATCTGCAAACTCCCAGTAAGTATTATGGTAGTAATCATCACATTGAATAGAAAATATAGTCTGATAAGGTGAAAATGCCATATGTGGAGACAGGGCAAAGTAAACCTTTATTTGCATTTTAAGAGTAAGCTATCACATGCATCTGTGATGTTTTATAAAGAATCACATTCCTTTTCAATTGACAAGAATGTTAGAGTAGGAAGAAAACTTAATTATCTAAGTGAATCTCCTTTATTTTATAGATAAGTAGACTGAAGTTTAAAACAATCTGACAACCTCAAGATCCCATACATCAGAAGTAATCAAGTTTTTTTTATTTTTATTTCAGAATCCCTTTACATTTTTAAAACTTTAAAAAAACCTGACACAGCACTGGTCTAGAGCCAAGAAGACCTGAGTTCAAATTTGGCCTCAGACACTTTATTAGTTGTGTGACTCTGGCCACTTATTTAACCTCTGTTTACCTTAATCTCCTGAAGAAAGAAATGGCAAACCAGTACCATTTATAGCTATGTGCTAAAGATGGTCCATAGAATCTCCAGGAGTCAGATACACTGAACAACTCCCTCCCCCACCAAAAAAAAATATATTTTATTTATGTCAGTCATCTCAATTGATACCATATTGAAAATTAAAGTGTCTTTGTATTATTATGAAAATAAGTTTGACACACATAGACCCCCCCCTCCTGAAAAAGTCTCAATGATACTCAGGACCTCAGTAATAGATTACTACCTACAAAATGGCAGACTTGAGTTTTGAACCTAGATCATCTAAATTCAGAGGCAAAAATCTTTTCACTATCTCTTTCCTATAAACACTAGGATTTATCATATGTTTACTGGTCCCTGGACCAGCTTGCTTCATAAAGACTCATTAATCATCAAATATTTATTTAACTCAATTTTGAAATGTTGATCTGCATTGGGAGAGAGGGTTTGCTATATTAGCTATAAGAGGATCTTCTTATAGCTCTTAATGAAATCATAAATCAAAATCCTATCCCTATCCTGTGTAATAAGTATATTTATATCTCTGTATATATATATATATATATATATGTATACATACATATACATATATTTGTAGTTCAGTCATTTTATTTATGTTCTACTCTCCGTGACCTAATTTGGAGTTTTCATGACAAAAATGCAGGAGTTATTTATCATTTGTTTCTACAACTCATTTTATGGAAGACAAAATTGAGCAAAATAGGGCTAAGTGACTTACCGAGGGTCACACATTTACTAGTGAGGCCATGTGTGAACTTAGGAAGATTATTCCTGGACTGGAACTTTATCTACTGTACCACCTAACTGCCCCAATATGCATATAAAGTTATGTTGTGTATGTGTTTATACATATGTGTACAAATGTATAAAATCATTAATTTATTCAATATTCAGAAATATGAAGATCAGCTTAAAATGATGCAGAAAGAATATAAATTAGCTATTTGATACTAGGAAAGTTGTTTAGCTTAGTGTCCTTAGGTAATTCCATGACTACATGTTATAGATGAGTTGTCAAGCTATACCAATGAAAGATATTCCTATACTGGGAATTTCCTAGATCAGTGAGATCACTGAAAAAAAAAAATTTAAGTCAATAAGTCAACAAATGTTATTAAACATTTCAACATCGAGATAGGTGACATTGGTGGTGTTTCAGTGACATATAATTTCAAAGTATGTTCTGGGGATGTCTGGAGATCCCTTCATCTTGAGGTCAAAATTATTTTCATAATAAAACTAAGTAATTTTAATTACAGTTATCTGTTCCACATTGTGAGAGTTAGAGGCACAGCACTTCTATGATTTGGAAAATCTTTATTATTTTCTTGGTCTTCTCTTCATACCAGAGAATAAGTCTGGTATTAAAAGATGCAATACTCTACATATATTTTATGAATTTCAAAGTTTCTAAGATGTTTCTGTGTCATTTGCAGCTTTTGCATATTTTTCTACAGATTCTGCAAAACTCCAAAAATTCCCATTTAATTCTTTATGTCAACTTGTGATATATTAAAATCATGCTGGGGAAAGTCATTATGGAGAAGGGATAACTGTATTGATAGGTATAACTAACATAAACAAAAGTTCTTAGGCAGGGAAGAGCATCTTCTATGATTTTTAAATTTACAAAAGTATCCTGAGATCAAAAAGTTTGAGAATCATTGTTATAGAGCATATAAAACAGTCTTTTAACATTTGTAGTCTTATATTAATTGAGTAGTAAACATCTCTTATCATTAGCATATTAACTAGCATATTAACATTCTTTATTCTTGGTAAATTATATTTGGAAATTTTCTTGCCATATATTATGGCAACAATTAAAATAGCTAACATCTCTGGTACTTTAGGGTCTGAATATAGAATATTATTTCTGGGGAGGAGGTAAGAAGAAAAGGGACAGCCAAGAAATAAGGGAGCAATAGAAGAAAGAAGGGATGTGAAAATGACAAAGTAGCAGCAAGATAGGAATCTAGAAGGATAGCCACACATATACTACTGTATGCAAGGATCTAATCCAGGGACCATATGACTGTAAATGACTAGACTATAATCTAATCTATAGAAGTTTTTATTTTTTACAAAAGAACTATTCATGTCAAGATTTTCACTTGTTAAATGGAACAGAAAGAAAAAAATTAAAAATTTAAAAGAAGAAACCAGCATTTAGATTTAAGAAAGTTATCTCTCTGATGTAGTATTTTTTAAACCACAAACCATTTTATTTTCAATGCATGATTACTCACATAACTATTTACGGAAATTTGATTATGGATAGAATACCTATTGAACATTACGGTAGGTGTAACATCTGCCATCATAAGTCTGGATTTGGAGGATTTTGTTTTCTCCCAAGTATTTTATCTATGATTAGGAAATGCTGCCACCAGGTGAATGAATTGTGATGTTTAGGTTATGGCCTTGTGTTCCAAACAGTCAGGCTTCCTGTGGTTATGATTAACTGAGAGATGGAAATGAACATGTGTTGCTTTTATTACTCAATTATGTTTTAAAAAATTAGAACTCTTACAGAAAAACAAGAATGATAATGTTAGTTCATAACCCGGAGGAATAACAAAAGATTCATGTTTTAAAGAAGAAAACAGACAATACGGGATATCCTAGGTTTGTAGGTTCTGAGGTTAAAAGCACACTTAGCCAGACAAAGAATTCTTCAAGAAAGACCAGTTCTGGGCATAAGGAGTGACAGATATATGTATATTGGAGAGGGAGAGAGGGAAGGAAGAAGAATATGGAAGAGAAAAGAAATAAAATAATCTAGGGATTTTTTTCTCCATCCTTACCATTTCAGTGGACTAGATGTAGGATGAAATGAGAAAAGGCTACTAAGGTAAGAGGAAATATGGGAGGTTTAAAACATCTAAGCAGAGGCATTAACTTATATTAGCATATTACTAAATTTAAAGAAATAAATAATAAACACTTTAAAGGGAGAGTTAAAGAAAATAACTTCAAAGTTCTAGGTGCATTACATATATTTACTCAATAGCTTTACTCAACTTAATTTAGTCTTTCATACTGGCTTGGCTGTAACTAACTCACATTTCCAAATAGAGTTTAATTCTTGTACAAAGGCTCAAGTCACTTCTTTGCTTAATATGGCTAATTTAGCATCAGAATTTCTAATCATCCTTTTCCCCATCAATCATCATCACAAATTAATCTATTTCTTCTACTTAGAGCTATTGAAGAAAGGTTGCCTTACTTTAGCCTTCTGTATTCTGGATCAGTCTTATCCAAGTCCTTTAACCTATAAGTTATTCTCTCTTTAACTTCATATCACACACAAAGCAAAAAAGAAACAGCGTGTGTGAGCAAAACTCTGAGCCCTCCTCTGAGCAATTTTCCTCAGTCTCAAGTTTCCCTACCATATTGTGTCTGTCTTTTTGAAACTAGAGCTTTTGTTATTGCTAGTTGCAAAGCAATAATAAAATTTAAAACATTAAAGTTTTCCTATGCCCTAAGCAACCATCACATACACATTGGACCTATATAATACACCTTATCTTCTTGTAAGACACATTTAAATAGAATGAAACAGATTTTTAAACAAGTATAAAGTGGTGCCACCAAAATACAGAAAGAAAAAGAAAATATTTTCCCCATCACTATTTTAGTATCTGTCTGAAAACATTTTCAGTGGTGGGAAATTCTAAGTCAATAGACTTGTAAATGTTTTCAAAGTTTGATTATGACTTTGGGTGACTGGGCTGAAGTTCAGATGTCTGTACGTAATTTGTAATATTTGGGGCAATGTGAGAATGATGATGATGATGTTTATATAATTCACATAGATGTATTCATATAGTGTCCTATGCTTTGAAATGTATTTTACATATATTATTTCGTTTTATCCCCACAACAACCCTGGAAAGTGGGTGCCAGTGTTATCCTAGATTTAAAGATGAAGAAACTGAGGCAGAAAGGAGTTATGTGACTTGACCAAGGTCATACAGCTATTATGTGTATAAGGCCACATTTGAACTCGGGGATTGCTGACTCCATAGCCAACATTCTATTACATCATCATATGTATATGTATATACATATGCAAAAATGCACATTTACATGTATATACATATACACACATAGACATGCATGTGTGTATAACATATATACACATGTATATATGTATAATATATAATTTATATGTGTATATATTACATGTATTTATATATATATATATACACATATACACACACAAATCTTGTTGTTTTAATTGTTTGAGTTATATCCAACTCTTCATGACCCCTTTTGGGCTTTTATTGGCAAAGATTTTTAGAGTGTTTGCCATTTCCTTCTCCAGCTTATTTTATGTAAGGAAACTGAGCCAAACAGGGACAAGTGACTTGACTAGGTCACACAGCTAGTAAATGTCTGAGATCAGATTTGAATTTAGGAAGATGAGTGCTTCGACCCAGCACTCTGTGCACTATGGAACCACCTAGTTGCCACTTTTACAAACACCCATATACATATATGTATAGAGAGAAACAAAGTTTCAAATGACTATCCTGTTAATCTCAGGACAAAGCATAAGATCTTGGTAGCCTTAATTTCCTATAGTAAACTAAGAGTCATGGAAAAAACTGATGGTCAGATAAGTTTCCTTCTCTTCATGATCATTTAAAGATAGGAGTTTATCGATGGCAAAGGACCATGAAGTCACCAAACATCCCCACCTTCTTCAAGGGACTCAATCTCTGGCTCAGGGAGAGTTTTCTCTGAAGAACTTCAAAGAAAAGGTAATCATTTCTAGGAAAGTTTTTCAGAAAGTTATCCTAGAGTTAGGAACAGGAGAGAAAAACAGAAAGATTTATTAGTAGTCCTATATGATAATATTTGCCACCTTCCTATCCTTTCTCTCAGATAATGGATGAAAAATCCTTTTGAGCTTTCTCATAGAAAGGGGATGCCTAAGTACAAAGAAATCTTATTAACTCTGAGCTCTACAGTAACCCCTGTATTGACTTTACACACTGGGCTATAGAGACAAAATCCAATCACAATGAGGTGGAGTGGAAATTCTAAGCAGAGTAGTCTTTTTTACCTGCTATACAGTACTTCACTTCAAGTACCTTAATTATCAGAAAAAGATGGCTATTCTTTACATGCTATATTTTAATGTCCCAATTTTTTTTCATCCACAGGAAATTATGGGTATTAGCAGAGAAAGAGTAAATAAAGAGAGAGGAACTTTTATTTCCAGAAGCCCCTAAAAGGTCAAGGTGAATTTTGGATGTTTGCAAGTTATATAGTTAGCAGCCAGTAATGTTTACTAGAAGTATGAAAAGAATTCTAAGGAATCTGCCCATAAATCTCAGGGCCTGGAATGATAATCCATTACCTGCTCAAACTACTGTGGCCATATAGAGCTGTGATTGAAAAAGATTTCATCTAAGTCATTCACTAGCTGTCAATCATTTAAAAATACGTTTTATTGATGTCTTTTGCTCCTACGACATGGGTATTTCTGGATGCCACTCATCCACCCAAAGAAAAGAATCTAAATAACAAATATATGTGTCTATATATATATATATATATATATATATATATAGACACATATTTAAGGAAACTCCAATGCAATGAGCTCATCTGACAGTTTATACAATATTCTGCATCCATACTCCCCACTTTTGTACCACTTAATTAATAAACACTTAATCTGTTCCAGGTGCTGGGGAAATGTGTCTTCAACTCTTCTTTGTGTGCCCTTGGTCTTTTAAAATGACCTTATGTTTGACTTCACTTTAGTGTTCTTTTTATTGGAACTATTGCAATCATTTTGCATATTGTCCTCTTGGTTCTATTTGTTTCATTATGCATAATTCCATAAATAGCTTCCCTTGTTTCTCTGAATTCCTCATATTCCTCATTTCTTAAAATGGTTGAATAATTATATTCAGAAATTACAATTTCTTCATTGGTACCATTTTATCTTTGGACCCAAAAACAATTGGCATCAAACTAAGCAAAGAATCTGAGGGTTCTGTATCATAGTAGAGAGGCAGGAGATAGATTTGGAGTCAGGAAGATCTTGATTTAAAACTTGGCTCTTTCATTTGCTTCTTTTGTCCTCTTGGACAAGTCACTTAACCTCTGGACTTCAGTTTCCTCAACTGTAAAGGGGGAGATCAGACCAAGAAACCCTTAGCATCTTCTCAAGCTCTAAATCTATAAAATAAGTGTCTGTTCTTATTTGCAGGCCTTCAGAATGAAACAATTAGTTTTAGGGGATTGAGGAAATGCAATTAAGAAAGCGTGTGTTAGCTGGGCTATATATGATGGTAATAATAAGTGAAACATCTCAGCAGAGATAGAATTGGGACTATTCTAGTTTTCCACAAAACCACAGGAAAGAAAAGATGGGTTTTTATACAAATCCAGGGACTTTTTAAAGCTGCTGTGAGATAAATCAATTTCTGTCACTTGAAGTTGATTGATTAGGAAAATAGTTGTTTTTACCAGCATGAGCTTTTTTTTTTTCTAAAGAGTACTGACAGTCACATAAGTGTTTGCTATAATAGAAACAGCTAGTAGAGGGTATAGAGTAATCCACACTGGGTCCACAAGGTCACATCTACTTTAATGAAATGGGTAAAAAGGCAAAGCATGGATGAGGCATTTGTAAACCTTAGCCAACCCTGGAAAATTTTATCCCCTTTGTGTTCCATAGGAGGTTTTGCTCTTTCATCGAAACACATGTAACTTGACCTATGGACAATGAGGTGCACAGTGGTTACAACACTGTGCCTGGAGTCAGATTTCAAATCTGGTCTCAGACACTTAATAGCAGTGTGACCCTGAGCATGTCATTTACTTCCATTTGCCTCATTTTCCTCATTGGTAAAATGGGCTGAAGAAGGAAATGGCCCACCACTCCAGTATTTTTGCCAAGAAAAACCCACATGGAGTCATAAAGAGATGAATAATGACTGAAACAGCAACATGTATTGAAAACAGAAGAATTTTTTGATGTTCAAAATATGTGGGAATGCAAAACAGCAATTTTGAAAATATGACTTGTTAGCTTCTTACCATTTCTCAAGTTTTTCCAGCTTGGTAGAAGGCTCACAAGCAAGGGTATACTGGAGTTAGATGACTGTCAAAAGCCCAATGTTAAAATTTTGTAAACATTCATAACTTAGAACTCAATAACCTAGAAAGCAGTGTTTGATTTATTTTGTTTTTATCTAACTTTAAGAAAGTGTAAATAATGCAGATAAAATGTAAATAACAGATGAAACTTAAAAGTATATACTTTTTCCTTCTGAAGAGCTAGTAGTTAAACATTTACCAGTGTAAGACTGGTCATAAGTGCATTTGCACTTTCTTATTTATAGAGACAATAGTATGTTCCCAGCAGATGTTCAAAATAAGCTCTTTGTGCTGTTGATGTTCTCTCCCTCCCTCCTTCTCTCCCTCCTTCCATCTCTCTCTCTCTCTCTCTCTCTCTGTCTCCCCCCCCCTCTCTTTCTGTCTTCCCCACTCTCCCACTCTCTTTCCCTCTCTCTCCCTTCCTCCTTCCCTTCTCCTCTCTCCTTTTCCCTCTCTCACTCTTTGAATCTCTCTGTTTCTCTTTCTGTGTCTCTTTGTTCTCCGCCCCCTCACTTTTCTTCTTTTTCCTCCATTCATTACTATGGAGTGAGTTTTGCTAAAGAAATCACACACACACACACACACACACACACACACACACACACACTATTTAGAGATAAAGGGACTTTAGAAGACATATAGTAAACCATCTCATTTTATAGATGAGGAACTCGAAGCCCAGAAAAGATAAATAAGTTTGAAATCATGGATAGTAAGTGGCACAGCTGAGATTTGAACCCAGGTCCCTGATTTCTAAACCTTATATTCTCTTCTATAAAAGAGAGGATGGGGACAAAAGGGCAGTAATGGCTGAGGGGAAAATAACAAGGGCAAAGGAGTCTTTTTTTGCCACTAAGAAATATTCTGTCTCCATTGAGGGTCATGGATCTCTGAAATCCTTCTCTCCCTTAGAGATTTCTTAAAGATATAGGGAACCTACCCAATGACTCCTTAGGAAGCCTTGGTTCAAGAGTCTTCCATTCACATTTCTGAATTCTGATCTCTAAGGTCAGGCACAGAGAAATGGAATTCAAGTAGCATCAGGAGGAGATCCCTATCTCTTACAGAGCAGAAATCAAGTTCACAACATCTTGGCAACATGGTCAGAAGTGTCTGGCCTCCTTATCTCAATACAGTAGCAAATGAATTTTGAAAATTGTTTATTTTTTATTCTCCATTGTTCACCTTTATTTTTTTCTCTTTATTTTTTGTTCTATTGATATCTCCTTTTAGGGAGGCGTATATGATCCAATGGAAAGAGTACAGTGACAGGATATCTCAATTCTGGACCCAGTTCTCCCACAAATTTGCTAGGTAGCTTTAGGAGCACCTTACATCTGATTGCCTCAATTTTCTAAACAAAGAAGGCTGTATTAAATGATCTTCAAAGTCCCTTCAAGCTCTAACCTTCGATGATTAATAATTTAATTCAATGAGCATTTATTGGTTAAATCATTTAATGTTAGAGCTGGAAGGCTCCATGGAGATCATCTAATCTAATCATCTCATTTTTAAGTAACAAATGCCCTCAGAGATAAGGTAGCCTATTTTTTTTTATTTTTAATGTTATTGCTCATGACACTTTATCCAGTTTATTCTCTCCTATATCAATTGCCAGTTAATATTTTTTCAATTTTAATTTATCAGTGGATCTCTTCTCAATATTTATTAACCAATGAATTTCAGTTAGCTTGTACAAAGGAATATTCATTGAAAAAGTATAGTAAAAACCAAAGTACCCCTAGTCTCTTTGGAGAGTAGACAATCATCCATTACCCCCCAATAAGTTCAATTCTGGATACATCAAAGTAAATGGACATGTAAGTTCCTCCCTTGCTTGTATGATACCCCACATACCCAGTGGATTTTCTTCTGTGCTGAGTCAAATAGGTTTTTCCTCATAATTTAGTCCTCGACAGGCTTAACTACTAAGGTTATTGTATGTACTATGTACTATGGACTTTAATGGTGGGATTTCAAAAATGATGTGATATGGTCCATCACCAATATTTATACAAATAACATCAGGAAAGAATAAATATGAGTCAGAAGATCATCAGCAATTTGAATGAATAGCCAGTCTGAGTGAATGACTGGGTCACTTGGAAGCCCTTAGCAGCTCTTTCCTCACTGGACAACAGGGAAGGAAAAAGAGCTTTAGTTTACCCAAGTGTTTTATATGCATGCATACTCAGTGTTGAGTGAGGAGTGTATTAAAAACTTTTTGTGACCATGCCACAAGTCACCAGGGTATGGTCAAGATATCTTCACATTCTCTGAAGCAAAGAATGGGAAAATTTCTTCCATTATACATTTCTGACAAGCAGGCTCATCAAGTTTCTGCATGTGCTGATTCCTGACAGGAAATATTTTACATGCTTAAAGTACTGTGCACTCACTTCTAATCACCATAGCATACTACCTCTCTTAAAAGCAATTTGTTGACATTCTCTTAATTTATTCTTATAATAATCATATTAAATGCATACTGCAGTTATTATTATTTTCCTTCTAAATTTGAAAAAAATACCAAGACTAACATCTTCAACACTCCTTTTCTCTTCTCATGCTTAGTTATCTTTTACTAAACCAACCAGACTACTGCTTCATTCACTAAGGACAATTCAAGGAAAAAGGCATCATCATATTCACAAAATAAATTTAAGAGAATATATCCTATTTCCCACTAGATTTCTTTGCAAATGGAAAAAATATTATTTAGAATAGTTTTCTGGGGGAAAAAACAGAATTTGAATGCAGAGTGATATTCAACTCTACTATTAAATACATTTGATAGTCATAAAATTTTTAAATCCCTATAGTTTGAATAAAATTAGGTAATATTCTAAGTATATTGGTATGTATCTCATTTAGTATTTATATATAGGAAGGAACTAAATATAAGTGATACATATAATCATTGTAGTTAATAAACAAGAACCTAAGATATGTCTCCTGAGCAACCAGCATGCAGTCCAAGATGCAACAGTTAGAATCAAACATGGGAAAACTTATTGGTTTAAGAGAAGGAGTATGATATGGCTGTATATTGTCACTGATTTTACTTACATGTAGAATACATCATGTGAAATATCCAAATGGATAAATCAAAAGCCAGAATCAAGGTTGCAAGAAGAAATATCAACAGTATTAGATATGCAGATGATACCACTCTGATGAGAAAATGAAAAAGAATTACGAAGGGTGAAAGAGGAGGGTGTAAAAGCTAATTTGAAGCTTAACATTAAAAAAAACTAAGATCTGAGCAACTGGTCCCATCACTTCCTGGAAAATAGCAGAAGACATGGAAACTGTTAGATTTTATATTTTAGGCTCATAGATTGTTGCAGATGGTGACTGCAGTGAAGAAATTAAAAGATGCTTACTCTTTGGAAGGCGAGCTATGGCAAATATTGATAGCACTAAAAAGTACAGACATTACATTGTGGATTAAATAAAGTCCATATAGTAAAACTTATGGTTCTTCTAGTAGCAATGTATGGCTGTGATAGTTGGACTACATGGAAAGCTGAGTATCACAGAATTGATGCTTTTGATTTGTGCTATTTGAAAAGACTTTTGAGAGTTCCTTGGACAGAAAGGAGGCCAGATAAGTCAATACTTAAAGAAATTATTCTCTGGAAGGTCAAGTACTGAAGTTGAACTTAAATACTTTGGTTACATAATGAAAAGACTCATTGAGAAAGACCCTGATGTTAGAAAATTGAAGGCAAAATGAAAAAAGGGACAGAAGAGAATGAAAGGGATAGATGAAAACAATGAACTTGAACTTAGGAAGACTTCAAGAGATACTGGAAGATAGAAAGGCCTGTTTTGCTGTGCTCCATGAAATCACAAAGAACAGATATCACTAAATGACTGAACTACAACAAAATGTGCTAAAATAAGTTTACAAGAAAGGTTAAAAAAATTAATTCCTGCTATCAAACTATTCATAATCTAATGAGATAGGTATCATATAAGGAATTGTAAACAAGTTACATATAGGAAAAATTGAGGTTAGTCTTAAAGAGAAAGCACTAAGATTAAGGGATGACTGGGAAATGTTTCTTTCAAAAGATGGGATTTTAACTGAAACTTGAAGGAAATCTTAGAAAACTGAGACAAGACAAGGGTCTACTGTCTTGTAGGTAGGTAGGTATATAGCACAGCTAATGAAAATAGAATGAAGAGATGGACAATCTTCTGCTAAGAACATCAAGTTCACAGATCACAGAATATGTAGAAGAGTGTGAATTAGAAGACTAGAAAAGTAGGAAGGAGTTAGATTAGGAAAGACTTTAAATTCCAGAGGATTTTGCATTTTATCCTGGAGGCAGTAGGGAGATACTGGAGTTTATTGAGTAGGGAGGCAACATGGCCAGATCTATACTTTAGGAAGATCATATTGGCTGTTGAGAAGATGGACTGGAACAGGAAAAAAATTTTGGTAGATAAACCAATCAAAAGGCTATTTCAATAGTCCAGAAATGAGACGATGAAGCCTGTACTAGAATGATGGCAAAAGCACAGGATGGAAAGGGACATATAAGAGAAATGTTAACGAAGGTAAAATTGATAGACCCTGGCAACATATTGAATATGTGTGGCAGGATGGGGATAAAAGAAAGTCAGAAGTTGAAGATAATGCTTAATGTGTGAGACTGGATAACTAGGAGGATAGTGATATACTTGACAGTAATGGAGAAGTTAAAACGAGGGGAGGGTTTAGAAAGAAAGATCATAAGTTCATTTTTTTTAACATATTGAGTTTAAGATATCTAAAGATGTCCAGTTCAAGATATCTACTATCTAATAGGAAATTTAAGATGAAAGAGAAAAGTTCAGTAGAGAAATTAGGGTTGAATAAGTAGATCTGAGAGTTATTGATAGAGATGAAAAAAATGAAATCATAGGAGCTAGTGAATAATATGAACAAATGAATAATATAGGAGAAGAGAAGAGAGCTCAAAATGGAGTCTTAAAGTTTCCTTTGATTAGTTGGAATTATTATTATTTAGTAGGAATTATTATTATTCTATTGCTAATTACTGTGTCTATAGCCAGTAATGACATATGTGTACAGGAAATATGCATGAATATAAGGTAAGAAAAACTCAAGTTTTCCATAGTATAGTAGAATGAAAATCTGCTTTGGAATAAGTGAATCTCAGTTCAAATCTAGATTGTCACATAATATCTGTTTGATTTTGAACAAGTCACTGAAGTTCATTGAGCCTCAATTTCCTCATCTGTGAAAATAAGGTGATTATATGACCTTCTAACTCTAAATCAGTGATTCTATGATCCTGTGATCATAGGATCTAAGAGGAGAGGCATTTCATATGGCAGTTTTAGGAAACAAATTCTTCCCAAGTTGGATTGAAATGGCCCCGGTAATTTTATACTCAGGAGGGAAAAGGAAGATAGAGCATCCGTCTAGGTTAAGCAGACCCCAGATGCCTTTTGATTACAAAAAACATGAATAAGAGCTGGCAAAATTCCTCTGGTGTCAGGAACTGGACTTATGGACTCATCAGTCATTCTAATCATTTCTATCTATCTGGTCCCCATACCCTCTGAGTAAAGGGTCTATCTAGTCTGTTCAAACTGCATCAGCACCTGCTAGAATTCTTCATAATCTTTGCTGTCAAGTTTTTTGCTTCACACAAAGTGAGCCAAGAATATTTACATTCATCAACAATACTACAAATTATCCCTTCCTCCCACTGTAACAAATCTTCCTGAATTTACCACATTTAGATCAATGCTGCCTATTTCATGCCTCCTGGGTTTTTGAGGTACATTATGCTTCACTGGTAAAAAATAATCCAATTGTTCATTTGTACTCCCATGCATCTAGTTTGTTTAGAAAATACACTCAGTGGGATAGAAATATTGGATAGAAATAGCAACTGGAGCTTTATTTTATATAAGGGGATCTGGGGATTATGAAGAATTTGTTCAAGATTTTGAAAAGTCAGCTTCCTAGATAGTTAAATTTAATGCAGTAAGGAAAAGAAGATATTTTCTATTATAAAAATAATATTATACTGTCCATGCATGACATTTGTCAATTTTTCTCTTTTGGCCTGGTTAACAAACTCACTGGCCCAAGGGACTAAGGTGCCCTCTCCCACTAAGGGTTCTCATCTTTAGAGTCACATAGACTAGGATCAGTCCTAGAAGAGCCTGTCCTCTAAAATGAGGGATAAAGCTTTTACCTTATTATTTCTGGCTCATTATATCCCTAACCCAAATTATCTACAGATGATCCCTTAAATGAAGCTTTAATTTGGCCTTTATCTAGGACCTCTCCAAGGAGTTTATCATGGGTATTTCATGTACATAATAGAAAAGGTAGGACAGCTATTAATTTTTCCAGTAAACATATAAATATGTGTTTGCACCACACAAATTCTTCCAACAAAAAGACTCACAAGTATGTATTGAATATTTAAATATATTGTGCATTAAATATTTAAAACATGATATAAATACTTAAAGCATGAATAAGTAACCTATAATTCCTGTATGCTCACAGTATGAAACTATAATATTTTTAAATGGTCATTTTATATTTGCCTTGACTGAACAATTCACTCAAGGTCCATAGCTCCTGGTAAGCTAAGGCATGGTGTAGGTTTATTGCCTAATTCATGATTACCTTTTCCTCTAAGAAGCATTAGCTAAAAGGACAGGCCTAAAGGACAGCCTAAATTAACCAAGAACTTCTGGAGTGGAGGTAGCCATCATCCTTCAGTACTCCATCTCTCAGGATTAATGGTGGATTGTCTATGTCTAAGAAAAGAAATACAGAGCAGAAGAGAAATTTATGGTCTTGAAATACAGTCTATAAACCTATCATGTATAAGCTGTTGTCATAGTTGGGAGGGAAAGAAAAAGAAGAAGAGAATGAAGGTTTTTTTGCTTCCATTCACATAAAGTCCAAAGAAGACCCATCCAAATCTCAACTTACACATTCAGAAGAGAATAAGAGAATCTGTCTCTTCTTTTAAAATCTTCAGAATAGGAAATTTTTACTAATCTTTTTTGATGAGCTGTGTGACCTGGCAGGCCACTGAAATTCCTTCAGCTTTAGTCTCCTATTGATAAAATGGGAAAAATAATAATAATACCAAACTCATAAAACTGTTGTAAGAATTTAATGAAACTATATATGTGTGTGTATATGTATCTATCTGTAGTACTTTGCAAAATTTAAAGTGCTATATAAATGTGAGCAGTGATGAAGATGGTGATAATAATGATAACCCCTGTCCAAATGGAACATAGGAAGAAGAGTAGTACTTGTCTTGTGGGAAGTGGCCAAGGAAGAATCTCAGTAGTACACATGAAGTGTACTATTCTATGAAGTGATTCCATAAACCAATCTCCAATTTTGTTCCATAAGGTAGTCTCTAATCCACATCTTAAAATACAAGTGAAAAACCTCCCCCCAAAAAAAGTTTTCCCTGAAAATCCTTGGAGAGAACAAGAGAGATGCTGGGCTAAAATCTGATTTTAAGAAAATGATTTCTAGAACTTGTCTCCCATAAGAAAAAAGACCAATGATATTCAATGATAACCAGGGGCAACAGAGAAAGATATAATTACTTTAGCCATCTTTGTTGCAAAATAGAGGTAAAAATTAAAATTATTTAAAGTAAATGCTTCCTGTATTAGAGGGCATGAGTAGCAACTTATATAGTGTTCTAGGGCAGTGGTCTAGTGCCATATACAAAAGATAGCTGTAGACTGGTAGATATTTGAGTCAAATAGGACAATGTATGTAATGTGTTATATAAATGTTAATATTTATTATAAAGTTTATTATTTTCTAATTAGTCAAAACTCCTATTTAATACTAACTCTGCCCTTACCACTAATTTAACACTATATGAAGTAAAAAAGAAATATAAGCTATGACACATGCTCTCAACAAGCTTAGCATCTAGTCAAGGAGGTCTGATTTACAAATACTGAAATACTTTCCAATAAGGAGTCTGTAGACTTTAAGCCTAGTTCTTGCTCTACTTTATTTTAATTTTATTTTTCAAATAATATTTTATTTTTACTCAATTGTATTTGTGAAAAAAATTTCTAACATTCGTTTTTGACTTTATTATTTAAAACTTAAAATATAAAATAAGAAAAAACAAAATAGAAAAAGAAAGGCAGGAAAAGAAAAAAATTGCCATGTGCCCAGCAGAACACCAGAAAGGATTCAAAATATGTAGCAATAAATTTCTATTTTAAGGAAGCATATATAATAATAGAAGACATTCTATTTATAACTGTCTATCTTTTATTTGTTTCTTGGTAGATTTTCTTTTGTTCTCTGCTGTACACTTTTTATTTTATTCTTTTTTTGCCCTTTCCTTTCCCAACCTCCACCAAGCAGGCTATAGTTAAACATAGATATATTTGTGTATATATGTATATATATACAAATGCACACACACATATACGTATATACACAAACACATACCTATATATACACATGTATACAAGCATATGCATATACTCAAACACATATATACATATATATCTAAAATGATATTAATATGGCTAACACACAATATAGATTTATCTTTGATTGACTCTTTTTTTTACCTGTTCTACTCTTTATCCTGAGAAAGTAATATCATTTTTCTAAACTTTTTCATCATCTATCTAATGAAGTGTATATCTTGTAGGTATTTTCAAATTTTAACATTTTATGACTTTGTTTCTAATAATTACACAATTATTTAGTACTAAAATTGTGAACCAGCTGTCAATAACCACTGGATCAATGACTTAATTGGCAGGTTCCTTAACTAGCTCCTTCTCCTTTTTGAAAATGAGGGTTCCTTAGTAGCCATTCTCCTTTAGATATGTAGCCTGTAGCCTCCCTTTCAAGTCCCTCTTTCATGATAAATGGCTCCTTCCATCTCACTGCTTACATACTTCCATGAATACATCACTCATGTGTATTAGAAATATCTGTCCTGATAGTTGTATTCTTTCTCCCTCAAATAACCTACAGTCTCTCTTAATGTTTGATTTCTTGAACACAAAGCTAGATATCTTACTTTGACAGCTCTAACTCAGATTTTGGGGAAATAAACTTTATACTTTAGATTCCCCCTTAATTTTGTCTTCTGGATTTCTAGTCCCACATATCCTTTTTGCTTTAAGTCAAAGGAGACTTTCCAATATTTGGAAGAAGAAGACATAGGTAAATATCTGTCCAACCCCAGAGACATCCATCCCCTCCAACCTCATCCCTTTAATGACACCAGAAGGAAGAATGGTCAAGTATATATAAATGATATAAAGGTTTGAAGAAGGTTTGGGGCAATTAAGAAAGATTTAATGGAGGAGGATTTGAGCCATAAAATGTGAAAAAAGTTTGATGGAAAGACGAACTGAGGGAATTCTGGATGAGGACAAAAAATTGAGCCCAAGAATAAAGGCAGGAACAAATAAAGAATGTTCATGGAACTGAGAGGAACTTGGCCTGGTGACTGGTTAGGGTAAAGATATATAATGAAAGCCAGACTTTATATTTGATGTAACAAAAATTTTGAGAATAATGTAACATTTTTGAATAGGGAAGTGACATGATGAAAATGGTAGGAAGAGATACAAATAGGGCTAACACAACAAATGAAATTATGTTTCTACTTAACACAAAATAAACTGGTACATGCAAGCATTTATGTAGGGCTGGTTTGCTTCTAAATAACAAATGAGATGATGCATTTAAAGCTTTTTGTAGTTCTCAAAGTGCCACATAAATGTGGCATAATGTTATGAGAAATGGAACACTTGCCTATAAGAGTTGGTTGATACTAGAATCAAAAGAAATTATGGAATTTTCTTTCATTATCAATAAATCTTTAAGAAAAATATAGAAGTAAAAATACCTTTTTGACTGAGATAGGGAAGTGACATACTTGAAGATTATCTTCAGTTCTGCTGTTTTCCCAATGCTTAAAAAACCTAAATACTTTTCACTTTACAGAAGATAAAAGATGGCACAATCAAAACTTCAAGTAGTTTACAATCTAACTACTTAAACTACCATTAACTAAAGAAAGGTTTCAAAATCCTAATTCTCCTATTTAGTTTTAAAGTGCTCCATTACTCACTAAAATTATGTTTTACCCCAAAGCTTTATATATCCAGTGAATACAATGGCACAAAGGTTAGGTAACCATATTTATAAGCAAGGCTCTTGCCTGATGTTACTGTATGACTAGAGATAGATTTCTACATCTTTGATTTGAACATTCTTATTTGTAATACCTTCCCTATATCTCCAGGTATGAGGACTGGCTAAAACTGAAAGGAATCTGGAGAGGTCACTTAGGAAAGATATGTGAACATTAACTTACACACAACTCACAATTTGAGAATACAGAACCAAATTAAAATATAGTTTGTTTGATTTTAATGTGTTGGTGCATTAAAGAAAAAGAAATATATGAACTTGTGTGGTTTTCTAAATGAATATGTGGTCCACAAGGATTCTTATATACAATTCAGTGGCTCTCATTTGCACTAACCTAATCCAACCTCCTCATTTTACAGAACAGGAAATCGAGTCCCAGAGAAGTTAAGTGATTTGCCCAAAGGTACATTGACAAAAAATTAGAAAAGTTGCATTTCGACCTAGAAACTCTGCCTCCAAAGCTAATGCTCATTCTCATATATCATGCAGCCTCTCCACTTTACACCAGATTTTTGCCTATAGCATTAAAGTGCAATGAATGAGGGTGGATGAGTATTCTTCCACCTAGTAGATCTTTGAAAATAGGACAGCTGTTCAGAGTTGTGTTGAGAAGACATTTTGCCTGGACTTGATGTGATCTATGGAGATCTCTGAAAGCCCAGATGGTCCCCGAGTATATGACTGTAAAGTGCTAATTGGCCATGGTTATATCTCAGGCACAGCTGTTTCCCCATTATTCCCCTTCCATGGGACTTAAATTCTGATGTAAGAAATGAGCAAGTCATGCACTTTCAAGCTGATCTGACTTCTTTGAGAGAAAAGAACTATATTTACATGATGCTTTTAGCTTTTCAAAATACTATCTTCACAGCAATTCTGTGAGGCAGGTGGAACCTTTGAGGTAGTTTATGACATTTTTCTTCTCATGGAAATTGCAATAAGAACAACTTATTAACTTTAGGCTTTCCCATCAAAACCTTGAGGGGGGAAATAGAGCTCTTTGATTGTCTCTCACTAGTCTTATTTTGATATTTCCTTTAAAATATATTTCTAAAGTTGCTATTGATTCTGCAGTTTATCTTTAGTCTTGAGGATATAGAAGTGGCCATCAATAATACATAAACACTGAAAGAAGGAATCTGGCTTTTCATCTAGATTCAAACTATATTTTCCTTAGAAAAGTATTTAGAATTGTTCAATGTTGCTGCTGAAGCAGAAATTAGCCAGCTGGCCTCAGTATTACTCAGAACATCTAATTAAGTTATGAAACTTTATAGAATGATCTCCTTCAAACTTTAAAGAAACAACTGGCAACTTTTGTTGAAATTATATGGAATCATTTATTAAATAAAAATTTATTAAGGACCTATTATGTACACAGGTCAGCTAAGGATACAAAGACAACTAATAAAAAGTAGTCATCAAAGAGTTTATATTCTTGATAATAATAGACTTTATCCCACAAATATAATTAATATTGACAGTCACCAATTAATGTTAATAGCCAAATGTGCCAGTCATTAATAATAATAATTAGCATCCTCCAAACAAGGAGCTCCAGCTTAGGACTTACATGGACCACATTCTTCTATCATGGGGAAAATCTCCTATACCAACAAATAAATGCTTAACACAAATGACTTACAAGCATGCATTAGCAATTCTTAAAACATGAAAAAGTGACCATCACTTTTCTTAGGAGCTAAGAGGAATGTGACAGGGAAGTTCAATAGATGTTTTACTTCTGTCCCTGACCTGTATTTCTGAACAACTGATAAATCTAGATTTTTTAGTAAGTCGAAATACTGCTTGGAACTATGTATCTAAATACCACCATCACTATTGTGGATGAAGGTCAGAAGAATACCCCCTTCTCCCATCCTTGCTGAAAGTCCGAGAGAAACTCCAAGTGAAATGTTCCAATTAAAGGAAGGGAAAGAAGTTGTTTCTCCTCAGCTCCATTTGTATTCTAATAAACAGTTGTTCCTGACTTGGTTGTGAATCCTCTTCAATACAATTCTATAGTCATTGAGACCAATAAAGAATTTCTACATCAACCCAAAGTACAAGTTCCTTGCTGCTAAAGGGAATTCATGAGGATTCATGTTGACAGCCAAGTTGCTCTTATGTAGTGAATCACCCCTCATAAATGTCCAGGACATTGGTTCAAATAAGTGAATGTGCACCTTCAATAACATTCAACACTTAAAAAAAAGTCTCAGGAAGTAATTTTGCATTTGATACAACTCTGAATATTGAACAAAATGAGAAAATGGTATAATTCCTAGAGTCTATGAACCTCTAATTAAGACATAATTTTGAGGAACACAGATGCTTGCCCAGTGAGCAGAAAACAGAACCTCAGGTTCTGGTTGTATCTTCTGTTCTGTATTCCTTTTCTTGTGTGGTGAGGTAACCCAATAGCAATCTTGAGGTGGATGTTTAGGGACTTGGAGTCTACCTTATGAATTTGAGTGTTAGAACACCAAAATGCAAGAAAGAGAGACTAGATACATATGTTAAATAATTAAGTAGTCATTGTGCTTCATATACAAGCAAAAAAAAATAGTTTAGTGAAGAAGGTAAGTGGAAGAGATGATGGAATTCCATGTCCAGGTGAGGGTCAGGGCTACAAAGCAGAATAAATTCTGCTAAAAACCCTCTCAGAAGATATGGAATTTCAGAAGCTTCTTGAGTGATAAAGAGAGTATGTTAGGTTAACTGGGAAATCAGTTAGCATTACAACATAAAAGGTAGTTTGGTTAAAGTATGAAGAAGAGAATGATTAGAGGAAAAGTTAAGTTATATAGTAAATGTACAGAAAAGTAGAAAGAAAAAGGAAAAAATACAGAATTCAAGGGGTCCTACTAGGGAACTTGAAAACAGAGGACAAAGATCCTTGGGACCTATTGTGAGGATTTAAAAAGCAGGGTGAAGTGGCTAATGTGATGGATACAGAAAACTACTTTGGCAAAGGTACAGAAGCCTGGCTGGAGGAAAGCCAATCTCTTGAAAGGAGACATCTGGTTACTCTAAATGTTTTCCCATGTTACCAGCCTGTGAAAGAATAGGCATCAGCCTACTCAGAATTTCCCTTAAAAACAGATTCTCATAATAAACAAGGGAATAAAAAGAAGACAAAGCATATATTAAATTTTATTTAGACAAACTGATTTCATTTAGACCTCAGACCTATGGAGACTATACTTGTTTTTAACTAAATTTACTCTTCCTAGTTTTATAAATATGCACCTAACCCTCTTATTGAGTGTACACACTGCTTCTTTAAAACAGAGTGGACAGGAAATTCTAAAACTGAATAGGGATGTGTTTCTGTGCAAGTTTCTATTCAAGTTTCAATAATAAAATGCTTCAAAATATAATCGTTCCATATTCGTTATATTTATATATCAAATATAGAGAATTCCCTAATGGAAAACAAGTTTAAGTTTTTAAAGTTTAATTTAAAAAAAAAATTATCATTGTAATTTTTTAGGTTCACTTTATCTCTTCCAAGAAAACAAAAGTTCATCTCATTACTAGTCTTTATTCTTTCTGGAACAAGTTATATCCAACTACCTGAAGCAAACCTATTTTGTATCTTATTGTTCTTGCCCATTCTGCTTGTTTCAGTGATAAATTTTAGAGATGATCTGAGGATAGCTTTTGTCTGCATATAACAGGCATGCCTCCTTCTCTTGGGGGCAAAAAACAAGTTGTCCTGTCTCTTTCAGACAAGCCACATTTCCCATGACAGGAAAGGGTGAAGGTTAAATCTCCTAAAACAGTTGCACTGTAGTAGTTTATTTTCCTTTATTTTTGCAGGAAATGAATAATCAATATATGCGAAGGGAAGTCTTCTGCTGTGAAACCTGTCATGATCTTAAAAGCTTCTGGGAAAAAGAAATTGGCAAGCAAACTTGCTATCGGGAATTGGAAGAAGATCGTCAGGGAAAAAGTGCCCTGTCAAAGTATGTAGTTTTCTTTTTTGTTTAAGTGTTTTTGTTGATGACTTCTGTTTCTTACGTCATAATAGTTAGTCCCAGGTGTCTTTCTCCCTCCCCTTCCCAGATTGTCATCCCATATAAACAAGAAAAATAGCAATTTTCTGAAGAAAATTTTTCATAAATGATGGATATAAAATGGAAAAGAGACTGAAAACATGTATAATATGTAACACTTATAGATCCCTCACCTACACAAAGGGATGGATTGAAATGTATCTTTTCATATCTTGTAATTTGAGTCCTTCTTGAAAGTTATAATTTTTGTCAAATTTACTTTTGATTTTTTGGTGTGTGAGCCCAATATCTTTCTATTTACATTATTGTTAATTACTGTATATATTGTATATTTTCTGGCTCTCCTTAACTTCATTTTTACACTAGGAAATAAAGATCTTTTCCTGCTTTATATATGCAGTTATAGAGTTTCTGGTTCAAAGAGTATAGATATTTTAGTCACTTTATTTGCATAATTCTAAATTGCTTTCCAAAATGGTTCTACTATCTCACAGCTCCACCAATAATATATTAATGTGCCTACCATTCCTCAACAGCTCCACAACTAAATATTTTTATTTTTGTCATCTTTGTCAATTTGTGGGAAGTAAGGTGAAACCTCAGAGTTGTTTTGATTTGCATTTCTCTGATATAAGTAATTTGGAACATTCTTTCACACAGTAGTGCAATTCTTCCTTTGAGAACTATTTCTTCATGGTTTTTGGCCATTTATGTATTGGGAACATAGGCACATACATAAAAGTGTATGTATGAATATATGTATATGTTAGATGATTGTGCATTCAACGCAGTCTCTGAAGCTGAGATGCAACGAAATATTGATCAATTCTCTGCTGCTTGTACTAAGTTTGGCCTAAAATTAGCACAAGAAAATATAGGTCCTCCATCAACCAGAATCACACCATCCATATGTGAAACCATTGGTTATAGTAAATGAAGGTTTTTTTAATAATAGCTTTTTATTTTCAAAATACATGCAAAGATAGTTTTCAGCATCCAACCTTTTCAAAACTTCATGTTCCAAATTTTTCTCTCTCTTCTCCCTTTCCCCCACCCCCTCTCCTAGACAGCAAGTAATCCAATATAGGTCAAACATGTTCAATTCTTCTAAACAGATCTTCACATTTATCATGCTGCACAAGAAAAATCAGCTCAAAAAGGAAAAAAAAAATAGAAAATAAAACAACCAAAAAAAGGTGAAAATACTATATTGTGATCCACAGTCAGTTCCCAATAGTCTTATTTCTGGATGCAGATGACTCTTTCCATCACAAGACTATTGAAATTTGCCTGAATCACCTCATTGTTGAAAAGATCCAAGCTGATCCTCACATAATCGTGTTGTTGCTGTGTACAATGTTCTCTTGGTTCTACTCACTTCACTCAACATCAGTTCATGTAAGTCTCTCCAGGCCAAATGATGAAGTTTTGAATGCTGTGGATAAGTTCTATTACCTTGGCAGTATATGATCTAGGGATGTCCCACATTGATAATGCAATTGACACATGCATTGCCAAAGCTAGCTCAATGTTTGGGAGGTTTTGAAGTGGTTTGAGATAGAAGACATATTAGACTGGCTACCAAACTGAAGGTCTTCAGAGCCATTGTGCGGACCTATTGTTGTGTGTCTATGAAAACTGAATAGTACACCCATGCCATGCCAGGAAACTTAATTGCTTCCATTTGAATTGCCTTAGGAAGAGTCTGAACATCACCTAGCAGGATAAGGTACCAGACACTGAAATCCTTTCTTAAACTAAACTGCCAAGCATTCAAACTCTACTGCAGAGAGCACAGATTTGTTGAGCTGGCCACATTGTTTGAATGCCAAAAAAAAGATTATTTTATGGAGAACTCACATAGGGCAAGTGCTCACAAGTTGGTCAGAAAAAGTAACAAGGATACTCTCAAGGTCTCTCTTAATACAATCTATGTATGACATAAGAGACACTGGTACAGGACCACCCAGCATGGCTTGCTCTTGTTAGAAAAGGTGCTATGCTCTATGAGAAAAGCAGAATTGAATTGGTCCAGTAGAAACATGAAATGCTCAAAATTGGAGAAGGGATATATTGTATAGGGATATAGGGAAAATTGTGTCAGACTTGTGACAGAGCATTCTGAGCTTGCATTGGTTTGATTAGCTACAGTTGGATACACTGTAATTCAACTCTAGCGTAGTGATAATATTTTGGTCGTCTTCGAGTACAAAGGAGAACAACTAACCAGTATATACATATATACTGGTTACATATATATGCTTTAAAATCTTGGATACTAGATCTTTATAAGAGAAATTAGGTTGAAAGATTTTTTTCCTATTCAACTACTTCCCTTCTTATCTTGGGTGCATTAGTCTTGTCTGTATAGCTTTTCAGTTTCAGATAACCAATCAATCAATAAATAAACATTTATTAAGAGCCTACAAAATTCCAGGCACTATTGTTAAGTGCTAGGGATACAAAAAGGGAGGATATGACAGTCCCTGCCCTTAAGTCCCCTTAGTCTTCTTAAAGAGATTACAACTTGCAAACAAATATACAAATAAGCTATAAACAGAATAAAGAGGAAATAATTAACAGAGGGAAAGCACTGGAATTAAGAGTGGTTGGAGAAAGCTTCCTATAGAAGGTAAAATTTTAGTTGTGACTAAAAGAAGACAAGGGATGTCCATAGTCAGAGCAGAGGACAGAGCACTTTGGACATGAGGAATAGTTAGAGAAAATGCCTGGAGTCAAGTCTTATTTGTGGACCAACCAGGAGGCCACAGTCACTGGATTAAAGGAGGTATAAGAAGCCTGGAAAGGTAAGAGAAAGTTAGATTAAGACAAACTTTGAATCCCAAACATAACATTTGTATTTATTCCTGGAACAAAAGGGAGTCACTGTAGCTTATTGAGCAGAGTGATGACATGATCGGGTCCATGCTTTTAATCAAAGTTATCTATTTTATCTTGTATGATCACCTCTGTCTCTTGTTTGATTATAAAGACATCTCCCATCCAAAACTGTAAGAAGTATATAATGCTTCTAATTTTTTATAGTCTGATCATCAATGTTAAGGTTGCATATCAATTTAGATTGCGTTAGATGGTTTTCTTTTTTTAAGCAAGAATTTTCTCTGAAAATATGTATTTTAATGAGATAAATGTAGAGAATCTTCATATAAACCATGTGAAAATTGGGCATGACTCCTGACAAACTATGTTTACCTTGGGGTCTCTGCAGAATGTTTGCCTATACATACATACATACACACACACACACACTACACACACACACACACACACACACACACACACACACATATATATATATATATATATATAAAATATCAATATGTCTTGTGTACTCATCATTCTTTCCACTTGGAACATCACAGTTTGACTCATTCTTCTCTAAGAATGTTTCGTTTTCCTGCAAGCAGTCAGATATTAAAGATAATACAAACTTTATTTGAACCAACAACAAAAACAAAGACAAATTTCTAACCAGGTCCAATATCAGGAATTCTCTTTCCTTTTCTACATATTCAAAAACCCTTCTCAAACCAGTGAAGTGATGGGTGTAAATTCAATGCATGTAGTTCCCTATTGAGTCAATCTTTCTTTACCTTTGAGATAGTAGTGATGATTTAACCTGCAGAAATGGCCTATGTTCAATTAAAACAGTGCCTTTTGATCTCATAAATTGAATCATAGCTCTAGATATTGAAGGGAGGGATGTTAGGGTCCATCTTTGTTATTAATTCATTTTTCTGTCATGTCTAACTCATTGTGATCCCAGTTGGATTTATCTTGGCAATGATTCTGGAATGGTTTGCCATTGTCTTCTCCAGCTTATTTCACAAATAAGGAAATTGAGGCAAACTAGATTAAGTGACTTGCTCAGGTTCACACAGATTTGAATTCAAGAAGATGAGTCTTCCTGACTCTAGGACCACTGCTCTACCCACTGTTATACCTAGTTGCTCCAGAGGCTGTCTAGAGCCCTTTACTTTATAATTGAGGAAACTGAGATTCAGACTTCAGGCTGAGTGACCCAGGAAAGTTCAGAGGTAGTTTCAGAATCAGAAGTGGATTCACAGGTAAAATTCAATGAATATTCCCTGTTTAGTCCAAAGTCTCTGTGCCTGTTTTTCAGTCTCAGTTTCTCTCTGTGATTTATAGACTACACATCAAGGATCAGCTCAAGTAGGTGAACCCTGTCATTACTGAACTATCAATTTCTGTGATCTCCACTGATATTGTGACTTTGAAGCTGTGATCAGTAAAGAGTCAACATAGGCCCTATTTATCATTCTAAGGACATATAGGATGAGTTTCTCTCCTTGTTGCTTCATCTAGTCTTTTAATCTACATAAGAACACTGTTGTTACTTGATTTTCTATTCATTAAGACTAGCATTTGTTAATCTTGACATGAATATAATGATAGGTATAACTGGTCAACATTTCTATTAAAGTCCATTGTAACTGAACTGAAACCATTAAATTATTCATGTATATTTGGCTCAGGATATCAATTTCTGGTCTTTAACTCAGTGGTAGAATGGATAGAGATCTGGGATGCAACCAGGAAGACCTGAGTTCAAATATGACCCCAAACACTTAGATGTGTTACTGCCTCCATTTCCTCAATTTTAAAATGGGAATAATAATAGCACCTACCTCCTAGAGGAACAAATAAGATAACCATTGTAAAATGCCTGACACAATCTAGGTATTTGATAAATTTTAGTTTCCCTTCTTCCTTTCATAACAGGAAAAAAATAATATCCTATTTTTAATTTTAGAGGGGAAAATTATCTTCTACTTAGAAAATTGTTGTGTAATTACATAATGATTAACAAAACCAATTGACTAACAAGTCAAGTTAACAAGTATTTATTAAGAATTTATTATATGCCAGGTGAATGGTAAAGTGTTGAGGATATAAAAAGCAACCCTGCCCTCAAGGAATTCTCAAGTAACTCAGGGGAGATGACATGTAAACAAACAACTATGTAAAAGCAATTATTTATTAATCACCTATTATGTATTATACACTGTTGTGTCATATAAATACATTATACTTTCCTATCTTGCACCAATGTTACTGAAAATAATGTCATAGTAAATTAGCTTCTGAGAATCATAAGAGAAGTTAAAAGAAATAAGGTGAGACACACAAAATGATAGGAAGTAAAAAAGCAGAATCAAAAGAACAAATGAACAATGAATAGAAATAATGTCAACATAGAAAGACTACAAAATTATGGTCAGATAACAACTATCAATGTTAGAACCATACTGCCAAAGTTAAAGGACATGTTCTGATTTTTGTCAGTTAAGAACAAACTCTGAAAAAACTGATTGCTTTGGTTTAGAAACCAGCTTGAACCAATTTACTTTGAGCTAAATATTTGCTATACAAAAACAAAACAAAACAAAACCTCATTCAAATACATCCTTTTTCTAAAAGGATTGTTTTCTTATATGATGACCTTATATTCTAAAAACTTTCATAAGCCAGTGGGCCTTTCTTACAGGCATTTTTGATGACAATCCCCCTGCCCCTAGCCTCACATACATACTATTTTTATGGTTCACCCTTGATTTCTAAATAAATGTATCCCATAACTATCTATAAGAGCAGAGGTGTCAAATTTACTTCCTAACACCAATAAGCAGCTCCACAAAACTCCCTGGTGCAGGCTCCCAGGTAATTGGGAAATGTTTAACAAAATAAATAGAAATTCAATATAATGTAGATAATGTTAGTTTGTAGTTTTCTAAACCAATATGTAGCCCACATAGATGCATTACTATTTAGTTTAACAACACTTGGGAATCTACCTGACCATTATCCCCCAATATCTCCTACTATATTTATGTCCTTCACATTGTGCTCTCCCTCCCTGCATTGTAGTTTTAATATATCACGGGCTGTCATAAAAAAATTAAATGGGAATTTTGGGGGAATTTTGTGGAATATGTAAATGATACAGAGCCTATTACCAAATACTCAATCTAAATTTTACAATAAGGTATGGTAAACACCCCATAAAAGAAAAAAGAAAAAAGTTCAAGATTTTTTTATATGAAAGGATGGCCAAAATTTTACATGGATTTTCCAGATCTTGGGGTGCCATGCCCCTAATGCCTGACTTGTGAAAGAGATAATTGTACTTCTCTCTGTCCTTTCTAGCTGTAAACCAGAAGCACTTGGAAATCACTACATCTATTAGTTAGCCAGTTAGAAGAGGGTTAAAAAAGTCTGTTAAGGCCCTAGCAGAAGGTTAAAAAAAGTCTGTTAAGGCCCCCTTCCCATCAGAATGTTAAGAAAAATCTTAGTGGTTTTCTTGTTTTTTATTTTGTTTTGTTTTATTAACTTCTAGTTACTCTAGGCCTTCCTGATAATACAACAAAACAACTGGTGTTAGCATCTGTTACTCCCCCTCAAACTGGGCTAACACAGCAACATATTCCATCAAAAACTAGGGAGAATAAAAACAAAATGAAAACAAGACTTTTATCACAGAGCTGCTAATTAGCCCACATCTACTGGCTCATTGTCTAAATGAAATTAAGCAAAGTCTAACTCAGTTTAGCAGTCCTGCATCCTACAGGCTACTGATACTCACAGCTGTCAGGTGCATCATTACAGCAGCACTCTTAAGTAAAGGCAAAGCCAGTGAGAATTTTGCCAATTTCATAAAAAATAACTGTTTGATCACAAAAATACTAATTAGCACAAGCCTGCTGGCCCATTGTCTGAATAAAATTAGTCCAGGCCTAAAGCAAATATTAAACAAGTGCAAATTAATAGCACACATAGAAAAATAGATTTAGAGCTGGAAGTCATCAGTCATCTATTCCAAAACCTTTATTTTTACCAACAAGGAAACTGAGGCTTTGAAGGCTTCAAATCTATAATATTTCCTACTTTACTATACTACAATTTAAGCAAAGTTAGATAAGGATAGGAGACCAAAACTCAGCAAGAAATGAATGACTCAATCCGTCTTTTCAAATCTTTTTAAACTAGAAAGGCTATGTTTTTGTTCAGTCATGTACAATTCTCCATGACCCCATGGACCATAGCATGAGGACCTTCTATCCTCCACTATCTCTTGAAGTCTGTCCAAATTTGTATTCATTGCTTCCATTATCTATCCATCTCATCTTCTGCCATTCCCTTTTCCTTTTGCCTTCAATCTTTCCCAACAAGAGGAACTTCTCCAGTGAATCCCATTATATGTTTAAGCTTCAGCTTCAGTATTTGACCTTCCAGTGAATAGTTTGAATTAATTTCCTTAAGTATTGACTGAAAAGACCTCCATTCTCTGCAAGGGACTCTCAAAAGTCTCCTTCAACACTACAATTTGAAAACATTGAATCAGAAGCACTCAGCTTTCCTTGTACAGCTATACTACTGAAAAATCAAGGGCTTCTTGGACTTTTGTTGACAAGGTGATATCTCTGCTTTTATGTATGTTTTCCAGATTTTCTATAGTTTTCCCTCCAGGGAACAAATGTCTTTTAATTTCATGGCTGCAGTCATCATCTGCAATGATTTCGGGGCCAAGAATATAAAACATGACACTGTTTTCTTCTCCATCCATTTGCCAGGAAGTTATGGGACCAATTGTCAAGAATTTAATGTTTTTGATGTTAACCTTCATGTCATCCTTTATACTCTTCTCTTTCACCCTCAGCAAGAGGTTTCTTAATTCCTATTCACTTTCTGCCATCAGTGTTGCATATCTACATATGAGATTGTTGATATATCTTAAGAAGGCTAGTTAAATTTACATTATAAACTTTTCACAGAAACTTCTAAAATTCTCTTTAATGTTTTACTTGGAAAGAGGACTTCAGCTAACTGTTGATTTAAATGTTTATATTAATTTATTTTAAGAGTGACAGACAGATTTAAGGTGTTTTATTGATGATTTTTGTTATTTTTTAATCTCTATAACTTCCCAACAATGTCATTCCCAGAATCTTCACTTGTAACAAAGAGAAATACACATAAAACAAATCAACACATAAATCCTGTTTGATAGGGATATTCATCATTCTATATTCATAGTACACAAACTCTCTAAAGAAGGAAATAGTCTTCATAATCAATCTTTAGGAACCAAGTTCCTACATAACTACATTATTCTGAATCCCATTTATTCTTTATTTCTTTTGCTTTATTTTGATTGTGTTATCTTCTCACAATTCTGCTTCCTACATTTATAGAGTGAGTTTTTAAACAACCAAAATGTATATATCATAATAGACCTAGAACTTGAGTTCAAAACCTAATTCTTCTGCTTCTTGTACAATCTTGGGCAAGAATTCTCTGAGATTCATTATTCTTTTATCTATAATGAGTATTTAAGTCAATAGACATAAGGAGACTTCCAGCTATTCATCTGTAGTTCAGATTGGGTTTTTTAGGTTTTGGGGGGAAATTGGGAGGAGTAGTACATGTCTATTACATCTAAGCTATAAAAGGATCTCACTGTGCTGTTGTTTGTAATAATCATCAAAATCATCAAATCAAAAATTTGCCACAGCTCACACATTTTAGAGAGTTGCCTAGGACCTAAAAGGTTAAATGATGACTAAGCTAGTATGTGTCAGAAATAGGACTTGAAAACCAAATCCTCTAACTCTAAGATAGATCTATCTATTTCCCTCTACAGCATCTTGCCACTCAAGCGAAGTAAACATAGTTGGTTAATTCATGGAATCCAAACACTATGTTTAATAGGCCAAAAAGGTCAATGTCTATTTAGCTTCTTTATTATCACAGAATCCATCTCTTTTTCTAACCATTATCCTGACAAACCCAGCCTGAAAATTATCAATAAGCTAATAAAAAATTTATTAAGTACCTACCATGTGGATACATAAAAGCAGGTAAAAGACAGGTCCTGACCTCAAGGAGTTTACAATCTAAGGATGATTAAACCATATTAACATGTTGTACCAGTGTTGAGGTTTGATGTTGAGGGTTGAGAGATTCCCTAACTGCAATGGGATCCCCTTGGCCTGTGGCCCATGGCAGGCTTTGAGAAAGAATTTGCAAACCCCAATGAATATAGGCACGAAGTTTGTGCAAAAAATGGGTTTATTTACACTAAGAAAACAGCTTTCTTAGCAAGCAAATTCCTGTTAGGAATTAGCCAAGGTTTACACTGATAAAGACCCTGTGGGCTGACCAAAAGGAAATTAAGCAAAAACTGGGGTTCAAATTTGTCTTTTATTAGCTTTCTGAGGTTTGAGGCTTCTTTGATCTTTGGCCCCATGCTCAGGGCCAATCTCCAGATGAATCTGAGAGACTGATTTTCAATTAAATTCAGTTCAAATTGAATGAGATTACTTGTCTTGGGAGTTTCCCTTATGGACAAGAGGTTGTGCCCCTCCCAGAGGTCCGGAGGGTTTGAGGCCCCGAATCACCCTTCCCTCAAAGATTCCTTTCTAACCCTTCCTTCTCCCAAAGATTAAAGGGGGCACAATTTACATCACCAGAAGTGTTGAGGGAGATTTAGGGAAAACACATTAGTGAAGGAGTGATGATATCAAATAGTAATATCTTTGCATTTTATATATATGTAAATGCTTGTGTTGGTATTAAAAACATGAAAACTCAGAAATGTCAGAAGTGAGCTTTGAGTTTGAGCAATAACTCCACAAATAGGTGACCTTCAAGTTTAATCGGGACAGTTTGTGCACAAAATTATTCAACAAACTAAATCCAAGTGCCTTTTCAAATCAAAGCCAAAGCAAGAAAAAGCAAATATATTGCCTCTACTATTCAGTCAGAACAATCTTTGCTTATCTAATGAGAAAAAAACAAAAACTCTTTGAGTTTGGAAGGATTCATTAAAATTTTGGGTTATCTCCACTGGGTTACCATTCCTTGCATTATTTTTACTTTCATAATCAAAGATTCAGAAAAGTACATGTGAAGCAGTGAACCTACCAGTTGTTCAGTGAACTTCAAAGATTGATGGAAGCATTTAAATGAAGTAAGATACCCAGCAGGTGGCAGTAGGCAGACTGAATAATCACAAACTAAATTAATATGTAATTTGGTAAGTCTGTCTTATTGTATGAATCTATACTGTTTAAGGCTAAATTACAGCAATAAGTGAGGACTCAAGACCACAAACTAAATCACTATTTTTTTCTCAATAGTATTTTATTTTTCCAAATACATATAAAGACAGTTTTCAACATTAATTTTCTAAGACTTTGTGTTCCAAATTTTTCTTGCTCCTTCACCTTACCCCTCCTCAATACAGCAAGCAATTTTATATAGATTAAATATGTGCAGTCCTTTCGAATGTATTTCCCTATTTGTCATGTTGTGCAAGAAAAAACAGACCAAAAAAGAAAAAAATAAACAAACACAAAAGGTGAAAATACTATTCTTCAATCCAAATTCAGTCTCTATAATTCTCTCGCTGGATGTTCTTAGTTTCTAAACTTTTGGTTTTTCTGTGTCTTTTTTCTTTTGTGCTGGCCCTTGTGTGTTGTCTGCAGCTTCTGCAAAACTTCCTAAAAATTTCCATTTAATTTTATGACAAACCAGGATATAGCAATCTTGATGAGGAAAGGCTCAATGTGAAGGGATAATTGTATTTTTGAGGCTTATTGGAAACACAGTTGTAATTTTTATGACTTAGATTCAGACTGGTAGTAGAAAATAATCTGCTTACCTCAGTTTAGCAAGGAAAGAAGGCTGAAGAACTTCAGGTTGAAGGATAAGTAAAAGAGTAAAACAAAAAAAGAGGGACTTAAAAACATTGATGTAATGGCCACTCAAGGGGCCCTTTTCTGCACCCCAGTGATGTTCCACTCTACTTCCTCCGTGGTTCTCTCTTAAACTACAGCTGCTATATGGAGATAACATCTGCTATTACATTTTTTTTTCTGTGAAAGACTGCTTTTGCTTCTGCTGCAGTTATCATCTGCTATGGTTCCTTTTTCATCCAAGATAGTGTTAGCAGTTTTTTGTAAGATTACTTTAGGCCAACATTCTTAGAGATAATCAATACAATTTCATTTTTTTTAGAAGTTAAGCCCTCAAGTATACGTAGTCCACACAAAAGTAACTCTCAGGTGTCTGTCAAATATCATTTATTTATTTATTTATTCATTAATTTGTTTATATTTTTAATTATTTATTCAATCATTTATTTATTATTACATACTTCTTAATGTATCTAGTCATTTATTTGATTGTTTAGTCATCTATATATCTGGATGCATGTTTGCATGTATGTTTATTTCTTTGTTTTTACTATATTCACCACCCTGACTCAACTTTCAAAGAGAAGTTATTAAGTCCTAGCTTCTACTTAGATTACCTAAGTCATTTACCTGAAACTCACATTAAGCATTAGATCATGCACATTAGCTTTAATAAATCCAAAGGAGGCATTTGACAATCCTGGAAGATGAGATCTAGAACTGTCTTTTACCTTCTATTTCTGATACTATGGCAGAGAATCTTATTTCTGTTATAATGCTTAGTGAATGTGCAAATTATGAAGAGGCAGTAAGATTTAAACAAAGAAAAGATTAAGAGACACCCTTGTTCAGATACTTTAAAATCATACATAGAAAAGAGGCATTGTTCACACACCTGGAATAGCTTGATTCAATTGAGATATGTGATCAGTTATATATTAGAGATCAGTTTTCAGTATCAAATAAAAAAGTTAAGATTAAATATAGAAAAAATAATTACAACAAATAATATTCATCAATTAAAAACAGAAAATGGCATACCTAATGGCATAAGCAAAATTCAATAAATAACAGTATTTACAACAGTGCTCTCTGGCTTCCATATTTGATTCTATATTTATAAAGCAGGTTGGTAGCTCAAGGATAGAGCAGTGAGACTGACATTAGAACACCTGAGTTCAAATCTGACCTTATAACCTTGGTCAAATAACTTAACTTTTGTTTGCCTCAGTTTCCTCAACTGTAAAATGGGGATAACATTTACTTCCCTCAGCTTTCAGTGCATCCTAAAAATACTTTGAATTGTTAATAACTGCATAATACTGAATTTCATCTGTGTCCTTACTGAGCCAAGAAACCTGCATCTCTCTACATTTTGATTGTACTTTACTTTTGATGAAATTGAATGCTACTTTCCTAGAGATGGATGAACAATCCTGCTGGTATACCTTTTGGATGGGACTGTCCAGCATGGCATGTCCTCATCAGAGAAGGTGCTGTGCTGTATGAGCAAAACAGAATTGAATTTACTCAGAAGAAGCTTGAGATGTGCAGTTATAGAATCCATCCCAAATGTTCACAGGGTCTATTTCTGTCAGACCTGTGGCAGAACATCCTTAGATTATATTGGTCTGATCAGCCATAGTCAGACACAATGACACTCAACTCTAACATAGTAATATAATTTTGGTCCTCTTCCAGAATGAAAGACAACAACCAAACAAACAACCAATCTCCCTAAATCATTGTGAGGATCAAATAAGGTAATATTTGTAAAGTACCTAACATGAAATAGGAGCAATAAATTCATACTTCCATCCTTCTGTACATCTATAAATCAATCTCATTTGTTAAATATCTTTGTATGCAAACCACTGCATACTTATAGATAAGTCATAAATTTATTCCCTAAAAACACGATATTAAGTGAAAGGTTATAGGAGGGAACTAATCCAATAGGAAAATGTTATAAATGGTCCATAAGCAAAAGACATTCATGTGAAAAAGATCAAGGATTTTGTTGAACCATGACATCAATATAAGTAAATAGTAGAACATAACAGTTAAAAATAATTAATATTTGTTACTTAAGTTGCATGAAGAAAGGCATAGGATCTATTATTCTGATCTATTCTGCCTCATTCAAACAGGCAGATGTGTTGAGTAATACAATAGCCATTATAAGGCACTATATTTCAGGAAAAACATTCAGAAACTTAAGTACGTCCAAAATAGATTGAACAGAATAGAGAAAGGTCTGAATAGGATTTCATAAGAGGACTGGTTTTACTGAGGTCAATTCAAAAAGCATTTGGTAAAGAGCACACACACACACACACACACACACACACACATATGCTATTATACTAGGTGAGAAGGATAGAAGAGCAAGAGACAAAACAGTCTCTCCTTCAGTGAATTTGTTATACTGAAAGGGTACTCAAATCACACAGATAAGTAAATGTAAGATATAGACAAGGTAAATATTAATTTCAGAATGGGGGGGTTAGTAGAATACTAACTATATTAATAAGTTCAAGAAAGAAGCAGCAAGACAACAAAGATTTGAAGGAACCTACATATTTAAAGAGATAGAGATAGTAAAATGAAAAAAAAAATCCCAAAGCACTAATAATTAGAGAAATGAAAATTAAAACATCTTTAAGGTTCAATTTCATATTCATCTGCTTCATAGAGTTGACCCCCCCCCAAAAAAAGGAAAATGACGGCTACTGAAGGTTCCACAAGAAAACAGGCACATTTACACACTGTTGGCAGAACTATGAGTTGGGCTTACTATTCTGAAAAAAGATTGTCCAAAAGGGTTCTAAGCTATTGCTTAATGCAGCAGCACCATTGCTAGGTTTATACCTCAAAAAAATCAAAGAAAAAGGAGAAGGACTCATTACATTCAAAAATATTTATAGCAGCTCCTTTTGTCATGGCAAAAAATCAGATGCCCATCAATTGAATAAATAGATGAACAAAGTATCATATGTGAATTTATTGTAATACTGTTGTGTTGTAATGAGTTATAAAAACAACAGTTTCATAGAAAATTGGAAAGATTTGTTTAAATTGAGGCAGAGTAAAATGAGTAACACCAGGAGAACAATTTTGTAAAATAATAACATTGTAAAGATGAACAATTTTAAAAGGTTTGAGAATTCTCAACATGACTAACTACAATTCTAGAAGACTAATGATGATGCATGCTTTCCACCTACTAATAGAGAGGTTAGGAATTTGGGATATAAAAGATTTTTTTTGACATGATAAGTGGGAAATTTTATTTTGCCTAATTATGTATATTTGTTACAAGAACTTTGATTTTTTTTCTAATGGGGGTGGTATAGGAAGAAGAAAAACTAGACCTTTTTTAATGGGAATAAAATCAAAGTTAGAAAAATGCAACACTAGGTAACATCAGTTGAGGAATAGCTAAATGAAATTTGGTACATGAATGAAATGTAATGTCAATGTGTCATTAAAAAATGATGACAATGGAGAAATGAAAGAGGTATGAGAAGACTTATTTAAATTAATGCAAAATGAAATAAATAAAACCAGGAATACAATAAAATAAAGGAAAAGAACAATAAAAAAGCAAACTGAAAGCTAAGGAACTATAATGATTATGTTTGTCCCTGGAGAAGAAATAAACAAACACCATCATCCTTTCCTTGTAGAAGTGGGGCTCTTGGATATAAAATATATATTATCAGGCTCAGTTGATGTGTTGGTTAGCTTTGGTCAATATCTTTTAATTTGTTTGGGTTTTTTTTTTGTTCTAAATTGTTAAAACTGTATATATCCTTTGACCCAATCATAGCATTGCAAAGCTTACTAGGTGGAGTTTGAGATTTATACAGAAATTAAATTAATGCAAAAAGAAAGCTACTATTGAAATAAAAAAGAGGAACAGATGAGAAAGAATGTTTATTCTCAAACAGAATAGATTTATGTATTATGTAGTATTATAACAGTCTTTGAAAACATTTGAAGGATTGTCATATTGAAGATGGATGCAACTTGTTCTGATCATTCTCAGAAAGCAGGACCGGAAGAAATAGGCAGAAACTGAAAAGAAGCAGATTTATATATAACTAAAATCTTTCTAATGATTAGAACCATCCCAAAGAAGAATGGACTTTTCCAGAAAGCAGTTAGCCTCTCTCTTCATTAGATTTCTTTAGTGTTTACATGATTACTTTTTCCAAAGCTGCATAAAAATTATTTGCATTCAAATTGAACTGAAGCAGGTGTTAGGTAACTTTTGAGATTCCTTCCAACTCATGACATAAATTTAATCAAAGAAGAGATAATGTGGGGGAGAGCTATTTAATGAAGACTATTAAGAACACTATGATGGGAAATTCTAGTTCAATACTAGCATACAAATTTTTTTCCAATAGTATTTTATTTTTTCAAATACATGTAAAGATAATTTTCAATATTTATTTTTATTATAAATTCATGTTCTAATTTTTTCTCACTTTCTCCCTTACCTCTCCCCTTCCCAAGGCAGCAATCTGATATAGATTAAATACATACAATCTTTTTATACATATTCCCATATTTGTTATGTTGTGCAAGAACAATAAAACCAAACCACAAGAAAGAAAAAGAAAAACAAAAGGTGAAAATATTATGTTTCAATCCACATTTATGGTTCTCTCTTTGGATGCAATTGGCATTTTCCATCCCAAGTCCATTGGAATGGCTCTGAATCACTGAATCACTGCATTGTTGAAAAGAGCCAACTTGATTACAGTTAATCATTTTATAATCTTGCTGTCACTGAATACAATTCTTTCCTGGTTCTCAAGCATACAAATTTAAAGGGAAAAAACTGACACTATACAAAAGTAATTGGTTCCTTAACAATAATCTCCCAAAGAGGTACATAATTATTTCTCAAAATAAGTTGGAAATAAATTTAATACATTTTCTAGATCAACCTTGACATGGTAGTCTATAGACTTTATAACACGAGAGAGAGAGAGAGAGAGAGAGAGGAAGGGAGGGAAGGAGGAAGGGAGGTGGGGAGGAAGGGAAGAAGAAAGAGAGAGAGAGAGAGAGAGAGAGAGAGAGAGAGAGAGAGAGAAGAAAGAGAAGAGAAGAGAAGAGAAGAGAAGAGAAGAGAAGAGAAGAGAAGAGAAGAGAAGAGAAGAGAAGAGAAGAGGGGAAAAGGGAGGGAGGGAGAAAGGGAAGGAATAGGGACAAAGAAGAAGGAAGAAGAGTAGAATAGGAACAAGAACACTATTGGTAAGCTTCTCTTCTCTCTAGAAAGATAGCCATCACTTTTTCATATATTTCTCTTGCTGGATACTTCCTTGTGAGTATTAGGGACAATATCTTTTATTCTCCATTTCAAGCTTTATAAGATCTGAAGGTCAGCATAACATCTTCCTTTCTCTTTCCAAAGATCAATTCAGTTTTGAATTAAGAGGGCCTTGCTCTCTTTATAATAGAAAGCTACCTCCTCAATCTGACCCATTGGGAACTTTTCTCAGGAACCAAATTACAGAATTGTTATAGTGAGGAATCATTTTTCTAACCCTTCATGTCTCCTTCCACTTAAATTCCATACATTTAGAAGGTAACCGAGTGTCAGATACTAATGATATTGTCAAGGATGAGTGCACAGACAAGCTTCTAACAGTTTCAGAATTGTTAGATAAAAGGGTATTTGACAAAAATCTGTAAGAAATGAAAACTAAACCATTGCTTGCCTGCCCAGTAAAAATGAGCAAACTTTAGTTTTATTTTTTACCACACTGAATTTGGATAAAAACAGATTTTATTTTTTTTCTGGAGAGGGTTCCTCAAATGATATTTTTCCAACAATGTTTTTCCTGATCATCATTCTTCCCTTCAGTCCCTTTGTTATGCCACAGATCTCTTTAATTGTCCTTACTCAGTTTCCCTAATTATACTGACCCAATCCCACCTCAGTTTCCCTAAGTGTTCTGCGTCAGTTTATAATTGGTCTGCTCAACCACCCTTCCCTCCTAATCATGATGATCCAGATAAGGAGAAAGACCTTTTATCTTAGGCATCATCAGAATGTTGGGTGCCTCTCCCCACTCCCAATTATCAGATATCCCCCATGCCTCCTCTCACTCTATCAGAACTGGCTTGTCAGAGTCCCATTCCCACTCTCAAAACCCTGACTCTGCCCCTACCTCAGTCTACCCCCTGAGTCTGAGCCACGCATATATGTCATTGAGAACTCACATTGTTTGCTGGATTCTTGAAGACGATAGTCTCATTCAGCCCTGGGACCAAACCACGGATCCATTTGGTCCCAGTAAATCTCTTCCTTTTAAATAAATTATTAAATACTCTCTAATCTCTATCTTGCCTCAGTTTCTCCCGCATTACACCTTCAGTTCTTTGTCCACTAAGATCATAAATGTTTAAAAGCACATTAAGACTAAAAGATCCCAAAATTTTTACATCATGATATCTAAATCAATATATGGGCCCCATTATAAAGCCATGCATGGTCCAAGAGGATTCTGCTTGACCCTGAGACATCAAGATAAATGCACTGACTATCTGTATAATTTGTTTCTTCTTCTTAGGCTCAGAGATGAATGGAAGCAGATGTTGGAAAAAAGGTTAAAGATGCTGGACAATCCTGATGAGAATGAAAAGCCCACCAATGCCAACTGAAAACTCCTTACATTTGAGAGAATAATGAACTGAAGTCATTTATCTTTGAGAATTCAGTGCAAATGCTTGAATTGCTTTGATTAACTAAATGGAATGAGTACTGTTTGTTTTCCCATTTGTGAGGGGATTAGAATATGAAACCTCTTCTAGTGTTAATGGAAGCTATTAACCAATCCAATATTCTGTGTATACATAACCTCAAATATATCAAAGAGCTCCAGATTTAACTAATATAGGCAGTGTTCTGGATTAGCACTATATAAAAGTTTCAAACATCTGGGCACAAGAATTCATTTCCATGTAATTATCCCCTCATTTTAAAATTGAAATCCTTTACATTTCAAGAACACCTAAGTGCCAGTCTTAATGGTAATGTCCCTAACAATAGATGATAATTCTATTTTTTCCTTTCTCCTAGACAATTAGATTTTTGAGATTATCTTTTTTTTCTTTCTTCCTCCTTTCTTTTTGTTGTTTTTTTGTTTGTTTGTTTGGTAGCACAGATTATTACAAATTCATTAAAAATGTAGCTGGGAAATGAATCACTCTAAATTTTCTTTTCTCTTTATGTTTTTTGGCTCTACTTCTACAAAAAATATGTTAAAATGGTTGAAGGCATTCTTTCACAATGTGTCCCTAGAAAACTAAAGCAGACTTGAGTCACTGTGAATCAGAACTTACACAAAGTCATGGTTTACAAGACCCCCTTCCCATATGAATACTTTTACTAGCAATCTTAAGCCACATTGGGATTTTTTTTTAAATAATTGAACATAATAGTAAATGAAGTGATACAAAAAAATCATATGAACCATGTATATTTGGGCAAAATTCACTCATACACTCACCAGTGGAAAATATGGCACATATATACAAAGAACATAAATAATCAGGGAATATGAACATGGAAAATATACACAAAGAACCAATGTGATCAGGTCACATTTGTGGACAGCAAGTTCATTAGAAATTCTGGGTTCTATGGCACCCTTACAGCTACAAATATCTTGACTGAAAAGAACATACCTCTGATGCTAAAATTGTGAGTATCATCCAGTAATATACTGTCTACTACTCAACACTGAGTTTCATATTTTTACAGGACATTTTGTTGTCTCTATTGGGAACTGTATTTCCCTTATTCATCCTATTGTCTCCTTTGGTTATTTCTGTTGTTCTTGTGGTCGCTAAATTACTCTGCTACCATCTAATGGAGTTCATTTCTTCAGTACCATCTGCTGTTCTCTGAGCCCACCCACTAAGGGTCATAGTGTTTAGAAAATCTTTCTTACAAAATCAGTCTTATAGAGTATTATAGTGTACAAGCAAGGCTATAAGCTATCTCACCTGGCCACAGAACTAGTAGAATGTCTCAGGCTAATACCATCTATACTTTTGAAAAAGAGTTTTAGAGACTTCTATACTCCTATGGAGCTTCTTGTCAGGTGGAAAATTATAGTTCAAATCACTAGTCAAAACTATAATAAATCCTCACCCTTAACCTTTCTTACCTTCTTAATTTTCATATCATGCTCTAAGTCAGTCAAGGAGAGTTCTCCTATTTCCTCATAAACTAATAAAAATACACAATTTCTATCATAAATTATTTAATTCGCTGAGTTCCCATCACATCTCTTAAAATAAACCAGATAAATCTCTTTCATAAATTTTTCCTTCTCTTTCTTCTTTATCCACCCAACCCAAGCTTATCCTGAGAATACACTGTACTAACAGTGCAACAAACAATATAATATTTAAATATTTCAGGGATGAATCAAATGACAAAGATCATAGCTAGTTTCCTCTAGTCATTAATAGAAAGTATTGACTTCTCAATTCTGAAAACAAAGTTTCACCATTCAGATCTCTCAAGAGACCAAGCAAAGGCTCTCAAAAATTCTTCTGCCTAAGAGTTAAACTCAATTCTCTTAGGAAATATCTCTTCTGACTTTCTCAAAAATGACAGTTAACACTGTCAGTCTTTTAGGAAAGAAGTTCTCTTAATCATTTCTCTCTGTACTTCATATAGTTTTTCTTCAGCTATTCCAGTTAGCAGTTACTAGAAAATGGTTAAATGTTACTCTCCCAAGATTTTATACTCTTTTAAAGATACAGCAATGGTTCCTATGTTTTTCTATAGGATAGGGTATTGAAGAGCAGAAATATTTTGATTATCCCTTGTTGGCACTGATTTGAAGTTCATGATCCCAAATAACTCTCTGACTTGGCGTTAGAAAATTTCTTATAACTTCTGTTCAGTTTCTGATTTTGTTGTTCTTTCCCCAAAATCTATTGCCTCAAAAAAAAAAAGCCCCTAATAATTCCATAGGAGTTTTGTGGAGGCTGAAAACAAAGATAGGTCTTGATCCTAAGGTCCTGTTTGATTAACATACAAATAAAGTTATGGGAAGCAAGGGAGAATACAAATTCCTACTTTTATTGGGCATATGCCAGCAACAAAAATTGCTGATTTTTTCCAGCAGAAAAACAACAACAACAACTACCTGACCTCCCTGTACAAAATTCCTTAGAAGCAGTCCTGGGAACTAGAGTAATCGTTAATAAAATCTATGTATCATGTCATCATTTGAGTGCAAACACTTCATTTCATGATATGTCCTAGATCCCCATTCATTTTGGTTGGTTAGAACTTTGCTGAGTGACAATTTTCTAATTGTATAGAAATTTTGTATTTGTATAGAATTTATAGACTATATAGAATGTAAAATTTGTATAGAAAAATTGTATAGAAATAAAAGAAGGGTATGATCAGAAAGTTGAGTGACAATCAGCAACCTGTAATAAAAAAGGAAATTCCCTCTATGAGCTAGGAGCTCTAGGCTGTAATCCTAGCTGTTTCACTATCTATGTGTAGTGGCAAGTCAATGAAAATCATAGATTCTGTTTTCTTTCTCTTTTTTTTTTTCCTGAGACAATTGGGATTAAGTGACTTGCCCAGAGTCACACAGCTAGGAAGTGTAAAGTGTCTGAGTTCAGATTTGAACTCAGGTCCTCCTGATTTCAGGGCTCGTGCTCTAGCCACTGAGCCTCAGGTGAGTATTGGATGAAATCGTCTCCAATATTGTTTCCAACTCTAGCATCCAATGCTGATTTTAAACACTGGATTGTAAACAAATCTCATAGTAACATTTCCTAGACCTAACTGGTCTAACTCTCTTACCCCAAAAGTCCCAGAGGAATCTAGACTATGTGTAAGATAACATTTAGAGTCCAAGACACGTAAGTCTCTGAGGACATCTGGATTTCCATAAGTTCCACATTTCAATTCATCTACCAGAAACTAAAGTACTTTGAGAACTCTGAGATGGAGTGGAAAGATTCTCAGACACTCCAAAAGATTACAGGACTCAGAAGCAAAGGCTTGTTTCCTCTTCCCCCTCTCAAGTATGAACATCAATAGAAAAAGATACACATTCATCAGTGACTTTGTGTGGGGGTGTATGTATATGTGTGCATGTATGTATGTAAAAACTTCCAAGTCATTTGAGGAATTTAGGAGAGTTGAAAAAACATGACAGGGAGAACCGCTGGCATTGGGTACTTCACCAAATTCTAATATATAAGTTTTACATAAGGTCTGGGAGAAAGAGACAAAGCAGGAAATTTTAATGTTCCTTTTTCTGAAAAAAAAAATCACTTCTGAATCCCTATTAGAATAAGTATACTACAATCTGTCTATATCCTAGAAAATGTTTTACTGTTTGTAAATTATGGCTGTGGGTCCTTCAGAAACTCTTAACTGGAAGTTTGATCTACAAGGGGTCAAGTTTTCTTTTTGGTTTGTTGCCCCATATTGAAATTTTACTCTTTGGAAATCTCCAACATAAAGTTCAGGTAAAACTTGTGTCTACAGCTTTCCAGATGTGCATAATAGAGCTTCCAACTCTCACACAGTGAATTACACAGTTTGACTGTGTATCAGATATGGTTCAGTCTTTATTTCACCCATTACAAAAAATGCATAAGATGCAAAGAAAGAGTTCAAGGGAACTTGTAGACAATACAGCAACATAAAGTATTCAAACATTATACTTCCCTCAAAAGGCAACTATAATTGGGTTGCTGGTGATCAAATTATTTCTTTTCACATGGGACCTGCACTGATTGAGCAATTTGCAATAGTGAGATTAGCAGGATCCAGATTTCTAGTACTCTTTCCCCTCTCTCCATGTCATAATTTCAGTTGTTAAATTTATGATTTTCAATTGATGTACTTCTTTCTCTAAGAATTACCATGTGGAGAAAATATTCACACTTCAGCAGATTGGTTCCCAAATGATTGAATTTACGAATGTTAATCTTTTGCGAAATTCTTAAATTTGGATGAAATACTCTGGGCCAGCTTTGACATGGAACTGTCTGATTGGAATAAAATAATAATTGCTCGTATGTGTTACATACAATTGAGCAAAAAAGAAAATTTGCTCAATAATAGCATGAAAAGGATAATCGACATAGATACAGTATTGTTCATAGCTCCCCTCTCTGGCATCTGCTGGACTGTTATGACTAGTCAGAGGGGTGTGTTGACTTGAACAGCAGTCTCTTATGCCTAAGAACCTCGACCTATTCATGCTATAAGCTTTTTATATCTTTTGTCATTTTTGTTGTTCAGACATTTCAATCATGTCTCACTCTTTATGACTTTATTTGGAGTTTTCTTGACAGAAATATTGGAATGATTTATCATTTCCTTCTCCAGCTCTTTTTACAGATGAAGAAACTGAGGCAAATAGGATTAAGTGACTTGCCTAGGGTCACACAACTACTGTCTGAGGGCAGATATGAACCTTGGTATCCCTGATTCTGGGTTCAGCATTCTATCTATTGCACCACCTAGTTGCCTTAGGAAATCAGAAAGCTTCTTCAATGGTTTGTTGCTTCTTCTGAACTAATTAAATCTTGAGGACAATTTTATTTCCCTCCTAGGAAGGTAGTAGAAAGCTTCCAAATTTCTTAATCCCTGCATGAAGAATTTCTAGCCATGACATGGATCCCAATCAGAATAAAAATAAATATTGCTTCTACTTCAACCACAACTACAACCACAAAGCAACATCTAAAGTTGAGATTGTTCACTCTTAGCTTCTCTCCTTTCAGGCCATGGTCAAATACATGACTACCTCTGCCATGTGTGTGCAAGGACTTTTCTCAATGTCCTGGCTACTTTCTGATCTACAGCACAGAAAGTCAATTCTCAAAAACTCTGGTATTTGACTTGAATTTAGAAAAGGAAGCAGATAGGAAGATGTTTAGGATCCTGAAATTCAAGAACTTAGATAAGCATATATTCTTTGTGCAGCATTTTTCCTGTTCCTTTGGAAAAGATAAGATATCTCTTCCCTTCAAAACCTATGGGGGACAGTAAGGTGAAGCTGATTCTTCTGACATGATTCCCTGTATCTGACTCAATCAACAAAAAAAATCTCTAATCACTGGAAACCAAACACAGAAGATTCTTGTATCCTCTCTATAAGGTGCCACCATTGTGTCTCCCTCTATAAGATTTGCATTTCAGACCAAGATCTACACATTGTAATTTCCTACAGTTAATTGCATGACTCATCAAATTACTTACGAAACAATCTCTACCATTACCCCCTCCTTTTTTCAGTATGAGTACAAGAATTATTTATTCTCAAATTACCATTGTACTGTTCTTAATTCCTTCAATCATCAAAAGTAGCAAGATCAAAGTTTTTCTTTGTTGATTTTTCTTCTTCTAATCATAGCTCAATAAGTCCAATTACCTGAATAATTCAGGCAGAACACTTTGGTTTTGCCTGAATTACTTGGATAATTGAAGGGAAAGGGAATTACCTAAAGATATTCCAATATAAGCTCAACCATTTTCTTCTACAATTGGGGTTATTTCAACTTGGTTTTAGTTTCTCACTGACCTTAATTCTCTTTGAGATTTACTACTTAAGTGGCAGCATTCCAATATAGGAGGATGAGTGGGGGACATTAATCCGTGATATCATCTGGTATTCAATAAAATCTTATTATCTATGATTTTCTTAGGTTCAATTTGCAACCTAGAGGTTGATTTTTTTTTCTCTGAGATTCGGAATTGAAAAAAGAGTAATTCTGACTGCTGGGAAAGACTTAGGGATACCATCTATTGCAAATGCTAAGAATTCTGCTCTTTGTATATAAAAACATTTGTGTGTATCAGTGTATGTTAAGTTCATAACAACAAAGATTAAATTAAATCAAATTTTAATTTAATTAACGAAAATTCTGAAAGAAAGCAATACAAAAAGCCATTTCTATCACTTATTATACTTATTTTAAAAAATCAAATACTTTATCAAGCATGTGGTCCCTCTAGCTTTATAGAACAGGCTATTTCCACTCTTTTTTATTAATAAATATTTTAAAAATTATATTCAAGTCTTTTTCATTCATACTGGATAATGTCAAAGGTTTAACAAGTGTATGACCTGCTCCTTATTCTGCAAAATGCTCATAAGATTTGCTTTGATACTTTTAAACACTAAAAAAATTGAAAACCTCTTAAAAGAAACAGTTAGTTATTTGATTCTACAACTACCATTGACTATTCTTGCTTACAATGGGATTATTTGTATTGGGTTACAACCCATATTTTATTAGGGGCTATAGTTTTGTAATTAAACAATAAGGGCTTTTTATTTATATTCTATACCTGCTATGCTTTTACAACTCTTTTGCCTTTCTCAGGCAGCTATAACTAGATGGGTGACAGCCTTTTTGCATTAAACATGCATGGCTAAGAACTGCTTGAAAAAAATGAAATAGGAAAATAACCATTTTTACAGCTCCTATAAAGCAAACATTCCCTAGAGTTAAAACCCATCAGGGTCTATTTGCCAAAAGTGCATACTGCACAGCCTTGACAAATGACACACATTTCATTTTACTTAAAATATGTTAAATGGCCTTCACCTTACATAGATAAGGGCTGCCAACCCCAGCAGGGAGACAGTCCACAGTTTAACATTTTTTATGACCTACTAGAACTAATGTCAGAACACTTCAGAAGTCTGCCTTAGAAACCAATCCATTCCTTACATTTTTTTAGGATCAGGAGCCAAGAAGTGGAGAAAACCTTGGAAGACGTACTATCTAACCAATCCATCTTACAGATGAAGAAACTAAGGTTCCAAAAAGGTGAAATAACTTGTCCAAAATCCCACAGATAATAAGTATGAGAGGCAGGATTAAATGCCAGTTCTTCTGTCTTCCAAATTCTTCATTTGGCACAATATGATTTTTCTTCTTTTAATCTAAATACCTCCTAGTAACAAATTCAGTTAAATATTGAGTTCTCAAATTGAAAATTAATTAAGGACTCCCTTACTTCTGATTAATTGAAAAATAAACAGATCTCAAAAGTTACCAATAGCACCATGAGGAATTTTAGAGATTATTAGTCTGATTCCCTTTTTTAAATACCAGAAAGCTCAGTCTAGAGAATTTGAAAGACTTGCCCAAAATTACATATGTGATATATTGGCCAAATGTAAGATTATTGTTTTGGTTGTTTAAATGAATATAGACACAGCCCCTCAGTTCCACAGATAAATATGATCTACCTATGGAAAACCCATTTCTATATTCCCAGCATACTAGCTGTGTGAGAGGGACCGATAGGCCCTGGAATTACTCAAAAAAAAAAAGGCTGGTAGCTTTTTTAACCAAAAGTCTTAAAGACAGTAATTGGGCTAGAATTATGTCTACATTCTGCCCCTCAGTTATCTTTGATCTAAGGGTATGGATCTGAATTAAAAAGCAAAATTGCTTCCTTGATTATTCTTAAGAGAAGAAGACATCACCAAGCTCATACACACTAGTTTGGTCTCTTCCTATGAAACAATATTCACACAGAACACCATCACAAATTACATTCAGTTCTTTTTTCATTCATACCAAATAATGTCAAATAGTAAGTAAAGCTATTTATCCAGGAAAGGAGCAAACAGAAGTCAAAAAAATTATACAAATTAAGATATACTAATGAGCTCTTGAATTGGGAACAGGATGAGATCTCAGTTTAAACTAGGATAGATAAAAGAATCTCACCCAGAAAAGGTCCATTCTCAAAATTTCAAGCAAGTCCATAAACATGATTAGACTGGATTCTCATACATATCAGCTATTTCAAATTCTTTTTTTCTTTTCTCTCTGGTAAGTCTCCTATCTACATATCTCTCAAAAAAACATTTGTGACCTACCGAATAAATTCCTGACACAAGTCAACAACATCATTACCCTTATTCTCTCCACCATTTAGCAGCCTTTACACTAGTAGGGAAACTCAAAATGCTCTAGCTTGGATGGAAGTTAAATTATACATTATAGTTGGTGGAACAAATGAGACAATTTAACTCTTGTCCCATTGGGATCAGTTCCAAATGGAATGAAGAGTTTTGATTTCTCTCAACCAGAAGGAGAAGGCTTTTTCTGATTCCATCAACAATTATTACTTTTCCTTTGGCATTACGTTCTATCTATACTATTTATACCATATGTGTGTGTGTGTGTGTGTGTGTGTGTGTGTGTGTGTGTGTATCCTGTAGGTAACTTGCCATTTTCATGTTTGTTATGTAGAGTATGAATGAGCCAAGTAAAGACAAGAACTTTTTCTCCATCACTTAGTCATGCCTGGCACATAGCATTTAATAAATGCTATTTAATATTTAATAAATGACTTATTGACTAACAGAGCCAGCATCTAGATCAGCCTACAGAGAAATAACTAAGGTAGGAATCCCAGACTAAAGGGGAGCAATGATTCTTCTACTGAACCAATAGAAGTTGTTGTTTTTTAAACTGGCTGATAGAGGTAGAAATCAGCAATAGTCTACTCGAGCACAGACCCAAACTCAAGTCATAAACCTGAAGACCTCAGACCAGGGGAGCAGAAAAATAGACTTTGCCCTATATCAGACAATGCAAGCAGTAGATAGGTCCCTGATCTGCCTCCCCCCCCCCATATGCTGGAATAATATAACAGTCAATAATCCAAGAAAGACCAACAGGTCTAAACCAAATCTTTCCTCTTGAAGTGTTGCAGAGCCCAGCCCAAACATCAAATCTAATGTCAGGGAATAGCCTGGAAGAATACATTGTTGGTGGAATTGTGAATACATCCAGCCATTCTGGAGAGCAATCTGGAATTACACTCAAAAAGTTATCAAACTGTGCATACCCTTTGACCCAGCAGTGTTACTACTGGGCTTATATCCCAAAGAGATACTAAAGAAGGGAAAGGGACCTGTATGTGCAAGAATGTTTGTGGCAGCCCTGTTTGTAGTGGCCAGAAACTAGAAACTGAGTGGATGTCCATCAATTAGAGAATGGCTGAATAATTTGTGGTATATGAATGTTATGGAATATTATTGTTCTGTAAGAAATGACCAGTAGGATGATTTCAGAAAGGCTTGGAGAGACCTACATGAACTGAGGATGAGTGAAATGAGCAGGACCAGGAGATCATTATATACTTCAACAACAATACTATATGATGATCAATTCTGATGGACATGACCTCTTCAACAATAAAATGAACCAAATCAGTTCCAATAGAACAGTAATGAAGTGAACCAGCTACACCCAGTGAAAGAACTCTAGGAAATGAGTATGAACCATTACATAGAATTCCCAATCCCTCTATATTTGTCCTCCTGCATTTTTGATTTCTTTCCCAGGTTAATTGTACACTATTTCAAAGTCCGATTCTTTTTGTACAGCAAAATAATTGTATGGACGTGTGTACATATATTGTATTTAATTTATACTTTAACATATTTAATATGTATTGGCCATCCTGCTATCTGGGGAAGGGGGTGGGAGAAAGGAGGGGAAAAATTGGAACAAAAGGTTTTGCAGTTTGTTAATGCTGAAAAATTACTCATGTATATATCTTGTAAATAAAAAGCTATAATAATTTTAAAAAAAGAATAGGCAGACAAAAAAATTCCCAACACAATAAGCTATTATGTTGGCAGGGAAACTCAAGACACAAAAAGATGAAGAAAATGATTCCAAAACAACTCTAAGCGATGCTTTAGAGAAAAACACAACTTGAGCAAAAACTCAATTAGAATTCCTGGAAAAGATAAAGAGTTTTCAAAAAGAATTTGAAAAAATTTTAATAAATGAAATGAAAGTATTTGAGGAAGAAAAATAGATAAAAATAACAACGATGGAAGAAAAACATGGGAAAGAGAATTAAGAGGTTGTCAGAAGAGCAATTTGTTACTCAAGCAACAAACTCTCTACAAATTTGAATAGACCCATGAGGCAATAAGAAATATTAAAATAAAGCCAAAAGGTTTAAAAATGGGAAACAATACAAACTTATCTTGTGGCAAAAAACCAGAATAAATATGAAGCAAAAAAGTGAAAAACTAGTGGAATACAATGACCCCAAATAAGAGCCTAAAAATCATATTTCAAGAAATTTTCAAAGAAGACTATATATCTTAGAATCTGAGGGCAAAGTATAAATAGAATAACCTCCTAAAAGAAATCCCTAAATGAAAATTTCCCCTATACAGAGTTTCCAGATCAAAGAAAATATATATATATATATATATATATAACAACCAGCTAGAAAGATAGAATTCAAGTACCAAGAGCCGCACATGATAAAGATCATGCATGATTTAGCATCCACCATTATAAAGGAGAACAAAGCTAGGGATACAACATTCCAGAATACAAAACATATGACCTTATAGCCAAGAATACTTACCCAGTAAAATTGAGAATAATGCTGCACAAGGGAAAATACAGATATTTAACAAAATAAAGGATTTCCAGAAATTTCCAATATCACTATACATAAGGAGAAGAGAGAGGAGAGAATAATTGATACAAACTCTTTCATTCTCAAAAAGAGGAAGAATACACACAGAGAATTGGGTACAGAAGTTTTATTCAATAATAAAACAGTAGTACAAAGGGAAAAGCTGGGGGGGATTTGAGGGCTAAACAAGAAAGACATAAGCAAATATACATAAGCAAAATAAACTCTAAAGATGTACAAATATATTTACAAATCATTTTTGAAGGGTTATGGAAGGAACCTGAGAGAATAGTTATAAATTGAAGAATAAATAAATATGTTATGTTTTATAAATGTGATGGAACACAATTGTGCTGAACTCTTATCAGTGCAATGACTAATTGGGATTCCAGGGTACTAATGATGAAACATGTTATGCAACTTCTGACAGAGAGTTCATGTGAAGGACTCAGAATGCAGAATGAGACAATTTGGGCAGGGGGAGAGAAAACCTATGTGGAAATTTTTTTTTAATTGACTATACCAATCTATAATGAGTTTTGCATTTTTTTTTGTTTTCTCATTTGGAAGGAACAGTTCAGAGGACATGGTAGATCTTGGATAATTAAAACTTTTTTTAAAAAAAGAAATGGTTATTTTATTTGGCTGATGGGATCAGAAAACATATTACAGATGTTTAAAAGCCAATCCATAAATATTCATTAAATGTCTACTATGTACTAGAAACTATGCTAAATGCTAGGGATACAAAAAGAGGCAAATAATAGCCCCTGCCTTTAAGAAACATATATTCTAGTAGGAGAAACGATATACAAATAAACATATATAATGCAAGTGATATATAGAATAAATAGGAAATAATTAAGAGAAGGAAGAATTAAGAGGGATTAGGAAAGGCTTCTTATAGAAGGTAAGATTTTATTTGGGACTTAAAGGAATCCTAGGAGTTCAGTCCTTCCAGCAGAAGAAGGAGACTTTCAGTCATGAGGGACAGCAAAAGAGACTATGTGGGACTGAGAGATGAAATGTTCCCTGAACAGCCAGGAGATCAATGTGGAAGGTATGTGTGGAAGAGTAAAATGTTCAGAAAATTGGAAAGTTAGGTGAGGATTAGCTTATGAAAGACTTTGACTGTCAAACAGAGTATTTTCTCTTTGTTTCTGGAGGCAATAGGAAACCACTGGAATATATTGGAAGGAGGGATCACGATCAGACTTGTATTCTAGGAAAGTCATTTTAATGAAAACTGACCGGCAGGCCATTGCAATCGTGAACATATAAGATAATGAAGATCGGCACTAGACAAGTAACAGTGTCAGAAGGAAGTATTACAGAGATGTTGCAAAGATGAAATCAGCAGGTTTTGGCAACAGATTGGATATGGAGATTGAGAGATAGTGCAGAATCCAAGATGACACATAGGTTGCAAACCTTGGGGACTGGGAAGAAAATGTTGCCTTCTATTGTAATATGGAAATGGGAGTTTGAGGGAGGATTGGGAGAAAGAGAATGAGTTCTGTTTTGGACATTTTGCGTTTAAGATGTCTATTGGACATCTAGTTCAAGATGTTTGAAACGTAGTTGGAGAAGTGAGATTGTAAGTCAGATGGGAAAATGAGAAAGGTAGGTGTGAGAATTATGACAAGATAATAATTAAATCCATGGAAGCTGATAAGCACCAAGTGAAATAATATTGAAAGAAAAGAGAAGAGGACCCAGGTCAGAACCCTGAAGGAGATTTATAGTCAGAGAGTATTACCTGAGAAAAGATCCAGCAAAGAGATAGAGAAGAAGGGGTCAGATAGGTTGGAAAATAATTAGGAAATAGTGGTGCTGAAAACCTCAAAAGAAGAGAGTATTAAGGGGAAGAGAGTAATTAACGATATCAAAATAGGCAGGGAAGTCAAGGACAATGAGGATTGAGAAAAAGTCATTGGATCTGTCAACTAAGGGGCCATTACAAACTTAGTTTCAGTGGATTGATAAGGGCCAAGGCCAGATGACAAGGAGTTGAGGAGAGGGAGACAAAGTGAAGCACTTAATATAGGTGCCCTTTCCCAGGATTTTACTTACAAAAGGAAGGAGAGATATAGGACATTAGTTGGTGGAGATGAAAAGATCAAATGAGAGTTTTCTCTGGAAGGAAGAAAAATAGGCATTAGAAAAAGAATGAAAGGAGCAACTGAGGTTCCTAATGTAGATTTTCTCAAGTTTAACCAAGAAGGGGAGGAGAGATATAGAATGATAATTAGCAGGGATTGTTGGACCAAGTGAAGATTTAAGGATGAAAAGAAAAATGACAATGTTGGGGAGAGACTAAAAATAAGGAAGAGAATGGGGAGGGGAATGTGGGCAATCTGCTGCCGAAGATAGGGGAGATTATCAAGGAACAGGCAGCCTTACAAAGAAGTACTACTTCATTCTATTCAAGTATGAAAGAGGAAATAACATTACTAAAGAGTTGTGTGGTTTGGCAAAAATTTTTCACGTTTTATTCTCTGTAGAAATAATAGTATGATTTTCTTACTCTGATATAACTTCCTCCCCACATATAATGCCCGCCACATAAGTGTCTTCAGCCCCTGCTTTCCTAGGCTTCCTTGCGGTAGTTTCCTCCCCACATGAAATCTGACTGGTCCCAGATTTTTGCCCTGAGCCAGTTAATTGTTCAAGCCATGTGAACTCTGGACCTCTGAGACTTGGTGGGTGTGTGAGACTAAGCAAGTTATTATATCCATTACTGACTGACCAGATGACCAGACTCATTCTAGATGGAACCCAGTAGAGAAAAACATTCACCTGCTTCCTCCCCACACACCCATAGAAGGTAAAGACTACTGTATCCTTGTTGCATATCCTTGCTGTTAGTTACAAAGTTAGAACAAGTTAACATCCTTTTAAAATATTCAATGGCTTGTAAGTGTCTCATTTTGTCCCAACATTGAACCTGAACCAAGTAGGTGATGGCTTTAAAGCCATGCCTACAATAAGAGAACTTCTAAAAAGACTGGAAAGTTGTTTAGAAGCATTTTAACATCATATACAACAATAAATTCCAAATGATTAAATAATCTAAAATGTAAATAATCAAATCGCTTAAAAATAGAGAATGGAAGAAAATATTTTCTAGATTTAGTTTGAGATTTGATCATGGAAAAAGATGACCAAAAATCAGCAACTTAAATTTTATGAAAAGAAAAAGCTTTTATATGAACAAATTTATTTCAACTAGAATAAGAGAACCTATCAAGTGGAATAAAACCTTTCTTCCAATTCTCAGAAAAAAAGTGTGCTTTCCAAAAACTACAGAGAATTGATGCAGAAAGAAAAGACCAAATGGTCATTCCCTAATAGATTTTATAAAAGGTCAATGACTATGAAAAAACAATCTTCAAAAGAAAAATGTCAAACCATCAGCTCTATGCTGAAAACACTCCAAATCACTTGTCCTGTGAGAAATGCACATGGAAACTCAGAATCCACAAATCAAGGAGCTTTGAGAAGACAGAAATGCTAATGCACTCTAGGTGCCTTTATAAATTAGTTTAAAGCAATTTGAAATGAAGGGAGATAAGTTATTAAACTCTTTAGACCTTTGGATCTAGTGGCCTCAGGATTGGTCAAATGCTCCAATGTTATCAAAGGATGAAAAGTTATACCCAAACATCCACAGCAGCATTTTTGTTATTGTTGTAGCAACCCTACTTTATTCCCACCTTCTTCCTTCTTCAGTCTTGTCCATGTGCCTCTGAATGGAACTCACCATAGCATCAAATATGAACCTTCTTTCATTTGAAGATGTTTGTAAAATGATATGTGATTTCATAAAAAGTCCTTTTCTCTTTCTCTTCATCTCACATTCATCTGGGCGCATGCTCTACCATTTCTTCCTTCATTCTTCGATAAAGAGGTGGCCTTCTCCTCCTGACAAGGACAATCCTTCTATTTATACTTTTAAACCATCCCCTATATTCTCTAGCAGGTCACTCATATTATCCTTCCTGCCTTCACTCTAGTTTTCATCTCTCTCCACTTACAATTTCCTTCCAGCTCATCTTCCCCCATTCTTAAAAAAGTAAAATAAAATAAAATCCACACTATATCCCTGCTAGCTATTATCCTATATGTCTCCTCTCTTTAGCTAAATTTGAAAAAGTTACTTACACTTGGGAGTTTCCACTTTCTTTCTTTTCACTTCCTTTTAAGTATTCAGAAATATAGTTTTTATCCCAAGGTTCAGCTAAAATTGTCCTCTCCAAAGTTTCTCAATTTTCAAATCTGTTGACCTTTTTTTTTTTTTGAAACTCATCCTTCCCAAGTTCTCTACAATGTGACATTATTAACTATCTATTCCTCACAGATTCTTTTTTTTTAGATTTTCAGGACACTTAGTTCTTTCCTATCTGCCTGACCACACTTCAATCTCCTTATCACTTGATCCATATATCTAATGTATTGCTAATTCTTATTAATTTCTCCACAACATTTATTGCATAGGCTTCCTTTTCTCCACTTGCACAGGTAGCATTATATCTTCCTCACCTCTTTCTTGGACTATTGAAACAATTTTCTAATTGGTGTTCCTTGCCTCAAATCTCTCCTCACTCCAATCCATATAATTGCCAAAATGATGTTACTAAAAAGTAGGTCTGACAATGTTTTACCCCTACTCAATAAACTTTAGTGTCTCCCTACTAGCTCTAGCATCAAACATTAACTTATTTGGTTAGTATTCAAAGCTCTGATCCCTTTATACTTTTACAATCTTTTTACCTATTCCTCATGTCTACTACTCTATGGTCTATCATGCTGGTCTATCTGCTATACACACACACACACACACACACACACACACACACACAAAACACAACATCCCAGGTTTCTGTGATTTTATATTCTGATTGCTGGAATGCTCTTCCTACCTCTCTCTGCCTCTTGAATAGCTGAATTCATTTAATTGACATATATTTATGTAACACCTGTCTCAAAGCCCCAAATTGACACAGGACTCTCTCCTTATAGGTGGAGACGGATTCTCTGATCCATATGAAGAACAGGACATAATTGGTGAGAGGTGAGTGGGATCCAACTTGTTCAGTCCTCTTCAGAACTCTCCAAGCCTTGAATCTGCAAGTGTCAAGTGGTTTTTGGTGCTATTAGCTTCTAGCTTCAAGGGGGAACTGAAGTAAGGCCAACCTTACTTCAGATTGCTGAGGGGGAAAAATCTGGAAATACTTAGAGGAGCTGGCAGTCTCCAACGTGTCCCTATTCCCAGCTTGATTTCCTAGAAACTTTGGTGAGTTTGTCCTTGGGTAAAAGATTGAGTTGAGCTATCTCATCTTCAGTAGGAGAGCTATTTCTTTCTGTATTGTCTAATATATATTCTCTTGTGTATATTTCTTTTGATTTTTGTTTTGCTGTAATTTGAATAAATATGTTTCTTTGCTTTTCACTTTATGTGTCCATTGTGAAAATGGTATTTGGTGAGAAAGGAGTCAATCCTTAGATATAGAGCTCAGGGTCCCCTAAAAATTACCAAGTGATCAGAAGTTAAACGGGAACTCATATCCCAAGTGGAACTCATATTCCAGCATAATATTTCTTCTCTCTGAGGAGAGAAAAATAGCAAAGCTTTTTGCTCCCAGATTTTTGCTTCTTCTCTTGATAGTAATTAAAAGTCTTCCTTGAAGAAGGGTGAGGGAAGATGAGACTAGATATGTCTCTTTTGCCTAACTTCAAGACATACAACAACTGCCCTCTCTTCATGTGGGGTCCTCACTACACATATGTGATCCTCTCTTGCTCCATTTATTAAATATCTACTATGTGCTAGGCACTGTGCTAAGCACTGGGGATACAAAAAAAAAAAGGCAAAAGATAGTTCCTGTCCTCAAGGAGCTTGCAATCTAATATGGAGACCACACACAAATATATACAAAACAAGATATATAAAGCAAAAACAGCAAATAATTAACAGAAAGAAGGTACTAGAATTAAGAAAGGTTGAGGAAGGCTTCCTACAGAAGATGGGATTTTAGACTTTAAGAAAGTCAAAGCTGTCAGTAAACTACGCTCCAGCATTACCTACTACAGGAAACCTTCTCCAGTCTCTTCTCTCCCTCCCCAGTTACTAATGCTTTCCCCTCTAATGTTACGTTATGTTTTATTGATACTATGTCTTCCATAATAGAACATAAGCTCCTTGATGGCAAAAATTCTTTTTGCTTTACAAAAAAATCCCCAGTGCTTAGCACAGTGCAGGGAACATGGTGTTTAATAAGTGCTAGTTGATCAATTAGGACAAATTTTAAAATATGCATATGCTAAAATTTGTTCTAATATATGTGTGTGTGTGTGTGTGTGTCTGTGTGTGTATCCTGGGGGATCAGACTAGGACACAGTCAAGATTTCACAGGATATATTGAAATATCATCCATAGTAATCATGGTTTAGAAAACAAAAATATTCAGTCCTAGATTTTTAGTCAATTTAAAAATGAAGAAAGATGACTATCTTGATCAACAATCCTTGACTCCCAGTTTTAAAACTGTTGTTTATTTTAAATCTATTCAAAAACTTTTCCTAATTGCTCTAAAATATATTAGTTTCCTGATGACATTTTGGGTGCAAGTCAGTGTGGTAATTAAAGTCCCCTTCAGTGGTACAAATTTAGGTGCTGAGATACTTGGAACAGAGAAATATTGGAGAGCACAGTATATTATAGTCCTTTTCATTGGCATTTCATTTTTCCCTTTTGTATGTGTTTATACATATACATACATAGATACATATTTACATGCGTATATAATTATATATGTGCATGTGTATATTTCCTAATACATTGTATTGTATACATGCATGTATATATTTCCTACATATATGTATTAAGTATATTTGTATTACATGTGTATATATGCATATAATATATACATTTATAACAGATAAATACATAGATATATAATCTGAGATAGTAGTAACAGACTTAAAGAAAAAGTGTCACTAAATGGTACATAAAAATCCCCACATATTGACTTAGAAAGCACACTTTAAAAATATATTTTTTATTTTTCCAAATGCATGCAAAGATAGTTTTCAACATTCACCTTTGTAAAATCTTGTATTCCAAAGTTTTCTCCCTCTCTTCTCTTCTTCTCCCTCCCCAAAACAACAAGCAATCCAATATAGGTTAAACATGTGCAATTCTTCTAAATGTGTTTCTATAATCATCAAAAGCACACATATTTATATATTTTTTCATACATCAATATATTGATATTGGATAGGAAGTATATTTCATTATGGTTTGGACCATATTAGGAAATGCATAACCTCCATGAACAATAACACCTCTTACCTAGAGGAAGATAAAGGTACAGCTCAACTTATAAATCATTATTTATTTCTCCTTATTATCAGCTAGGGCTGGCTTAGATAATAGTCCAAACAACATCGCCCAGTTTGGGCAATCTCAAGAAGGGCTCACTTCTTCAAGTTATACCTTCTCTGATATTCCAGCATTTATTGATCTCCATTTTCTCTCAGCACTCATAGTTTGAGTTAACTATTTAGTCATTGACTCATAAAATTTCATGAATTCATTTCTCCTGTTTTGTGACTTATGTTTTACATATTTGTTGTTGTTATTGAGTTGTTATAGTTGTGTCCAATGCTTTGTGACCTCATTTGTATTTTGGAGGGTTTTTTTTTAACAAATATATTAGAATTGTTTGCCATTTTCTTCTCCAGCTCATTTTACAGATGAATAACTTGAAGCAAATAGGATCAAATGACTTGCCCAGAATCATGCAGCTAGTAATTATCTGAAGCCAAATTCCAACTCAGGAAGAGGAGTTTTCCTGATCACAAATTCCATGCACTCTGTACTCTGTCACCTACTTTTATATATTACCTTATAATATCTCCACTCTTTCTATAGCTGTTCAATTATTTAGTTATGTACAGCTGTATGTGACCCCATGGAAATCCATAAGATTTTCTTGGCAAACAAAAAACTGGAGTAATTTGTCATTTCCTACTTCAGTGAGTCTCTTTTTTATAGATGAAGAACAAATTGGGCTTAAGTGACTTGTTCAGAGTCACACCAAATATTTGAGACCTAGTTCTAATGGTCTTATGACAAAGAGAGCCATCTGCACCCAGAGAAAGGACTGTGGGAACTAAGTACGGATTCACATGGTATTTTTATTCTTTTTTATTGTTGTTTGCTTGCTTTTTTTCTTTCTCTTTTTTTTCTTTTTGATCTGATTTTTCTTGGGCAGCATGACAAATATGGAAATATGTATAGAAGAATTACATGTTTAACATATATTGGATTACTTGCCATTTAGGGAAGGGAATGGGGAGAAGGGAGAGAAAAATTTTGGAACACAAGATTTTGCAAGGGTGAATGTTGAAAATCATCTTTGTATATGCCTTGAAAATAAAAAAAAAAGATTTAATAATTTTAAAAAGTACAAAAAAAAAAATTGAGGCCTAATTTGAACTTTAGTTTCCTGATTCCAAGCCTGGTACTCCATCCACTACTCCACCACCTGCTTAGTTGTCATTAAAGCCCAGTTATAGAACTTTTCATATGTTTAGCATTCTCTCCCCAACTTGTCAGCTTTTTAAGGTCATGCAGTTAAAGGCATGGCTTCTTTTTTTTTATCTCACAGAGGATTCAATTCAGCACCATGTGGCAATTCAGTAAAAATATGATTTGATATGATTTATGTTAATCATGTTTCCCTAATATACTGAGGTCAGGGAGTCTTCTGTTTTTGGAACCCTTCCAGTAATCAGTACAGAACTGAATATATAACACAGACTTGGCATATTGCTTGTGTCCAGGGAATGTTCAGTGATGGATCTTGCCCAGGGTCACAAGCCAGGAAGTGTGAAGTAGCTGAGGTCAGATTTGAACTCAGGTCCTTCTGACTTCAGGGCTGGTGCTCTGTCCATTATAACTAGCTTTCCCAGGATCTGAGCTCTTAATAGTAGTCTGTCAGTTGATCTAGACATGACAATTTTGAGTTCTATTCTCTTTTACTTAATTTCTTTATTATTTATTAATGCAAAGTCTCCAAAGTTGCCCTCAGAACTCTTTGATAAAAAGACTAGAGGATCTAACCCAATTCCTGGATCAATTGATTGGCATTCAATCCCTGAATTCACTTGGTATATTTGGCTTCAAGGTGGTTTCATAATTACCTTTTGAAGAATCATGAAACCCAGTCCCATAAATCTACCTTCATCTAAATTCCAAGCCCTATTCAAACCATTTCATTTCTCATTATGAAGATTTTATTTTCTAAATGAACCAGCTGCGATGGTACTTCCAGTTCTGCAGGCCAAATTCAAGTCATGATCCTAAACGCAGAATAAGGTTTCAGGAACAATATCAACAGTAACTACCAAAAACCATTGTTGGCAAGCAGAAGGAAGAACTAGGTCGCAAGGTTTTTAAGTTGTCAAATCAAGTCTTAAGACACTCAAACCAAAAGTATTATATTTTAAAGCAAATCTGACCACCAATATTTTCTATCAAAAATAGTGACTTAGATTGATATTCTGAACTCTTGTCAGGAAGTATGGCTAGAGAACTGGACTTGGAGTCATATATTCAAGTTACACTTCACAAATTTACCATCTGTGTGAATATAAGTAGGTTATTTAAATTTTTGATTCTTTATTTCCTGAAGTGGTTTGCCATTTCCTTTTCCAGCTCATTTTATGAATGAAGAAACAGGTAAACAGGACTAACTGATTTGCCCAAGGTCACCCAGCTAGTAAGTGTCTGAGGCCAGATTTAAACTCAGATATTCCTGACTATAAGCCCAACACACTAGGCATTGTACCACCTAGCTGTCCCACAGGGTTATTGGAAAGACCAAATTAATAATTATATGATCCTGAACAAGTCACTTAACTTCTATTTACCTCACTTCATCTGTAAACAGGAATAAATCCACCTAACAAGATTGTTGTAAGGATAAAACAATATTGTAGGGTATTTAAACCCTAAAACACCACATAAATACTACTACTACTACTACTTATTATTATTATTATTACTACTGCTTATAGAAAATATTTTAGAAACCTTAAAATGGCATACAAATTTGTTGTTATTTTTGTTGTTGTTCTGATGATGGTTATGATATGATAGTATCATCCATACTATTGTTCCAATATTTTTAGTGTTGATTTACACTAAACTCCTTATCAGGACCACTCCTAGTTCTATCATGCTGACTTCTTCCGCTAATAATTATTGCTAGCCAAACCTACCTAGCTCATGAACCTTTGACGCAAAAAAAAGTCTACCTAACCATACTTATTATTTTTCAACTCTCCTTAATCATAGCCTTCACCTCATCAGAACTCATCATATTCTACATCTTATTTGAGACTACTTTAATCCCTACTCTCATTATCATCACATGATGGGGAAGTCAAAATGAACAACTCAATGCAGGATTATATTTCCTCTTCTATACACTAGTTGGATCCCTTCCCCTTTTGCACTTCTAAATGTAGCACTTCTACATCTACATAACAACCTAGGCTCTCTCCACATACTAACCATATCACTAATCTTGTCCACCCTAGACACCACTATATCAACCTCCTTATTCATTATTCTCATTTTGCATTAGTAGGCACACTGGGAACTATAAAGACCACCCATGAGATGGAACCAAATAATAAAATTTTGATATTTGGTCTTTCTGAATAGGAAAAGAAAGGCTTGTGATTTCTGTCTTTTGTCTTCCTCCATTTTTTGTTTTGTTTTATTTTGTTTTCTCCCTTTTCTCTCTAGTATCATTATAGGTAGTCTGTCCAGTCATTTAAATGGGGAATGGTCTTCTAAAACATCATTTGTCTTTGCCATCAAGGAATGGTACATGACAAGACTAAAATTTTTCCTGATTCAACTTCCCTAACTTTTCCCCCCTATACAAATTGACTAGACCTTCATTACTCTAGTATAGCTATCAAGCCTAAGGGCATAAAGTGTCCCAGAACCATGTAATAGATATCTCTTAGATTTGGATATTGACTAAGATCAGGTACCCATATCTTGAAGCACAATGACTAGACACATTTCCAGATGGAGACAAGAGAGGAGGGGGCCAAATTTAAAGAAAGAATGTATCCCTGTATTCTTGATGTGTATCCTTGCTATGTTTAAACAAATTATAAACCTCCTTTGTTTAATGACTCACAAGAGTTTCATTTCATCCCATTATCAAACTTGGAGCTAATCAGGTACTGGCTTTAGAGACCCACTTACAACTGAGCTCACATTATAATGGGGAATCAAAATGCAAACATGCTAAAAATTATGTAAATACAGGATATATACATTGTAAATGAAAGTTGATCTCAGAGGAAAAGCAAGGGTGGAAAGAAAACAGAGCAGGAAAATCTTTTTGATGAAGGTAAAATTTGAGCTCAGAATTGAATTAAGCCAAGAAAGTCAGAAAACCGAAATGAGGAGAGATCATTTCAAAGGGATCACCCATACAACTGAGATTTAGCCTTTCCTGTGCAAAAATGAACTCCGAGGCCATTGTAGTAGGATTCAAGAAGTCATGGAAAGGGATTTAAATATAAGAAAAATTAAGATTCAGGCAAGTTGTGAAAGATTTCAAAAGCCACAGAGACTTTTGTATCTGATCTTGGAGTTAGTAAGTAGCCACTGGAGTTTATTGAGTAAGAAGAGTAACAAAATGAAATCTTTGCTCTATAAAAATAGTGGAGGTTGGGTTGTAGAGAAACTTTTGGCAAGAAGATGAAGCCAGAATGCTACTACTGCAATAGTCCAGATATGAGGTGATGATGGCCTGCTCCAGGGTAGTGGCAGTGTCAGGAGAGAAGAAAAAATGGTGGTAATATGGAATTGAGAAAATTTGGTAATAGATTGTATTTAGGGGCCAAATGCAAATTGAGAGTAAAGGATGAGACCAAGGCTGAGAACCTAGATCACTGGGAAGATAGTGGAGTCTTAAACAGGAATAGGGAACTTCAGAAGAGGGGAGGGGTTGGGTGAAAGGGAGAAATTATTTGTTTCAGATGTGGTGAATTGGGGATGTCTACTGGGCATCCAGTTTGAGATGTTCAAAAGGTAGTTGGTGACATGAGAATGAAACTCTGAAGAAAAAATAGGGATGGATAAAGAGATCTGAAAATCACCTAGATAGATAATTGTAGCCATAGGAACTGATGAGATTATCAAGGGAGATAATATAGGAAAAGAAAAAAATAGGGCCAAGGACAGGGCCTTATATGACACCCACAGTTAGTAAGCATGATCTAGATGAAAATTCAGAAAAGAAGCAGTTCTGGTGGTGGAGCCAAGGTGAAGGAATGAAGTCAGGAAGTTATTCGAGTTGTTCCAGTTTCTCTCAAAAACTACATGAAACCAAACCTCTGAACAGTCTGATGTAATGAAACCACTTTCCAGTTCAAGATAGACTGAAAAAACTTCAAAGTCGTCTCACCGGGGTGAAAAGGGTGTTCAGTCCTGTTTAGACAGATTCTGAGAAAACCAGTAAGAGGGTCTTAAGCAACTGTGGCCCTCAGTTCTGGCTCAGTAGTGAAATAGATAAGTGGAGCAGCTTCCAATCCCAACTCAGAAGGCAAACCCTGAGAAACCATGCTGTTTTCTGGAAAGAGTAGATAAAGCTACCCTCTGCAAACACAAAGCATCTCTGTACTCAAAGCCAAGGTGCAGAGCTGCAAAGGAAGCTTTGGACAGTGCCCCTTTACCCCAGGAGAAGAGCTCAACAGAAAGAAAAAAAAAGAGGAAATACCCCCAAAAAAGGAAAGAAAATGAGCAAGGAATAGAAATGAACCTTGACCTAGAAAGCTACTGTGGTGACAGGGAAGACCAAAACACCAACTCAGATGAGGACAAAATGTCCACAGAAGAAATCTCAAAGAGTGATATGAATTGGTCACAAGGCCAAAGATGTTTTTTGAAAGTGCTTATAAAAGATTAAAAGGCAAATAAGAGAGGTAGAAGAAAATTTGAAAAAAGAAATGGAAGGTATTGCAAGAGAAGGTATTGGAAAAGGAAGGCAATTCTTTAAAAAATACAATTGTCCAAATGTAAAAAAAAAAAAAAAAAATCCAATGAAGAAAACAACACTTTCAAAAGTAGAATTAATCTGGAAAAAGAGATACAAAAGCTAACTGCATAAAATCACACATTCAAAATTAGGCAAATGGGGCCTAATGACTCTATGAGACATGAATCAAGCTAAAAAGAATGAAAAAACAGAAGAAAATATGAAATACCTCACTAGAAAAACAGCTAACCTAGAAAATAGATCCAGAAGAGACCATTTAAAAATTATTAGTCTACCTGAAGACCATGATCAAAAAAAAGAGCCTGGATAACATTCTTCAAGATATAATCAAAGAAAACTGCCTTGATATTCTAGAAACAGAGGAGTAAATACTCATTAAAAGAATCCATCTATCATTTTCAGAAAGAGATCCCACAAGGAAAACCACAAGAAGCATTGTTGCGAAATTCCAAAACTACAATCTCAAGGAAAAATAATACAAACTGCCATACAAAAACAATTCTAAAATCAAGGAGCAACAGTCAGAATTACCCAATATCTGGAAACTTCTATAATAAAGGATCATGAGGACTGGAATACCATGTTCCAGAAGACAGAAAAGAAGATTGAAAAGGATCAGACAGGTGGGAAAAGAACAAAGGAAAAGTAGTATCATGAAAATCAAGAGGAAATGACTGCCAAGAGGATCCAAGGCTTCAGAAGGATACTAACGATGAGGACCAAGAAAAGTTCATTCTATTTGGCAAGAGAGAGATATTGATAACCTTGAAGGGAGCAGTCTCAGGTGAATGATAAGCTTGGAATCCAGAATGCAAAAGGACTAAAAGGAACAAAATGGACACTTCAGTAAGGATTACTTTTTCAAGAAATTTAATCACAAAAAGAGGAGAGATACCAGATAGTAATTTGGTGAGGTCATTAGCTTAAGGGAGAATTGTGGGAGTTTTTTAAGTTTAAGGGAGATGAGTATACTTATTAGTAGCAGGAAAAGGATAATAATAAGGAAATATTAAAGATTAGTGATAAAGAAGTGAATCTACTAAACACTAGATAAAATGGGATCAAAAGTACATGTTGAGGAGTTTGCCTTGGCAAAGAGAAAGGTCATCTGTTTATGTGAGGATAAGGGTGAACATTTCTGACCTAGAAATCCCTGACCTCCTTGGGCAAGCCTGATGCCCATTTCTCCCCTCCTGGGAGCTTACCATGTTGAAGAAGACTGGCTTCAACTCTATCAGGACTCCTGAGCTTAAGCAACATGAGCAGTAGGGATTACAGGTGGAAAGAGAGTTTTAAAAAAAATTTTTGCCCATTTTACAATTTTGTCTAGGACTGACTTTGCAAGGAAGTTTGGAAGAATCAATTGCTTCTAAAGTAAAGTGGTTTCTGGTGCTTGGGAAATTTACAGTTATTCATTCAACATTTGTGCAGAGCACTGAATTCATAATCACTTTCCATCAAGTCCACAGTGTATGAAACTAACATGCACATAGTTAACCAAATGAGGAAAAAAAATTAAATCAGACTTTTAGCTGTTGGATCCCAGAACAGTACCTTCAAGATTTCAATCCTGCTCTTTAAAAAAAAAATCCCCCTATCTCAAAAGAAACAGCTTTTACCAGTTTCAGCATGATGAAAATTATTTTGGTCAAGTTGTAAAGCCCCTTAAAACTAACAGCTTATATTAGAAGTGCTGATATAGCCCTTATCCAGAGGCAAGAGAGAACAGCTCCACAAGAATGACTGAACTGAACTTAGAAAATGCACTATGCTCTTAGTCCACAGGAAAATGATAATTTTAATAATGTTGCAAATCATTGACTGCTTTGATCTTGCCACACAAGTTTGTTTCATATCAAAAAGTCATGTTGGAAACCTAATATGGCCTTTAAGATTATAGGATACATTACAATTAGAAAGAGTAAAAATGTGAATTGTAAGGCAGCAGGAGGCAGAAAATGTTGAGGTTCTTACTTTAACTAAAACTTAGCATTTTGTGTAGCTCAGTAGCAGCAGTTAATATTTCATGTGTTGAAATTTTTTTTCTTCCCAAGTCAGCCAGTTTATGATTGTAAAAAAATATAATCTTTACTTTCTTCCTAACTTTCTCACCCTGGAAAAGGTAGGAGAGATGTCTGATTACTCAAGCAACCCTGATAATATTATAAGGCATCAAATGACACTTAGTTACCCTCTAAATGAATGGGGAACAGAATACCCAATTCTCCTTCATTTAATTAGCCAGTATAGGTCTCTGGAAATGGGTAATATATGGCAATCATATAATTGAAGTGTTGGTAGGGGGTATTTTTATTATTAGCAGGGTATTTAAAATTGTCTTATGGACCTGTGGACTAGCTCCCAGAACTTGGAATGAAGAAACAATATTATTGATGTAACACAGTTCTGTAGCTATTCTATCAACTCCCACTCTCACTGGGTATCTGGGTCCCCAGAAGGTGATTGTTTCATCTTCTTTTAGGGTTCTAGGGATAACCTTGAGGAGTTGGGGTCATCTTCCTAGTGCCATAACTCATAAATTCTCATTAGTGTTCCTTCCCTAATTGATAATAATTAGTCAAACAAATTGGGTTTTTGAAAGATGTATTCATTAATGGAAGCTAGGTCTCACAGTGAATAGAGCACTGCGCCTGGGATCAGAAAGACTCCCATTTGTAGTTCAAATTTACCCTCAGACACTTACTAAGTTTGTGACCTTAGGCAAGACACAACCCCATGGCAAACCATTCCAGAATCTGCCAAAAATGTCCTAAAATGGGATCACAAAGAGTCAAGACACCACTTAAATGACTCAAGTGCAAACAACATGTTAATTAAAGTAGCAGAGTAAGAAAATTTAGCAAAAATATTCAGCTCACAATTTGGAACTATACTCAAAAAGTTATCAAACTGTGTATACCCTTTGATCCATCAGTTTTTCTACTGGGTTTATATCCCAAAGAGATACTAAAGAAGGGAAAGGGCCCTGTATGTGACAAATGTTTGTGGCAGCCCTGTTTGTAGTGGCCAGAAACTGGAAAATGAATGGATGCCCATCAATTGGAGAATGGTTGAGTAAATTGTGGTATATGAATGTTATGGAATATTATTGTTCTGTAAGAAATGACCAGCAGGATGGATACAGAGAGGCTTGGAGAGACTTACACGAACTGATGCTGAGTGAAATGAGCAGAACCAGGAGATCATTATATACCTCAACAACAATACTGTATAAGGATGTATTCTGATGGAAGTGGATTTCTTTGACAAAGAGATCTCAGTTTCAATTGATCAAGGATGGACAGAAGCAGCTACACCCAAAGAAAGAACACTGGGAAATGAATGTAAACTGTTTGCATTTTTGTTTTTCTTCCCAGGTTATTTTTACCTTCTGAATCCAATTCTTCCTGTGCAACAAGAAAACTGTTTGGTTCTGCACACATATATTGTATGTAGGATACACTGTGACATATTTAACTTGTATAGGACTGCTTGTCATCTAGGGGAGAGGTTGAAGGGAGGGAGGGGAAAAGTCAGAACAGAAGTGAATGCAAGGGACAATGTTGTAAAAGAAATTACCCAGGCATGGGCTCTGTCAATAAAAAGTTGTAATTTAAAAAAATAATAAATAATAAATAATATTCAGCTCACTCATATGCAAAAGTCCAGGGAAAGTGATCTAAAGCCCACTTTGCCTTGTGTGACAAATATGCTACTTATCTCTTATCCTCAACTTATGCTATTATCCTTAAGGTTTCCTTTAGGTATAGTAGCTTTCTTTTGGGTTCTTTGTATAGTCTTGACACTTTCAGCAGTTTGTCTAGTGTTCTCAACATCTGATGTAATCACTATCATCAGTTGCTTCTAGGTCATTCCAAAACCTTTCACCTTCTCATGGTCATCCCCTGGTCAAAGGGCTGAAGAAAGGATGGAAGCTTTCTCTGAAGCATTTGGCCGGGACTGCTTCTACCATTAATTGGGCAGACTTTGCACTATAATGAATATAAACTAGTGTGCTGATTGTAAACAAGTCCTACTGGATGTGACTCAGTCTCCTCAACCAATCAGAAAATGTTTCCTATTGCACTTAGTTGAAATTCCTTTGATTGATTCAATATAGGTATATCTATCTGATAAATTATTCTTCTTGTTTCTTTAAGAGAGATGGAGGTGATTAATTGGCTTAACTGACTCTCCCCAAGAAAGAGGAGCTAAGAAGCAGGAGCTAAGAAGCCAGCATAGTAACTAACATGTTGGTTGAATAGGTAGAAATAATAAATAGAATTTTTAAGACAGATTTTCTGGAGTAGCTAGGTGGTACTGTGAATAAAGCACCAATTCTGAAGTCAGGAGGATCTGAGTTCAAATTTGACCTCAGACACTTAACACTTCTTAGCTGTGTGACCCTGGGCAAGTCACTTAACCCCAATTCCCCAGCTTAAAAAAAAAAAGACTCATTTTCTTAAGTTGCTTCCTCTTGATTTCTTTCTCTCTTTTCCAGTATGACAGGAAGGCAGAGATTTCTTTTTTTTCTCCTTCATGATCAAAAACAAACTATAGGTATCATTTTTAGTACCTAGAAAGATGACTAGCAGTCTTTTTAGTCTCACCTATTGTCTTTTTCTCTGTTAGAAGTTAGGAAATCACTGTGGCCTTTTGTTAAAGTAAGCCCAAATAAGCTGAGAAGAAGTAAGTCATTGCAATCCTCCTTCCAAAAATAAATATTTTACTCACATATTTAAGGGTTTTTTAAATTTAGTTTTTAAAATTCTGAACTTAGCAAACATCACATAAAATGAGCATTTCAATTTGCGTAGTAGGGCTAGAGAGAGAGGATTATAAACGCAACTCTTTTCTTTTTAAAAATGTAATAAATTCAATATGAAAATTTCAAAGCTGTATTCATGTTATTGTTAAGGATTCCATTTTCATTGCATATTAGGCAATTTTAATGAATTGTAATATTTGTCCTAAGCTAGAAATCTCCCCAGACACCCTGAATTCTTGATCGTTCCCATTAAATATGATCATTCACCTCTCTGCATTCCAGTCTATGAAAATTTCCAGAGAAACAAAGGATATTAGAGGCTTTTGAAGACTTTTACTCTATAGTCATAAAAATAATGATCTTTGACCTTGGAGGGTTAAAAAGCCGAAAATCCATCTTGCTGAGCCACGTGGAAACATGCAATGAGATTGCTGGAATTATCATACAAATAAAACATCATTCCTTGGGCCAGGCAGGTGGCACAGTTCATGAAGCACCAATTCTGGATTCAGGGGAATCTGAGTTCAAATATGACCTCAGAAATTTATTAGCTGTGTGACCTCGGGCAAGTCAATTAACCCCAATTGCCTGGGGGAAAAAAGAAAGAAAATCATCCCCAAGTTTAGTAAAAAAAATTACTTAGGCCTTATGTATACTCTTGTTGTTGTTGCTGTTGTTATTATCTCTATTTAATAAGTTTCAGCCATCCAGATATTCTACTGACCACTGCTGAAAAGCAATTAGAAGGTTGCTACCATAGCATTGATATTGTCTTTTTTTTTTCCCTTTCTTTTTTTAAATCTTTAAATCTTTTTAAATCTCGCCCATACCAGTTTCTGCAGAAAAATTTTGGTGAAAGAGTATGGAGAACTTTTCCACTAATATCTATGTGTTTTAGCACTCAGTTAATAGCTGGGAGAATATGGGTCATAAAGCAGAAATATTTTCACACCTTGGATTTATTCTCTTTGCTACTAGTATGTGAGAATGTGCTACTAATATGTGAATAAGCACTGCCCTCACTTAACTAAAGCAAGACCTGCTACATCTTCCCCCAGAATTATAGACATCCCAGGAATTATTTTTCTTTCTTTTCTCTTTCTTATAATTTCACCAAGACCATATAAAATTTTTGTGTTTCTTTATCAAAATCAACTAACAAAAATATTTTTAAAAAATAAGTTAAAGCTAAATTTGTGAAGGGCTTTAAATGAACATCCTTCAGCCTCCAAAGTGGAAACCTGGCAGGTATTTGCATGGTCATAGCATCATGGATTTGGAACTGGGAAGGACTTCAGAAGCCATCAGGTACCTCCCCTTTATCTTACAGAAGAGAAAACTTTGGCACAGGGAGATTAAGGGACTTGTGTAGGGTCACCCAGTAAATGTGGAAGACATAATTTGAACTTAGGTCTTCCTGACTCAAAGTCATATAATCTAAGATACTATCTAGCTGCCTAGCTATCTGCCCTATGATGAATTATGCCCCCAATTTCTTTCAAGCTTCCCAGGTGGCTGCAATCGATTCAGAAGCAAGACAAGCTGCCATTTCTTCTCTGTAGTATAGGCAGCCAGTGCCATTATCTGTCTTGTCTCACATAGGAGTGTCATTCCTAAAAAAAAAAAATTCAAAGGATAAAGAAGGCTTGAGATTCTAAATAGCATTTCACAGTGTTATTATTCTGATACCATTTTGTCAGTTAATTGTGAATGAGACTTAACTTAATTTTCCTTATGGATTATCTGATAAAAGCCCTTTGTGTTGTAGTGCAAGACTGGTACCTTCACTTTCTGCTTCTGCTGCATATGGAAGAGACAAAAATGAACTACTATATCACAATGCCTCTGTGACTCTTGATTCTGAAACTCAGTATATGTTTCTTTTTTTTTCATAGCTAGCACTTATATAACATTTTAAAGTTGGTGAAGAGCTATAATAATATATTATCTCATTTGATGAGTAAGCCTTTCTATAGCCCTGTCAAAAATAAAACTAAATCAAGGAGAAACTATAACGTTTAGCCAATTGACTCATTTAATACTCTCTGTGATGACACAGTAGTAAACAAGGTAGTATAATGTAATGTTCCCAACATAATTTGCCTCTTAAGAAACTATTCCTTTTTAATTGTCTTATAAACTATGAATCATTGATTTACTTACTTTAAAAGCAAGGGGTAAATTGCAAATTAACAGTGCACTCCTAGCAAGCAAATTCCAAATACTCCAATTATCCTTGACAAAGGAGAGGTTGGCATTTACTTTTCAAAATTTGCTGAAATAGGAAATCGCAGAACTGTGTTATTTGTCTTCTGCATATTTGGCTTTGATTTATGTCAACTCTTGAAAACTAAAAATAATTTTTCATATTTATCTAGTACATTATGATATTAAAAAATATTTTCATATGATCCTACAGTAGTGTGATGTAAATTAGATAGATTTTAACAACAGAGGAAAATGAGACAGAAATTTGGCCAAGCTCACACAGAGAAGCCGTGACCACACCACAACTAGAAAGAAAAGTCTCATGGCACCTAATTAGTAGATGAATCATTTAGGTATTATATTCTGTATGCAACTTGGAAGTATTAGCAATCCATATTTCAGGAAATAGTTATTAAATGTTAAACCACTAAGTTGCTTGTCAATAGCACTAAGGTCTTATTAAAAACACTTTGCCATTAGAGATATTATACAAAGAGTCATACTGACACAAAGTGCCTTGGGGACTATCGCTTGGAGATATAAAAATAGAATTTAATTCTCTATAAGCAGAATTTAATTTTTTTGAAAGTCATTTCACTCCAAAGTACCTGGGATATAGTAGATGCTTAATAAATGATAGTTGAATACGTGACCAAAAAATTTCAGATGTGGAAGAGGCTTCCTAGGGAATCTAATTTAATCTACATAAAAATAAGAAATATATATTTATCCAATAAAAAATTCATCCAGTTGAAAAATTCCTAAAAACAAAAAAAATTATTTAATGTTTCATTATTATGTTTATATATTAAAGTTTAGTTGTTAAAAATGTTAAAGCTTAACTTTAGTTTCTTTTAAATAAAAAGAAGTACTTTCTGATTGAGTTTTCAAAAAGTGCTCACCTTGGAAATAATAAAATTCCCTAGGTGCAATACCCTGAGGAAATATAATAGTTATAGCTATGATCTAGCCTTTGCTTAAAGACCTATATACTATGGGATGGAGGAAAGGGAAAGGAAAGGAGGGCCAAGGGGATCAGGGACGAGCAAAGTGGTTGGGAGGGAAAAGCAGAAGGAGATAAGGGGACAATTTTGTCCCAATCTCATTTCACTTTTGGAATTTGGATCTTTACTTTGTTAGGATGTTTTGCCTTACAGTCTGAATCAACTTCTTTACAACTGGAACCTATTACAGAGTTCTTTCCTTTGGAGAAAAGCAGGCCAAGGGGAAATCACTTTCCCATTATAGCTTTCATTTATATGTGACATTTATAGTCATTTATCTCATCATGTTCAGAAAAAAAAAAAAAAAGCTAGGTTCTAAAGACTCCCACCCTCAACTTGGTGATTTGCCAATGCAGCCCACAAATGGAAATGCTGAGTGACAGATTTTCAATAATAATAAGAGCATTTATGACCTATACCTCAGCTCTGTTCCTCTCTATGTCTTAGTGCTAGTTCATTGTTAGGACATGTGCAGATTTGTAAATTTAAGTTATCATCAACTAGTTCTAGACAGTACATGAATTTTCTCATATTAGGTATATTGTAGATGGACCACTACAGAAGCAGATAAGCATTCTTGGATGCATGCAAACCATTATTTTTACCTAGTATGAAATAAACAAGCAAATAAACAGTAATTAAAAACAATCCAATGGATAATAAAACATGGATTTAGTAACCATAAACCCCCCCCACTCTCCTAGACCCTGGAAGTTTGCTAAATATAGTACAGAAGCTGAAGGGTTTTAGGAATAAACTTTTAATTTGTTTGCTTTTCCTTAGCTGTACCCCTAGAGGCAAAGGAATGTAAACAACATAATTTCCAGATGATATTTAACTCATGATTCCATCTGGTCATCAGATTAAAATATAGAAATTAAAAGAATCTTAGTTTAGTCCAGTGTGTGAAGCTAAGGATCTGGTGCAAACTAGAGCTCATGAGATTGATGCTTTCCCCAGTCTCCATAGTCTGATCATTCAACCTGAGCAATTAGTGAAGAATCTCTGCAGCTGACCCTAGCAAGACAAATGTCTCCTTCTACCCTTGCTGCCCTGTTATTTCTCTCCTTAATCTTGACAACAGAATGTTTCTGCTTTCACAGCTGGGGTCATACCACTCCTCTTACTCCCTAGCTCAAAAGCCCCCTTCCATTTGCATATTGGTGAAGTAAGGAGATTTATAGAGTGAAAAATACTTGATTAAGCTGTTTGGAGACAGCTATGCTCCCTCCAAGTCCTCTTTTTTCCAGAATCAGTATGCTCAATTCAGCCAGCTCCAACAAATATTTGTGACATAGTAAAACCATTATCATATTGGGTAATTTCTAGTTTATCTGTTATTACAAAAATATAATGCACAAAACTGAATATAGTGCTACATGTATGGTCTGACCATAGCACAATAGGCCAGGATGGTGATCTCCTTAGTTCTAGTCACAGCTTGTCTCTTTAATTCAGCCTATGACTTCATTAGAGACTATTGGCTCTATTGGCTCATGTTACATTTTTGATCTGCTAAAACCCCCAGAGATTTTTTAAATTCCAGCAAAAACTGCCATGTAACTATATTTCTCCCATCTGAGAGATTTGGTACTACTGTGAACTTGAGAATTTGTCTTTGCCTAATAAGTTGCAGAATATTAATTTTGGCCAAATATTTCCACTTGTTGTGACTTATTTTGATCCTGACCATGTTTTCATAGGTGTTAGTTATTTTAATTCTGGGTCATTTGGCAAACCAGATAAGTTTTCCACTTATACTTTTATCCAAATCACTGATAATAAAAAGATAAATGACACGTAACCAAGTGCTCCCCCTGAGATGTCCATCCAAGTTGACATTAAGCCATTAAAACATTCTTTGCATCCAACCATTCAACCAATTCTGAAATCCATTAACTATTCCACTGAATGCCTCACTTCTCTCCATCTTATGCCCCCAAATAGTCTGAGACGTGATAAAATGCTTTGTTAAAATAAAATATGCTCTATTTACAGCATTCTGCTAATCTAGTAATATAAATATCCTTCCCCAAAAGAAATTGATGTTACTCTGGAATAACTTTTTCTAAATTTTTTCATTCATTCATTTATTCATTCAAAAAGCATTGGTTGTCTATTCCATGCTAACCACTGTACTAAAGACTATAGATACAAAATGAAAACAAAATAATCCCTGCCCTCAAGGATCTCATGTGTTATGGAGAGAATCAACACATAATCAGAAAAAAAAAAAAGAAATATGATTAGATTCAAAGTAGATACAAAGCAACTTCTAACATAGACAACCAGGGAGAATCAGAAGATGCTATGGAAAGAAACATTTGATCTGGTCTTTGAAGGAAGCTATGAGACAGTTGGATAGTTCTGTGCATAGAGCCTGGAATCAGGAAGACCTGAATTCAAATCCATCCTCAGACACTTGTGTCATCCTTAGCAAGTCACTTAATTTCTGCTTATCTTAATCTATTGAAGAAAAAAATGGCAACTACTCTGGTGTCTTTGCCAAGAAGATTGTTATTGTTTTTTCTTTGTTCTTGAAGAGGATCATGACATCAGGGAAGTGATGCCATGACTTGCAAATGAATTGGATTTAAAAGAGAGAGGGCTGTGCAAGGTCACCTGCCTCACTTTCCCCTCCAGAGACTTCTGGGTCCAGTGGCAAGATATAAATCAAGATGAAATGGAGTATATGACCTAGATATAACTGAATGAATGAGACAAATGAAGAGTGAATGTGTTCTAGGTGTGAGAAAATGAGAAAGACTGTGTAAGGGCATGAAAACAGACAAGGTGTCATTTCTGAGTCACAATAAATGGGATGATTTGGTGATATTGTAGAATAGAAAAATAATTTAATGCAGTGAGGCTAGATAGATAGTTTGGGACTACATTATGAAGAACATTAATAGTCAAACAAAAGAGTTTGTACCTTATCCTAGAAGCAAAAGAGAGAAGATAATGACACTTCTTCCATAGTGAAATGAAAGGATCAAGCCCCTGTTTTAGGTAATTTGGCAATCAGATGGAGAATGGACTAGAAATATGAGAGACCAGAGACAAAGATGATGAATACAAAAGTTTTGAGATAACCTAGGAAACAGGAGTCTTAATCAGATTGGTGATTGTGAAAGTCAAGAGGAAGGAGTAGATGAATAAGATATTGCAGAGGTAAAAAAATTTTTAAATGTAACTGGATTTGAATTGGAGGGAATAAGCATTTATTAAGTGCTTATTAGATGTGAGGCATGACTAAGTGCTTTATGCATATGAATATTCATAAATGAGTACATTTATGAATGCACTTAGTGCTAAAGCACTAAGTGCTTTTAAAATATGAATATTTTATATAAATAAATTTCATATTTATGAATATGAAATTCTCATTTGACCCTTAGAGTAACCTTGGGAGATAGCTGTTTTATTTTAATCATCTTTTTAAAACTGAGGCAACCGGAGCAGAAGTCAAATAGCTTGACCACTATCACACAAATGGAAAGTATTTTAATCCGAATTTGAACTCAGGTCTTCTCGAGTCCATACCCAGAATCTACTCACTGTGCCACCTAGCTGCTAAGAAATATAATGACATGCATGAATAATCCTAGCTACTAGAAGTTCTGAGTTATAGTGGATTGTATTACTCAAGTGATGACCATAGTAAATTTGGTATCAATAAAGTAAACTTCAAAGAGTAGTGGAGGTGAGAGATTACATAATTGTTTAAGGAGCGGTAAAACAACTCAGATCAGAAAGCAAGCAAACCAAATCTCCCATAATAATCAGTAGTGGAATCAAACTCATGAATAGAATAAGATGGGTAAACTTAATCTTTAAAAAAAAAAAAAAAAAAAAAAAGACAATACCTTTCCCCACTTCCCTTTTTTTTTACCTATCTTATTACTTGGAAGCAACATATGCCCTCCCAGTATTACATTCCAATTCTGTGTCCTATGACATCAATTATAGTTGATAGATAGATAGATAGATGATAGATGAATGAATGAAATCAAATTTGCCTCCTTATCTTAGAATATCAAGTTTCTTTGGTTTGTGCATTATTCTATGTAAAGATAAAGTCATAGGTTTTATGACTTTATCTTTTCAATTCTTTTCAAGGGCACATGATTTCTTTAAAACATGATTCAATCAAGATAATAAAATAAATGAATTGCTTGTATGCATGGCATATATAGAAATGCAACAATGTGTGATCTTTCTGAATTCTCAGGACAGGACTTAATGATTAGGTGCTGGCTAATTTATCATATTGTTTTCTAAAATATGGGAATACCCATTGCCTTTGTGGACTGTGCTAACTATGAGAGATAAGAAGAGATCTGTCAGGAGACCAAACAGCATAAGTTAAAGAGTCTTTTTTTTTATAAAGGAATATATGCTTTTGTAACAAAGTTTTGCAAATTTTTAAAAAGTTAAACTTTACTATAGTCTTACAAGGATCATACCTAAAGTAGAAGAGGACCTAAGATTAATTTTTTAAAAAACTTCAGAAATGTACATTATTACCTTCCTTTTTTTCCCCAGAAAATGTCTTTGTCTGCCAGACTCTGATACTTGAATTAATCTATGAGTGTGTAGACTGTGATTCATCTATGTCAAGTTATCCTTGTCTTTTTCCATATTCTTCTGTGAATCCCCAATAGCAATACTAATCCTGAGACAGCTAGATGGTTCAGGGGGATAGAGCACTGACCCTGGAGTCAGGAAGATCTGAGTTCAAATGTGGCCTCAATTACTTAATAATTCCTAGCTATGTGACCCAGACAAGTCATTTAACCCCAATTGCCTCACAAAAACAACAAACAAAATATAATAATAATCATCATCCCCTGCTACTAGAACCCTATATGTAAATCTGTCCATATATTACTTATTCTTCATTCTCATGACCAACCGCCCACTTTTCTGATTGTATTTTTTCTTAATAATATGCCTTAAGCCACTAAAAAATAAGTTATCTTGTAAGCCAGTATTCTCCTGATGGTTCTATGTCATGGTGCTTCATAAAATCAATTTCTAAATAAATAAATAAAAATTGTAGATGACACAAAGGGCAATTGTATAATGCAAAGAATTTGGTTAAAGGGCATGTATTTGAGTCTTCACTGGACACTTATTACCTATGTGACTATACATAAGAAATTTATTCTCTCTGTATTCCAAGATTTCTCATCTATCCATCTAGGATACTCCCAGCCTCCATTTTGAATACCAGGTTGGGTTCCCCCAACAAAGAGTACTCCAGGCTCAAGGCATTCTGTGAGTTTACAATTCTAAAAGTATAATTTATGAACAACTCTCAATGTGTATAACATTTAAAGTAAGCAAGAGGATGAAATTAAATCAAAGCAAAAGCATTTATAAAAAGAAGCAAAATATCTCCCCATAAATCTAGGGGATGGAGTCAAAGTTTTGTGAGATGAGGAGAAGGGAAAGGAAGTTCATAGTGATTAGTCTCAATTCTTTTTTCTGTAAAATATGAGAAAGGGTCTTAGCTGAGAAGAGAAGAAACAGGAAGTATTGCAGGAGGTAGGAGGAGAGAAGAAAAAATTTATAACAACCTCTGTATGTAGTAGATAGAGAATCAATTGAGGGGAGTAACAAGACTGACTTCTAAAGTGTGAATCAGTAAGGTTGGATAGCATAAATTAATAGTAATCCAAAATTGGGGCTTGATAAAGTATGAGCAATATTAAAGTAAAGGAGCAATGGAATTGAGAGTAGATAACAGTATGGAGTTGAACTCATTTATTGTAGGGGTCCATATTTGGAAAAGGGAACTATAGACAAAGCAGGAGTGATAATATGACCAAACACAAAGGAATAGAACTTTTTTCAGACAGGTCAATTTCTGACTTGTCTGACCTTTTCAGTGAAGTCAAAGAATAGGTTTAGGAGGAATAAAGAATATAAAAAATGAAATGATCTTAAGTTGTGATCAGATAAAGGAATTTCAGAGTTATTAGTTATAGAAACCATATAATCAAGAGTATGGCCATCTTGGTGTATAACTAAGTTGAAAAGAGTAGGTAAGAGATAAAAACAGATTGAAAAACTGAGAAATTAGGATATATGGAGAGCCATTAACATTTTTTGTTGCTATCCCCTAATAGGAAATCAGGAGTTGAGATGGTAGGAAACTGGACTCTCTGAGAGAGAAGGGACCATGACCTGAAGGTCAATAGGCATTAGGATCTGAATTGTTTAATAAATTTTGATAGATTGAACTTCAAAGGAAAAGAGATTATTGAGTAATTGTAATAAAGGGAGTATAATCTTCATATGGCAATGGGGGACTTATAACCCTGATGAGGTTTAGATTTGGGGAACCCAAATGGAATTAGGATTTCTGGTGGTCAGGGAGTTAAATAAGGTCTAGTGGCAGGTTTGAGGTTCAGGGAATCAAATGGAGGGATTTATCTCCCCTGCAAATCCTCGGGATTCAGCACAAAGGCAGGGAATTCTGGAGATTCCCTGCTGGCAGCACAGAGATCCTCTGTAAAGGAATTTACAGACCCAAAAACCTAGATTGATAAAAGAGGTTTATTATGGGTATTGGAAGTAAGGTTAAAATCTACTTCAGGAAATAGTTGAGGGTAAAGAGAAGATGTCACTGGAAGAGTATTCCAGTGTGCAAAAAGATCCTGGCTGTAAAAGGCACTGCCAAGCTTCATCTGCAAAAGCCTTAATTGATGGAAGCTCATTATATTGCTTGTCTTGGTGGGGGTTGGGAAGCCCCAGCAGATCATTAGAATGGGGGCTGGGACAGCCCAAGTTGGCCCAGATCTGATGGGGGCTGGGACAAGCCTGGATCTCCTATTGGAATTCAAAGGGATGCTTTTGACCAGGATTTGTGAATCAAAGGTGCAGGCTTTCTGAACTGATAATGCATCTGCCAGGAGGGACTGAGAGTAATCTGAATCACAAATCAATTTGAAAGGAATCACAAATCAGTTTCTTAAAGGTACCACAACCTGCTTCATTCCCCCCTCAAGCAGTAATAACTTAAATTCATTTAAGAGAAAAAAAAGGACTTGGAGCAGGGTTTCTTACTGAGGCAGAATTGAAGGAGATTTTCTCCTTCAAGGATTTTCAAAGTTTGGGGGTCCCCTCTTCAACCTCACTCTAGAACCAGTGAGTTAAGAGGAAAACAGTACTGCAAAGGAACCCCTGAGATACAGTGTCTTCTGGGAGGAACTTTGTCTCAGCAAGTACTAGAAGATGATTGAAGAAGCAAAAAATGACAAGACATTTGATAATTATAGAATGAGAATTCCAGAGAGGTGAGTAAGCAGAGGAGTAGAACACTGAGTGGAGAAGGATGATGTTGATACTTATAGACAAAAGAGAATAGACATCAGACATTAACTATGCAAAAGATAGATTCAAGTCACCCTTGCAAAATCTTGTGTTACTAATTTTATTCCCTCCTTTCCCCCATCCTAGAGAGCAAATAATCTAACATAGGTTAAACACATGCAATTCTTCTATACACATTTCCACAATTAATCATGCTGCACAAGAAAAAATCAAATCAAAAGGAGGGAAAATGAGAAAGGAAAAAAGCAAGCAACAACAACAAAAAAAGGTGAAAATACTATGTTGTGATCTACATTCAGTCCCCCTATTCTTAATTTCTGAATGCATATGGCTCTCTCTATCACAAATCTATTAGAATTGGTCTGAATCATCTCATTATGGAAAAGAGCCAAGTGCAAGGCATGTTTTTATAGGAATTTCTTCATTTATGGTTGGTATAACCATATTTACTAGATGACTGCTGAGGTCATTCACAAGTTTCAAATTCTGTGATTCTGAGTTGGAAACAAGGATTTGTGTTTAATAATCTGGAATTCAGTATCACTGAGATGAAGAAAACAAAAAAAGGTTAGAAACTGCCACTGGGAAATAATTCCAAGTAGCAGCAGCAGCAGCAACATCAGAAACTTTCCAGATTAGATCAGCCAGTGGGGTAAACCCCACTTTTTAAACTTATTGATGGGGAGTGTAATGGGATGTTGATCAGGGGACTCTTAAATAATTAAGTGACCCAATTAACTTGATGAAATTATAAAGCTTTCATTCCCAGCAAGATTTCCTAACCTTTTCATATGCAAATGGAACCACTGAAGTCTGAAAGGACCATACTATTAAATTTCATTGTCTCTAATTACCTGCCCCTTACATCCTGCAAATGGGGCCTCTCAGAGTTTGAGAGCTTTATGATTTCAACAACTGATTTAGGGCACTTAATTGTTCAAAAGTCCTCAAATCACTCCATTACACTCTCCCTCCAGCTAAATATTTGCAGTATCTGGCAAATCAATTGGGATGCTTTTGGGCACATTTATCCACAAGCACAATTTTGGATAACTCTTAGTGACATGTAGAGACTGAAGCATTGCCCTTTAGATTGCTTCCCCAGTGTCTCATACCAAAAACTCTATATAAAGTCCATACAACAGTATTTGGGTTTGTTGTTGTTGTTGTTGTTGTTGTGTTGTGCTGAGGCAATTGGGCTTAAGTGACTTGCCCAGGATCACACAGCTAGAAAGTATTAATTGTCTTAGATCACATTTGAAATCAGATCCTCTTGATTTTCAGGGCTGGTATTCTATCCACTGCTCCACCTCGCTGCCCTGATTGGGGCCTGATTTTTCTTGTACAACATGACAAAAAAAGAAAATACATTTAAAAGAATTGTACCTGTTTAACTTATATCAGATTGTTTACTGTCTTAGGGAGAGGGAGAAAGAAAAAATTGGAAAAAATCTTACAAAAATGACTTTGGAAACTATGTGTATTTGAAACAATAAAATACTATTGGGGGGAAAGTAAATGTTGAAAACTAAGGGAAAAAAGAATGTTAAAAAAAATACAAGTGTCTCTTTAATACTAACACTGATTATAATATGCATTGTCTAGCTCAATATCCTGTTTACTACCTACTATCTAACTTTTCTTCAGAAATAATTCTGAACTATGGACATTACCTCATTCTAACTTCATTGAATTTAGCTCATAGTCTAGTTTTAGCTTGGCTTTTATTTCTGAAATAATTCTAATTTTCCATGATTTCTTCTGGCTCTTTTTCTCCACGAGTCCTGCTCCTAACTTTGGCTTCCAGTTCAGACACTGCTACTTCCTCTGGTCCCTTAAAAGTCTGAAAGATAGATCGTGTACCCCTGACCACTAACTTTGTTCATTTATACTATGACTTTGATCTGCCTATGTAGAACTATCTAAGCTAAAAATCTCTCTCCTGTTATCCCAAAGTTATAGTACTTCAGTCACCATCCTCTCTTCAGCTATCTTTCTCAGATCTAGGGCCAAGCAGGAAGAATGTTAACAGGCAAGCAAAAAATATTTATTAAAGGCTTGTTTTGTGTCAGAAACTGTGCTAAGCACTAAGGATACAAAAAAAGAAAATAATGCCTTTTTCAAGGAGCTTATATTTTAAAGGGAGAAGATAATACATGAAAGGACACTGAAAAGTATAAGGGAGAAGGAAGAATGCCTCCAAGAGGAGATATAATAACCAATTTCAGAAAGTCAGAAATATTTCCCAGAAGAGAAATTAAAATACAGCCAGCCTGGGGGCATCTCCCAAATATACCACTTATGGGAGAAAGGGGTGAAAATTAATTAAGGTTATTCCAGGATAGGAATCCTAGGAATTCCTGGAACCTAGGGGAAATTCCAAAGTGAGAAGGCAGATGAATCATGGTTGTCAAGCACTAACTAACTGTGCTAAGCACAAGTTGGGAGCAGAATGGAAGAGCATGATATTACTATACAAAATCTGGTAATTTCTATACCCTTAATTTTTTTTTTCCTTTTTGTGTATGGGTGGGAGGGCCGAATGGGGAGAAGGCAGTCAAAGGTTTTAGGGTGGGATGGAGGAAGACGGATGGCCACTATCCAGTGATAGTTGTAAGATACATTAAATGCCTCAGGAACTTCAATTTCTTGTGCTTAAATTGACATTTCTCCATAAGCACCTGTTCATGAATTTGGAATGATGCCAGTTTGAGCAAAAGGAGTTAGAATCCTTGGTAGATTTAATAGGTAATGAATACCTGGAACATTTCATAGATCATGGAGACATGTAAATGAATGGAATGGATGAAAAATGATGATGCTATTTTAAAAGGTTGGCATGTGGAGTAAGGAGCAAGAGAGATTACAACCACCTAGAACTTACAATGATATCTAGGGTTTACAAACACCAGCTAACTATTGCTGCTGCTTTTTTTTGGCTCTAACTACATCTTTCACTCATCTACTCCCACACCCAAACCCTCAAAAACTATTTCTGGTGGAGGGATAAGTTTTCAGTGTGGTTTTAGGAACTTCCATATTGAAAAATAGGACCATCATCAAGATACAGTCCTGTGCCTACTTTTCCCAGAAATACTTAGCATCAGAAAAAATATATATATGATCTAAGGAAAGGAGCCACTTATATTAAAGGTGACATTTGAGGCATAAGCACAGTACCATTATTGGAATAAGAGCAAGATTACTATAGGAGTAAGAACATGATATATCTCCAACTTGCCATAAATCTAAGCCAGTGAAATATAAGACAGATGCTTATTTCTGCTATTTCACATTTTCTGTTATGTATTTTACAGGTCAATAAGCAGAAGACTTGTTCTAGAAGTGATCATACTACTTATTCTCCTCCCCCACATATACATTCCCTACCCTGATTGGACACACATTCAATCTGAATAATTTTGAGACCTACAATGGTTTCTCTGAATTGTTCCAGTAACAGGAACCAGATTTATACATTTGAGTTTAGCTATCTACCACTCAAACTAGAGCAAACCCCTTCCTTTTCCCCATCCTCCTGAGAAGTTAAGACTATATCATATGATCTATCCCTGAGACTTGAGGGAAAAGTTTTGTAAGACAGCATGTGTATAAATAGAATCTCATCAGGAATGGGGACACCAGTTTTACTCTTCAATGTTGATATTTGGACAAGTCACAGATAATATTTTAGGGTCTTCATACCATGTCACCTTCAAATTAACATGTCACATATTATGAGAGATCAAATAAAGGAGGTATGTTGCCCAACTACAACTTCAGTCTGATCAAAGAGGGGGACAACCAATGGTTTGATCCTTGAGTTTTGTTTTTGTTTTTTTCAAAAGCAGGATACTGTCCTTCTAAAAAATCATATTATCCTGAAAAAATACAAAATAAAGTAATGGCATAAGAACATCCAATTATTTCCAATAATTAAAAACCTGAGAATATTATTTAATTTAAATTTTGTCACATGGAAATTTCTTTATACTGAATTAAAATCAAAATGCAAATAGGATTATCACACTAATATTGAGCGACATTAATTTTGCTATAAGATTATATAATATGAAGCTATATGTCTGAGGAGTTAGAGGAGTGAAGAATCATAGTGAGAAGTTACTAGTTATCTAGGGTTATCTTTTTTTGTGAACTTCCTCAGTGGCAGAAAAGACTGGGACATGTTCACACTTGTTCCATCATGTAATAAAACTGTCAGTATGAAAAACTGCTCTGCCATTTGGGTGCTTCGCATTATTTGGCAAATGTCATTCTTGTTTCTAATCATGTTTCCTCAAGTGTTTTGAACTTTGTAGATGTTGATGGACATTACTGATAAGTCAGTCATCAAAATCATTTAAATGCCCTGTTATTTTCAAGGACACCATCATTTTTTCAACCACCCAGGCTCACAACCTTAATATCATTCCTGACTCCTCCTTTTCTACCTTCTGCATTCAATTATTTGCCAAATTTCATCATTTCTACATTCACAATATATTTCTACAACTTCTAGTTCATACTCCCATAAATTGTCACCTAAACAATCACAAGAGCTTTCTAAATCAGTCCTCTTCCTTGCTTCAATCTTCTCTTCATAGGACAATCAGAGTAATTTTCCTCAAAGCTAAAAACTGATCATATCACACACACACACACACACACACACACACACCTCTCAACAAACTACAATGGGTTTTTTTTGGCTCTAGAATCAAATTTAACCTCCTCTGAATGACATTTATTGCTTTTCACAATCTGTTCCCAGATTATCTTTCCAAAATTAAAAATTCCTTTTTTACAATTCCTCATACAATATTCAATCTCCAGTCTCCACATCCTTGTATTTTTGATATTTAGAATAAAGTGATTTCTCATTTCTACCTCTTTTTTTCCTTAGTTATCTACAAAACAATTCAAATGTTAATCTTTTACAAAAAGTCTTTTTGGAGCCTCCCCTACTCCAGCTCCTAGTTTTCCCACACAAATGACTTGATATCTATTTTGAAAATATTTGTGGGGTTGAAACAGCAAGGTGATGTAGTAGAAAGAACACTCGCCCTGGAATTAGGAAGACCTAACTGTATGACCCTGGACAAGTCACTTAACTCTGATTGCTTCACACACCACCACCACCATATATATTCATGCATATATTGCATATAAAATACTTAGGATAGGGATTTTCATCTTTGTATAGCCAGTGCTTAGCATAAAAGAGCAGAGACTTAATGAATGCTTGTTGATTGATTGTCAGGTATACTGAGAGCCAGCTCCTCTAGTTTAGAAAGCATATGAGCTCTATTTTGGTTGTAAGGAGATAAGGAGAAGGCTTGGCTCTTCATTTGTACTGTATCATATAACATGAGATCATAAATGTGGAGTTAGAAGGAATCTTAGAGATGATTGGAGGTAGGCTCATAGATTTAGAACTGGCAAGGGGCCTTAGAGACCATTTAGTCAAACTCCCTCATTTAAAGGAAACTGAATTCAAGAGAGGTGAAACGAATTGCCTGGTTTACACAGATAAAAAGTGAGAGAACTAGGATTTGTACATAGGATTTATAATTCCCAAACTAATGCTCTTTCCACTTATACATTAGACTACTAATTGGCAGAATACTTGAAATTCTCCTTATGTTGTCTGTACTTCCTGTGATTTGGGAAAAATTAAGATAGCTCTTTTTATACTGTAGGTATTGCCTCCAAATCTAAAGACACCGTATAATATCCAAATCCACCATTAGATATAAGATTTGTGCCAGAACCGTGTGGAATGTAGATAATTCATAATTCAGATGTTAACAGTTAGGCTCAGTATGACAAGGTAGGAATTAACTACAAAGATCATATGAAAGAAAGATACTATCTACATCCTGAAAAGAATAAATAAATAGAAGTATGTATAGAATGGTTTTACACACACACACATACACACACACACACACACACATATATATATATATACACATATATACATATTTGCATTTAATAGTAGCCATGATAGGGTGGGGATAGAGGAGCAAAAAAAAAAGAAGAAAATAAAAGAAAGTTACATGATAACTTTATTATATATTTAAAAGAAATAGCAAGTTGTACATAATAGATTTTCAGTTTCATGTGCAATCATCTTTTTTTATTCTACTATGTTATGGAAATTGTAATGGGCTGAGGTTTGAGCTGATGCACTGAGGTCCCAAGTACATGAGGCTAGATAGTAATTGGGCTATACTCTATTAATATACATGATTGGATAAAGAATGGTCCCTGCCCACTCTCCGTGCAAGTCCTGATGTGTTGTATAGGAAATGACGATTTTGGTGGGTGGAGGCAGAGGGAGAGACAGGAAGAGAAGCTGGGAGAGATTGGGCTGGGTTCGAGACTCCGAGCTGCTGGTTGTGTGGCTGCTGGTCGAGCTAGCTTCTTGACTCAGCTGCACACATTGCTATTGCCCATTCCCTTCCACCTCCGATCTTTCTTCACTAAGAATAAAGACTGACGATTTTCCCCTAACCTGAATTCCTGACTCTTGCTGATTTTAAAATACGCGATCTTCACAGGAAATGTTGGCTTTACTTCATAAGATAAAAATTAAATTTAAAAAAATGTTAAAAGAAAAAAAAGCAATGTGATATTTACCCCTTTTGAAATAACTCCTCTGTCTTAGGCTAAGTAAGTAGAATGGTAAAATAATTAACTGCCTTTATAATTAGAGAATTGTTTTTCAGTTGTTATTCAACTCTTTATGACCCCCATCTGGAATTTTCTTAGAAAAGATACTGAACTGCTTTTTCTTCTCCAGATCATTTTATGATGAGGAAACTGAGACAAACAAATTTAAATGACTTGTTCAGCTACTAAGTATCTGAGACTAGACTTGAACTCAGGTCTTCTTGCTTCCAAATTCAGCACTCTTATCTATTGCACTTAGCTGTCCTAGGTGGAATTAGAATATCTGGATTTACATGCCTTTTATGTGACAGAAAATAAATCTTTAAACCTCAGTAGCTTAAAAGGTTCCTTCTAGCTCTAAACCTGTAATCCCATGATAAACATTATATAATTCAAGCAGTTCTAAGTAAATTTGTGATCTTAAGTTTTCTAAAAATCAACCTGAACTCTTTTCTTTTAAACTAAAAAAATGGAATCTCTTGTAAAAGGACATCAAAATATGTTCAAATATAATTTTTTTCTTTTTAAAAGAAAATGTTTGGTTAATGACATGTTTTATAATAATCACTTCTAAGTAAGGTAGAAAAATCTTCCCCCTCTTCAAATAGATATATATATTCTATTACATCATCATAGAATATATACCTAAAGAATATTTATAAGCACTGTGCACAATTTACTAATTGAAGATAGAATGTATCTGATTGCTCCTGATAGTTTGGAACTAATCTATTTGTACCTCCTTGTTCCCCTCTATCAGAAGAGAAAGAGTAAAAAACTCATTTCACATTCATGAGAAACTGAATAGAAGAAAGTTTTGTTTTGTTTCCCCTTAATGGATACTGGAGAGATTTTACTCTAGCCTCTCCCATGAAGAGATGGTTATAAGAATTTCTTTTCCTTGTCATTGAAGGGAGGGTTAATGGCCAGAAGAGAGAAGGACCATATTGTACCAGGCATGCTGATAAATATTTAACAAATGACTCTCTTGGACAAGGGGATAAAAACATGACATAATTTTAAGTTTAATTTGCATTATTATTTCCTCCTTCACTTTAAGTCTAGACAATTAACAAAATCATAACCCAAATTCTTATTTATATCATTTGCTGATTTGTGAGATGTAAATTCTCTTAAGCCAATTCAAGCTGGGTCCAGCATGCCCTTGCTTACATGGAGATACTGCAACTAAAAACCATGCAGAAGGAAAGGGATTATATTCTAATGAGTCAGGGAAGTAAGTGATTATAGACTTTGCCTTTCACTGAAGTTTTTAGACCTGGTACCATCTAGGAGTATCTTCAAATGACACGGAGTTAATGTTCTTACTTCCACTCATGAGCTTGGAAGAGCTTCAACTGTCAAGTAGTCTTTGATATGAGCTGAAAAACATAGTCTGTTGTTACTTTAATACTCATTTCTATCTTTAATAAATATATAATATTTACTTCAAAGCTATCATTTGGCCAGATCTGTTAAGATAGTAAACAATTGAAAATTTAGTCTTAATAACATAAGTTTCAAGTTTTCAGATTGAATGAGCTAAATGAAGAAAGACTGGTAAGACATCATTGAAAGTCCTCACGACTCAAACCCAATTGTGTGTGTTTACAGTGAGTATAAAAGAGACCCAATCAGAGAGATATATATTTTCATATATATATATATATATATATATATATATATATATATATATACATATATGTAGTTATTTTTCCTCGTGCATAAGTTCTGGAAAACCTACTTGTATGGTCTAGAATGTTTAGTGGCAGGAGAAAGAAGGAAAAGAGGGAAGAAAAGACAGAATTTTATATAACTAAAGAAAACAAATGATTAGTTATTAGCATTAGATTTCTGAGTTGGGGGAACTAGGTAGATGAATCAATAAGACCAGGCAAGTCGTGGTTATGGTTTAGCTAGAAGTTTAGAAATTAGAAAAAAAAATCCTGAGGGTAAGAGCAAGAACCAAGAAGGTGAGGGAGGACTTCAGACAATACAAAAATTACTTGAAGAAACTGTGAATGTTTATCTTGAAAAAGAGAAAATTTTGAAGAAACAGCACAGTTTTCAATTGTTTTAAGGACCTTCATGTGGGAAAATTAGACATCATATTTTCTCCAAAGAATAGAAGAAGTTTCAAACAGATAGAGTTCAAATGAGTAAGATTTGGAGCTTATGTAAAGCTGCATGAGCTGCTTTAGAAGGTAGTGAATTCCCATTACTTCAAACAGGAGCTATAGGATTTCTTGTCAGTTCAACCACTCAAAAACCACTGGACTGAGGAATCCCACATCACCTTTCCATGGTGGGACAGAGATGTCAAATAGTGCCTCTGGCTGTCAGACAGTAACTGAACTTTGATCCTTCAGCTCTGCCTATCTCTAATAGACAATGCCAATTGTCTATGGTTAAATGGATTTGCAAATCTATCTAATCAAAATTAGCTTTGAGTTCTAATCCACTGACTGTCTCACTTTTAATTTTTTCAATTTTTTTCAAATTTATATATTAGTTTTTTATATTTACTTTTATAAGATTTTGATTTCATGTTTAAAATAATTACACATCTATAACATATAGAGAGAGAGATTCAGAGAGACAGAGAGAGAGACAGAGACAGAGAGAGACAAAGAGAAGAAAATCATCCTGGGGAGGAGGTAAGTAAGATAAGAAGGAAGAAAATTTCAGAACTCAAAATCTTAAAAAAAAAATGAAAACTATCTTTACATGTAATCAGAAAAATAAAATACTTATGAGAAAAAAATTTATTTCCATTTTTCCCCTCCCTTCCTCCTCTCACTCCTCTCCAAAACAGCAATCAATCTGATATGGATGAGTTATACAATCATGTTAAATATATTCCACATATGTTGGAACAAAACCATAAGAAAGAAAAAATAGTGAAAATAGTATACTTTAATTTGCATTCAAACTCCATAGTTCTTTTTCTGGATATGGGTAGCATTTTCCATCATGTGTCTTTTAGAATTATCTTAAGTCATTGTATTGCTGAGAAGAATAAAATCTATCAAAGTTAATTTTCTCTCTAATGTTGCTGTTACTGCATACAATGTTCTCCTGGTTCAGCTCACCTCACTTAGCATCAATTCATGTAAGTCTTTCCAAGTTTTTCTAAAATCTACCTAATCATCATTTTTATAGAGTAATTGACTGTCTCATTTGAATATGGTACATCTATATTTTCAAAGAGTGCTAGTGATATAATTTCATCGTAATGGAATTGTTTCCAAACAGAAGTGGAAACATATGAGAAAGTGCTATAATCAATGGTTTTTATGACTATCTCTGAGTAAAATGTGTGCACATATGTTTTCCATATATCCATATGTTTCTGTGTATATATGCATATGTATGGACATACACATTATCTATCTATATATGTGTTTATGTATATAATCTACTGAGCAAGCTACTCATACATAAGACTCAGGATTTCTATAACATACACAGTCCTCTCTTAAGCAGGTAAATAGTTTACACTTCCTATTGAAAGGAAAAGAACATAAGGTTCAAATTCAAGAACTCTAGTGAGAAATCTTTGCTTGCTCAGGAGATAACTGAATTGCAGAATCTGTAGCAAACTGGGACTCAAGATAATCATTTATATATCTGGCACAGAGCAGATGCTTTGTTGTTGTCAATGTTCAATCATCTTAGACACACCTTACTATTTATGGCTCTATTTGGGGTTTTCTTGGTAAAGGTACTAAAGTATTTTGCCACTTCTTTCTCCAAATCAGATTTGAACCCAAATGGGGTCACAAAGAGTTAGATATATCTAATGACTGAACAACAACAGTCTATCATAGAACACATTTAGTGGAACTAGCAAGAGCCTAGACCATCCTAGTTCTGCCATTGACCTTGCCTGTCTTGAACATATCTCTGTGCCTCACTAGTGAGAGCTGACTACTATTCTTAGCTGCCACTTTTCCCTTTCCCTGAAGACTGAAAGTATCTTTTATTCCTTGCAGAATGGGAAGAAGTAGCTGCTGGCAAAATGGCATTATATCAGGCCTGTTTTAAAGGAGAATTCTGTTGAGGTATATCCTCTGAGGTCTTGTACTACTCCAAGACTATATGATTCGGTTCTTTGGACTAGTTCCAAGGAAGGGTTGTACTGTCCAGGAAGCTGACCTAGATCAGCAAAACCTAGTGTCTTTGCACTTGAAACTACTTTGAGGCAGAAATTTGGTCTTGGGATATTTGTCTTTGCATGTAGGTCAACTAAACAGCATGAGAGAGCATTTTCCACACAGTAGACTTTTAATAAATCCATTTGAATTTAATTTAATTTAGCAAAAGGACTTTTAAGATTTTTTAAAGGCAGAAGCAGAGAGGTCAAATGATTACTACAGGTCAAAAAATTGGGCCCCATTAACTCTTAGCCATAAATCCTGACATGTAATGCTTACAGAAAGCTACCTGACCTAGAGCTTTAAATTGTTGCTGCTGTCTTAGAAGAACTTTCTCTCTTGGGCTTCTTGTTGAATTAAAAAAGATGAAGAAAGGAAAGGAAAGTGAGGAAATAACAGAAAGGTGCTAATCATCTCTGTGGGGAGCATGCTAATGAAGCAAAAGGAGTCAGAAAACCAAGTTTTTAGTGCTTTTAGTCAGGGCCACATGGTAACTTCCTCAGCTAGCTTTCTACACTCTAATTGTTTTGTCAGCTCTGTGAGCTGTGATTTGAGCTTCAAGGAAGAGCTACTGTAATCTACACTTTTCCCTGAGGAATAATGTACTTGTCCAGGTAAGTTAATTCTGAACTTTTTGGACCATTATGGTCCCATAAAAGTATGCCCTCAAAGCATTCATTTGACTTGGTGCTCTTTTAATGCTGGGGTTTTTTTCAGTTTTATTGCTTGAGAACTTTATTATTGTGAACTATAAATTGTCTAGAAAAATAAGATATTGAGAAGATTATAGTTTTAGAGCTGGGTATATCTATAGTTACTTAATAAATGCTTGCTGGACGAATGAGTAAAAAAAATTATGGGTGAAAGAATGAATGAATGAATGAATGTGTAAGAGGGGATCCCCAGGAAGACAAGTAAATCTTGAAGATCTGCATTGGAGGCAGCTAAATGGTACAGTGATTAGAGCAACAGCCTTGGGGTCAAGAGGACCTGAGTTCAAATATGGCTTAGATATTTACTAACTATGAGCCTGGGCAAATTACTTGATTGCTTCTGAACATCATCAAAAACATAAAACAAAACAAAACATTGAGCTTTACATGCAAAATTCCCTATTCTAGAAAGACAGAGAAGCTTCTATAGCTGAATTGCAAATGAATAGGCCAGCAGAGGTAATAACTTGCCTCCAGAGTTCATTCTTTATTAATTTTTTTTGTCCCTAGCCTATCCACTACATAATATTCCCAAAGGATCATGGAAGGTGAAACTGCCTGAATTGAAGCAAAATGGAGAAGTTTAATAAGGAAAGGAACTTTTGAGCCTGCAAGGATTTGTCAAATAGGAAGGGCAAGACTTCTTCCATCTTCTGCCTGGAGGAGACAAACCATCTTAAGAGCTGAGAAGCTGAATAAATCAGAGGGAAGAAATTTCTGCTGATCCTAAGCTAAAGGTTATAGCTGAAAGAGCTTTTGTTTCACTCCAATTAAAGAGAGAGAAAAATCACTCAGTTAAGCCAGTGGGTAAAGCCAGAACAAGTCTACAGCTGCCCATTGAAGAGTAAGTCCAGGAGGCCGGTCAGTCTGCCAACTAGCATTTACTAAGTTATTCACTATGCGCCAAGCATCATGTTATGAAATGGGCATACAAAGAAAGGCAAAAAATCATGCAGCAGACTTATGCCCTGAGAAGAGCCTAGCAGCTGAGCAACCTACCTGTCATGTCTGACATCCAGGAAGAAGCATCTGCCCAATCCAATCAAACAGCATCAGAACCTGGTAAGGAGCCAGCACAGCCAACCAGCTGAGATACTGATACTGCACCTTAGGAGCAATTGGCTAGCTCAGCCAGCTATTCTTCAAATACAAATATCTACAAATACTCTGTGGAGAGTCATCTCAATTGAACAACAGGGTGACTCACCAAAACCAAATCCTGCAGCGGATGTTGTGAAGATGTTCTGAAGAGACGAAAAGCTTTTGAGGACCTGCAGTTTCCAGAGTTCTAAGTTTCTTCAACCATGTGCACCTTAGTATTTTTATACTTTAAGTTAATGCTCCCTCTTCCCACTCCTGTATTCTAAGTGTATTTAAGAAGAGTGTATTCTTCACCTGTCAGATTGGCTAAGATGACAGGAAAAAATAATGATGATTGTTGGAGGGGATGTGGGAAAACTGGGACATTGATGCATTGTTGGTGGAGTTGTGAACGAATCCAACCATTTTGGAGAGTAGTTTGGAACTATGCTCAAAAAGTTATCAAACTGTGCATACCCTTTGATCCAGCAGTGTTACTACTGGGCTTATATCCCAAAGAGATTATAAAGAAGGGAAAGGGACCTGTATGTGCACGAATGTTTGTGGCAGCCCTTTTTGTAGTGGCTAGAAACTGGAAACTGAATGGATGTCCATCAGTTGGAGAATGGCTGAATAAATTGTGGTATATGAATATTATGGAATATTACTGTTCTGTAAGAAATGACCAACAGGATGATTTCAGAAAGGCCTGGAGAGACTTACACGAACTGATGCTGAGTGAAATGAGCAGGACCAGGAGATCATTATATACTTCAACAACAATACTATATGATGACCAGTTCTGATGGACCAGGCCATCCTCAGCAACGAGATCAACCAAATCATTTCTAATGGAGCAGTAATGAACTGAACTAGCTATACCCAGAAAGAACTCTGGGAGATGACTAAAAACCATTACATTGAATTCCCAATCCCTATATTTATGCCCACCTGCATTTTTTATTTCCTTCACAAGCTAATTGTACAATATTTCAGAGACTGATTCTTTTTGTACAGCAAAATAACGGTTTGGTCATGTATACTTATTGTGTATCTAATTTATATTTTAATATATTTAACATCTACTGGTCATCCTGCCATCTGGGGGAGAGGGTGGGGGGGTAAGAGGTGAAAAATTGGAACAAGAGGTTTGGCAATTGTTAATGCTGTAAAGTTACCCATGCATATAACCTGTAAATAAAAGGCTATTAAATAATAAAAAAAAAAAAGAAGAGTGTATTCTTGTTTGGGGGCAGTATGCTTTGTAACTACATTTCTTCGGGGTTCTCAAAGAGCACTGTAGTAATTGCTGTGGACTCTTCTGTTTGCTTTCAGCTAGCACCAATCCTATTAGACTCAAGAGCTTTTTACCTCACAAGGCCTTCCTTTAAACCTCTAAATATCCACACTGAGGTAAATACTCACCATCACCATCATCTCAAGACTAGGGAAGAACAAACAAAAAAGGCAGGTCAAAGCTAAGCTCAAACTGGCCTAGATAGGACATGGACTTTAAGTGCCATGTGCTCATAACTCCCTGAAGGCTGGAATGGAAGATTAAAATAAGTTGTTTCTTTCTTCAATATCCTCTTGGGAACCATCTTGATCTAGTTCTAGCATGATTTTCAGCTGGAAAAAAAGAAACAAGGGGAGGGCACATTTGCTTCCTCTCTCACTAGGTCTTCTGACTTTATAGACACAAAGAAGACTTTTCATCATCTCAAACTATAAACCTTTTGCCCTGAATCATACATAACTGGAAGAAGGCCCCAAAGTTCCCACATGGTTGATTAGAAATAATAGTGTCAAATCTAAACGTTTTATAGAATGGTTCCTAACAACCGAGTCAACACTGATATATATATATTTGCATGCAGATTTCCCCAGTAGAATATAAACTGTTTGAGGAAAGAGATGTTTATTTTTGTCTTCATGTCACCAATGCTGAACAATGTGCCCAGTACATATGAAATGCTTATGCTTAACAAATTATTTTTGCTTGATTGGGAGGACAAAAGAAAATGTTATTGTAAAACTTGATAAAGGAAGTTGGAAATAAATGATATTGATAGATCTCTTGATAGAGATAAATGGAGATGAGAGGAAATAGGATAATAAAATGATGTAGGTTAATTTAATGGATTAGAAAGAAAAACATTCATTTTTATATCCAAAAAACACATAAATATTTGAAATGAACGGATGAAATATATTTCATGCTTCTACTAAATGAGAAAAAAACAAGCATCGCTCAATATTTCAGCAACAGTAAAAATATATGTGGTTGAAAAAGACAAACAGGAAAATTACAGTATGCTTGAAAATACCATAGACAAGGTCTAATTTCTTTGTCTCATTGTTCCCCTTTGGAGTTGACCCAAAAGAATCTCCTAGTATATTTATAATCCATGAAACAAGGTCTTCTAAATCCCTCTGGGCTAACATAGATTAAATTTGATCCTAGTACCTGACCCTCAATGATAATTTTCTCTCTGGCTTATTGTCCCTACTTAGAATCAAAGTAATTCTCTAATCATTCTCCCCTTTCTCTAAGAAGAATGTACCAGCAAAACCACTTTTTCTCTGGAACTTCAAGATTACAAGCTCTCACAAATGTGCCTCTGTCAAGAGTCATATCATCTGCTCCTGGGATGAGGGAACTAACTGAATGGGTATAGATTTTCTCATAAGTTAAATGCAACTCTATAGTTGCCTCTGCCAGATGCTTTTGCCACAAATTGCCATCAACTCTTCCCAGAATGGAAGGGGTAGAAAAAAATGCTTATTTCTTACTTCAGTTTAGAAGACACAAATTAAATTGTAGAGAATGTGCTCTGAAAAAATAGAGGAAGAGACAGAACTCAGCTGTGTGCTCTCTTTTAGATAGCAACGAGTTATTCTCCTAAATCTTAGAAAATCAATTATCTTTAATTCTCATTGTTCTCTCAATGAGGTATCACTTAGCATGCCTAGTTTTCCATAGATAACTTTAAATACCTCTTTATTAAGAGTAATGTTTTATAACCTAATCATGTTGATTTGAGAACTCATCAAACTGATCAGTGTCTACTGTGATAACCCTTCTTACAGTTTCACATGATAAAACATTTGTTTTCCTAATTTTCTTACCCATCTTCAGAAGCAATTAATGATGATTTGCTCTAGAAGCATTAGGAGAGATGCAAGTGCTTGTAAATAACCACAAGGTCAGAGATGGTGAACAGGGATCATAGATAATATTCTAAAGCTTCTTAGTGTTGTCTAAAGGAGGGAGAATTAAAATTTTAAAGCAATGTGATATCAGAATCTAAGCTTTTAGCCAGAAATGGGAGGTTTCTTTGATAGTACCATTTTTGAGAATTGCCTTTTGGGTAATTTCAAGTTTGAGAGCTCCCAAATGGTACAGTTTAGGAACTAGATCTTCTAGAAAATAGTGGGCATTTACTGATGAGGTACATTACTTGGAAAAGGAAGAGTATTGTCTACATTGCTCCTATACGGGATCCTACTTGGAAATTAAAGTCAGTACAAGATCTATTGGAAAGGGGATTTATTATTCAGCTGCCCTCAAAGTAGAGTTGCTTGATAAACTAAAAATCCCTTCCAGGTTGACTGATTGATTTCTCCTCTGAGTGTGAGAGTCTGGTTTACAATCAACCTTAAACCACAAACTCATTTTGGAAGATCTTCATTTATTTTAGGAACATATCTGAGACTTGGCTTTCCCTTTGAGGATGAAAGCAGCAAATTTCAAATACAGAAGAAGAAAAAAACACAGATAGGATAAGAGCTATATTCAATTTAGTCTTACTTCTAGGCATCCTGACATATAGCGGTCATTATAATACCATTTTTAAAGTGTCACCGTCCCATGGAATTTATCAGCAAAACATGATGCAAATTTATAAATTAACCTTTGCAATTTTTAAAGAGAATATGTGAAAAATCTATATATTTTAAATTATATAAAGAAAGGAGAAAATGAAATTTGTTATAAAGTATTTTATACAAAGTATTCTTTTGTATCTAATATTGCTCCTAATTATAAAATCTCTGTTGATACAAGTCATCTCCTATTTATTAAATAATTTATCATATTGTAGATTTCAAATTATGTTGATTTGAAAATATATTTTAAAACAGCTTTACTGATTTTAATGATTATAAAAATAACAAAGGTGCTTTAGAAACATTTTTTCCATTCACATTAAGTTGTTTTATTCCTTTTAATCATCACTGTTTATTGTATTCTCATGACAACCCTATGAGAGGCAGAACATTATTATCCCCATTTCACAGATGAGGAAACTGAGCTTCAGAGAGACCAAGTCATTTGTCCAAGCTTATCCATCTAGTGTCAGTAGCAGGATTCAGATCTGTGTTTTTCCTAAATCTATGGCTCCTTCTGTTATTTCATGTTGTTTCTTAACATTGTTTAATATGCCTATTTGGAATGCTAAATAGCCATTCTTATTCCAAACATGGCTAAATAGGTAATTACCACATCCAAATGAAGAATTCCTAATTAGTTACATCAGGATGCTTTACTATCTTTGTCACTACAATAAGGTTAATTCTAGCCTCTATGTGCCTCATGAGAAAAAGATTGCCCTAAAGGTCTGTGACAAATCAGGTTCAATTTAATTTTAAAATGTCTCTACCATAAACAAGGGATGTGCTAGGTTCTGAAGATAGAATGGTCAAATTAATCAGTTTTTCCCCTCAGGAAGCTTCCAATGTTTAAAAAAAAAAAAAAGACAAAATGCAAATATCTATGAAACAAGGAAGAATGGGGCCATTACAAAAAAGAGATCTAGACAATATTGGAAATGTAAGAAAAGAGAGGTTGTAGTTAGCCATCACATTGATCATTACTTTTCAAATAACTTTATGTACATATGGAATATATGGAAATTAATTAAAGTGCAGTGGTTAGAAAGCCTTCTCTGAAAATAAGAGGCTAACATACAAGGCCAAGATGGCAGAAGAGCAGAAAGAAAAACAGCTAAGCTCTTTCCAAAATTTCTCCACATCCAAGAAAAAATTAATGAGTCATTTCTTCTAGTCTATATCAGAATAGGGAGACAGATGGAGAGGTCTATGGGGGATTGGGGAGCCAGTTTAGCTAATAATAATCATGCGGAGCATTCCAATACAAAGAAGGAAAAAAGATTGAGGCTAATACATCAAGATAAGAAGACATCCCAAACCCAAAAAGGGTTATTTGACCTTGCCAGGGCTTCTTAAATTTTTTCATGTGACCCCTTTTCAGCCAAGAAATTTTTGTACAACTACCGGTATGTAGATATATAAAATAGGTATACAAGTCAAGCATTTATTGATAATAAGTCATCATTTCATAACCCCCATATTCAGCTATACAACCTCATATTGGGTCACAATCCACAGTTTATGAAACTTTGGTATAGGTGTAGATTAAGTTTGGGGAAGGTTGGGTTTGGGGATAGAAAAGGGAAGTTTTAGCACAAAGAGAAGTTCCTAGGTTATATACTAAAAGCAGCAGCCATTTGGCCCTGACCCCAGCAACAGAGTAGATCTATTATAATCTGCAATTTAGTCTACAGGCTATAGTGAAATGAGCAGGGCAGGAATTCCAGGTAAAGAGGATTCCAGAATTCTGCCACTCAGAACTTTTCAGACGACTGATAGAAGTTGAAAATAACAGGAACCTACTAGAACCACAACTGTAATTCCAAATTCAGACCCAAAAATCAGGTCAGCAACATGATCAGCTCCACTCAAAAGGGTAGTGATCAGATTTTGCCCTTCATTAGATCATTAGAAGCACTCTAAGTTTACCATCTCTGAGATCCTAGAATAAGAAAGCTCAATACCACCACTCTTACCCCACCACAACCAACCACAACAACAACCAAAAAAAAACCCTCACAAACCAGCAGCAGGAACAAAGAAGGCACAATCTCATTCCAGGCATCGCTTTAGAAGTACATAGAATCAGACCCTAAAATAAAGTCTGTAGTCAGGAAATAAGCTGGAAGAATAAGTAAGGAGTGTTGGGGGGCAAGGGGAGGAATCCCACCATAAAAGTTATTATAGTAACAGGGATGATCAAGACAAACCCAGAAAAAACATGAATGTCTACAAAATATCCACAAGCAAAGACTCATATATATATATATATATATATATATATATATATATATATATAACATATAACATGAAAATATAACATATGCATGCATTCACTAAAATTTTTGGAAAATAAGATGGAGCAAGAGGGGTTTTATAAAAAGAAATAGCACTAGAGGGAGAAATTTAGAAGAAATGAGAGAAACGGAAGAAAGAATTGGAAAACAAATGAACAGTTTGTCATAAAACCTTGCCCAACCACAATCTCTCTGAAAATTAGAATGGAACTAGAATCTGACTCCTTCAGGTAATTAACAAAACCATGAAAATAAAATCAAAAGATTGAAAACATAGAAAAAAATTACTTCAATGTCACAACCAAAATTGAATATATATATATATATATATATATATATCATATTTAAAGGAAACCTAATAAAAATGCTCAAATGTCTTAAAATCAGAGGGCAAAGTAGAAATAGAAAGAATTCACCATTTGCCTCCTAAAAAAAACTCCCAAATGAAATAGAAATATTATAGCCCAAATCCAGAATTCTAGAATCAAGGGATAAATGGAGCAAGAAACCTGAAAAAAAGAATTCAAGTACTAAGAAGCCATTCTCAAAATCACACTTGATTTAGCAACCACTATAATAAAGGAGTATAGAAATCGAAATGTGATATTCCAGAAAGCTTACAACAAAGAAAAATTTAATTAACAAATATTAGTATAATTCTACAAAAGGAAAAAAAAAAAGGACTTATTTAGAAGTCTTCTAATCTTTCCTGGTAAAAAGACTAAATATGAGTAGAAACATTGAAATGTGAACATAAGATCCAAGAGAAACATAAAAAGATACACTAAAGCAATCAAATAACAAACTAAATAAAGATAAGTTGTATTATAATATGGGGAGATTGTACATATATTCCTTCAGATCCCATAATTGAAGAGAGGAAAAGTATAAGAAAATAGAATGGTGAATTTCACAATTAACTATTATATTTCTGAATGTGAATGGGATGAACTCACCTGAGAAACAGAAGAGGATAGCAGAATGGATTAAAAATCATAATACAATAATAATCTGCTTATAAGAAATACACTTGAAATATAAAGATTCATAGAGAATTAAAATCAGGGAATAAAGCAAAATTTACTATGCTTCAAATAAAGTTAAAAAAGCAAAGATAGCAAAGTTTATAGATAGAACCTTGAGATTATTGAGTGGGAATAGAAAACAGTTTACATTATCTCAGATGAGTAAAACGCCTTTATAAAAATTGATCATTAGGTCATAAAAATCTCTCAGACAAATACAGAGAAGCAAAAATATTGAGTGTATCATTTAATAGACCACAAAATAATAAAATTATATTCAAGAAGAAACAATTAAAATTATTAATTGATATATAATTTAATTCTAAAGAAGAGCTGGTCAAAAATACATTAGAGGAACAGTTGATAATTTCACCAAAAATAATAAATATAATGAGCCAACACATAAAATTTTGGAGGATACAACCAAAGCAATCCTAAAGTCATATATTTATATGTAAACAATTTATAAATAAAAGAGAGAAAGTATAGGCATACAACTAAAAAAATAAACCTAAAAAAATCTACAGGTTAAAAATCTTTCAGTACAAAAATATAAATCCTGAAAAATCAAAGAGATTAACATAATTTAAACCAACAAAACAAAATTGAATTTACATATAAAACTAAGAGCTGTTTATAAATCAGCAAGAAAGACAAACTATTAAGTAACATTATTTTTATCTTCTTTTGTTAAATAAGTGTTTATTGTTATCCTCTGTTTCTTATGTCATTGTAGTTAGCCCCAGTATCCTTTCCCCTCCTTCTCCAGGAGAACCATTTCATATAATAGGTTTTGTAAGAGAAAAAAAAATCAGCACAACTGATCAATAAATTGAAGAAGTCCAAAAAATGTGTAACACTTGGACTTCCCATCTACTCAAAGGGGAGGGAGATTTGGGAGAGTCTTCTCATATTTCTTCATATAAGTCATGTTTGATTTTTATAATTCTGTAACTTTAACTTTGAGGGAGGAGTTGTATTCTTTCCATTTAAACTGTTATAGTTATTGTGTATTTTGGTTTTCTTGGTTCTTATTTCACTCACTGCATTAGTTCTTTTAGATCTTTCTATTTCTCTGTATTTATCATTTCTTATAACATTAAATCCCATTACATTGATGTTCCACAATTATTTAGTCATTGCCCAATGAGTGGTACATAGTCTTCTTTGTTAACATAAAAAAGTGCTGCTAGAATTATTTTGTTGTGTATGGGGACTTTCTTCTTATTGATTGTTTCCTTGGGGCATAATTTTGTTATTATTTTTATCAAGTTCCATAAAGTATTTCCTAGATAATTTGATTGGCATAGTATGAAAAGTATAAATTAACTTTGCATGTATAGTTTTTATTGTATTGGCATGGCCCAGCCATGAACATTGAAAATTTCTTCAGTTATTAAGCTGTTCTTTATTTCTGTAAATACTTACAATACATATAACTTTGTAATTCAATCAATCAATATTTTTTGTTCAATTGTTTCAATTATGTCCGATTCTTCGTGACCTCATTTGGGATTTTCTTGACAAAGATACTGGAGTGGTTTGCCATTTAGTTCTCTAGCTATTTTACAGATGGTAAAAATTGAGGCAAACAGAGTTAAGTGATTTGAAGGGCTCACATGGCTAGGAAATGTCTGAGGTTGGATTAGAACTCAGGTTTTCCTGACACCAGGCCTGACTCTCTATCCTCTGTGTCACTTCATTGCCCTACAATGCCTAATAGATGGCAGGTACTGTGCTATGTGCAAATGATACAAAAAGAGGCAAAAAGCAGACAGACCTTTCCTTCAAGGAGCTCACAATCTTATGAGAGAGACAACAAACAAATAAATACAAATGGGTTAAATACAAGAGAAATAGGAAATAATTAACACAGAAAGGAACTAGAATTAAGAGAGGTTAGCAAATACTTACATAAAATATGAGATTTTAGTTGAGACTTAAAGGAAGTCAAGGAAGACAATAGGCAGAGATAAAGAAGGAGAGAATTCTCATAAACACAACTAGAGAAAATGTCTAGAACTGAGAGAAACACATATTCATGCTAAATTTACATTTAATTAAACCATTCAAGACAGTAAAATCCTGGGGAACAGAAGGGGGGAGCAGAGACTTGATTTTGAGCCTCAGTTTCCTAATCTCTCAAATATAGAGTTGGAATGAATGATCTTAAACATTTATTTCAGATATGGATATACTATTTGTGTCAATATTCATATAATATCACATTTCCATTCTAGAGATATTTATGTATGTTTTTCCCTTGTTCCAATAACAGCACAACTCTGGAGCATTAAATTAATGGTGTGGATAATTTCATTAATAATGACCAAAATGTGCTGATGAGCATGGCAGGCAGAGCTGTCAATCACTTCACAGCTTGGAGCGCTCATTTTGAATTTCTTCCCTTTTATGGTTCCCAGGGATCAGCCACATGGTACAGTGGATAGAACCCTGGACTTGAAAACAAGAAGACTCATCTAAATAAGTTCAAATCTCATCTGAGAAACTTGTTGGTTTAAGTGATGCTGGGTAAGTTAATTAACTTTTTGCCTCATTTTTCTCATCTGTAAAAATGAGCTAGAGAAGGAAATAGCAAACCACTCTAGTATCTTGACAAAGAAAACCCCAAATAGGGTAATGAAGAGTCAGATAGGACTGAACTACTGAAATGACAGAACAGTAACTATTTTCCCAAAGTTATAGATTTGGTTTTCTTTTCAAGTCCAGTATGCACTGTTCTGCTGTCTTCCATGAAAAAGGAAAAAATGCAGCCTACTTCTAATACTCATTTCCATGGTTTCATAATACTTAAATTTCAAGGAAATCAGAAAGAATAAAGAATAACAACTCTCTTCTCTCTTGGGAAAATTATTAATTCTAATAAGCTCTCATCTCTATTAAATTAAACTCCCTTGATAGTTTGCACTTCTAAAAATCATCCTCATTGAGTTTATATAACCTCAGTATATCTTCACCCTTCCAGCTTAGAATGCCTCTTTTGCTGTCTTCCCTATTTACATTCAATACAACTGTCACAGATTTGAAGACTACCTATTTTTAATTTAGTTCCCAATATGTAAGATGAAAATCCCACAAATAAATACTGCTTAAAGAGATGACAAGACTAATGATGGGCACTCAGTCTGCCTTCAGGAGGGACTTTTCCCTTTTCTCATTCACTAGTGAGCAGGCAAAGTTTAGGAAGCAGATGAAGATAGATGAATTCTGGAGCAGGTCCCCACTACAGCACAGTACCCAGAAGATCCTTAAGCTAGTCTCCTCTATACCTTCATGCTAAATTAGCTCTTGCAATCTTTAAACTGCATCACTTTTTGAAAAAAAATTTTGGTCCCTCCTGAGAAACTTTTGTCAGTCATCCCATTGTGCAATCCATAAGTTAAGGCTGCTGAGTATTCCCAGGTAGTCCTGCATCACCACTATTCTCTGCCATCTAGTAACTTATTTAATACTAATTTTCACTCTCTCTTCCCTATAGTTTTATGCATAAGAGAAAATTCCAAGCCTTCCACTGTTCAACTATTCAACTGTTTTCTCTTTGAATTTTTCCTTTAAATTTAACTAGTTCAGGGAACTGAGGCTAGGTATTGATGCAACTCTGGCCATCTAGGTACAAAGTAGTCAGGATACAAGAGGATGGAGGTCTCCCCGAAGCTTTAGACGATAAATTAGCAGCATAAAACAATATTAGAAAGCTATGTCCAACTGAAACAATGTTTTTCTTGAATAAAATCTCTCTCTTACTCTGAATATACTTCTACTATGACTGAGTCCAACTTTTGTTAACTATTCAATGAATTACAAGCCTCTCATTTCATTCCAGTTTTGGATATAAACTACAAAAGGATTGTACTGGATTGGGTCAGTCCATTACAAAAGGGATACATTTCTCTAACAATCAAAGGTCTCTAACAATCAAGAAAAATCTAACAATCAAGCTCCATCCCACCAATGACCATAACCTTCAATTTTACCTCATGATTTTCCATCATCTCACATGCAGCCTTACCAATAGAGGCTCACACACTCCCTCCCCCCCACCCCTCGCCACTAGGGTTCTAATCACTGTGGTGCCTTACAAGTGATAAAACTGAGGCAAACAGAGTTATGTGACTTGCCGAGGTTCACATGGCTAGAAAATGTCTGAGGCTGAATGTGGGCAATATTGTCCTTTCTCCTACTGTCCCTTCTTTTGGTCTGAATTCTCCCTATATTGTTTGACTGTTCTTTCATCTCAGGTGAAAATATTGTTAGTTATAGCTCAGGTTTCTGATTTCCCCCCTCTCTTCTCTCTCCCATTTCCCTGCTCTACACACACACACACACACACACACACACACACACAAACACACATACACACTCTGTTTCTCTTTCTCAGTCTTTGTTGTTCTATCTATATGTGGTTTCATAAGAAAGAAAAGTAAGCTTTTCTTGAGGTATATAAAAATTAAATGAGGAGAGAAATTATAATATATTCCTTTTTTTAGTTAGGGTTGGAAAGCCATTTGATTAGTAGTGAGAGCTCTTTCGTTAATTCAAGGTGTTGAGAATAACTATTAGAGATGCAGTAAATTCCCCTCTTCCAATGAAATATAGAAGATAGAAACATTTAAACATTCTGACAAATCATATTCAGTTGAACTAGAAACTCGTATATGTGTGTGTGTGTGTGTGTGTGTGTGTGTGTGTGTGTGTGTATACATTATGTGTGTTGAGATTTTCTTGCTTTTTAAAAAATTGTTAACTGGATTTTCCATTAACATCATTTTCCATTGCTCTTCCCCACAAGGCCAAATTCACAAAAGAAAATTCCACCCTTTCAATACCTTCAACTTGTACCTCCCCCATTAAAATTGTTTCCTCTAACCACCAGTTCCATATTAATTTACAAAGAAAATGTAGCCAAACTTAAAGCGGCATTCTGTCAGATATCCTGTATTTATATGTGAATGTGTGGGATTTTTTTTTCCCTCCTTCTCCCCTGAGATGCATAAACTCTCATCAGTCACTGCTTAAATGGTTCTCTAAATGCAGCCTTTTACAGCTCTTTCATAACTGTATGAAAACTAGCTTTAAATATTCCTTTGCCGGCTATTTAGACAAGTTTCTTAGAAGACTGAAAGAAAAATACTTTATTAGAAAAACTCACTGAAATTCTGCATTGTATTTAATGGGAAGCAGGCGATTCACAAATGGTATTTTTTTTCCTTTTTCTCCCCTCTGTTAATTTCAGTTTCTTAGAAGAAAGATAAGCCTGATGAGGTATAATATAAAATAAATCAGAAGAAACAAGACATCAACAGAAAGCAGTTTTCCTATATGTTCATTATATTTTTCATTCTTTTCATATGACTGCTCTAAATGTACACTCACACGCACACATGCACACACTCCAAGGAATCCTGAGAGTCAAATAGGAAATGAGATGTTCCAGGAGCACCAAAACACTTCCATGCATTTAACCATTACTTTCTCTCAGACTCTGATGGAGATCAAGATCCAGAGTCCAAGTTTCCTGGGAACTGCAGTGCTCCAGGCCATCATTCCTGCTTTTAACCAGTCATCCTCAATTGGACCAAATGTTATTGATAAGGAGTCTGTCATAACTATCATCACCAACACCAATGGTCATCAACAGACAGGTAAGCCCATAACTCTGGGAATGAAATCAAAGGGAAATTCTAACCTTTTAATACCTTCAACATTTTTTCCCATTTGAAAAAAAAAATCTTCACAATAAAAGCATTTTCTCTAACAGCTATTTCTAGATGCATTTAGAAAGAAAATATAGTCAAACAAAATAGAAATTATCAGATATCATATATTTGGGAATGATCTCTTCTTCAGACTATCAATTATCTTGCTAGATATCCTGAGGAAAAATTCTCATGGAAATAAGGCCATTCCTGTTCCAATGGTCCTGAGATGAAGAGCTATCCTGTACCCAGAGAGAGGACTATGGGGACTAAGTGAGGATCACAACATAGTATTTTTACTTCTTGTTGCTGTTTGCTTGCATTTTGTTTTCTTTCCCATTTTTCCCTTTTTGATCTGATTTTTCTTGTGCAGTATGTTAATTGTGGAAATATGTATAAAGGAAATGCACACGTTTAACATATATTGGATTACTTGCAATATGGGAGAAGGGGTGGAGGGAAGGGAGGGAGAAAATAAATTTGGAATACAAGGTTTTACAAGGGTGAATGTTGAAAACTATTTATGCATATGTTTTGAAAATAAAAAAGCTTTTATATATATATATATATATATATATATATATATATATATATATTAAAGATATAAGACCTATCAACTGCTCTTCCTGGTACTATAGACCCCAGCTTCTTAAACTGTGGATCATGACCCCATATGGAGCCTTATAACTAAATGCAAGGGTTGTGAAATCATAATTTATTATCAGTAATTTTTTTTAATTTGTATACCTCTTTTATATACCTATATATTCAAGGTTGTATAAAAATTTCTTTAGTGAAAAGGGGGTCACAAGTGGAAAACATTTAAGAAGCCCTGTATAGACTACATGTCTTCAGAGCCACAGGGAAGACCAGGGAAAGAAAGTCCTCACCAGTGAAGTCCTTGGCATTGTCAATCAAATGGTTTCACCACCGAAATATATATGGTATCAACCATTGAAATTATATTAAAGGAAATACATTACCATCTGCTTTGCAGCTGCATCCTAAGGACTCCTGGGTCTTACCATCTGTCTTAAAACCTAAGCCCCCATATGTAATTATCTCCCCCCTCCCATTAGAACAACAACTCCTTGAGAAGAGAAGCTGTCTTGCTTTGCTATTTATATCTCTAGCATTTATCAGAGTCATTCATTCTGTGATTTCATGGGATAAAGAACTACCCTTTGCCAATGAAGATCAGAACCTTCTCTTCAACTTACAGTATTAGAGAATTTCCTGGAGCTCTGAGAGGTTCATTGACTTTCTCTAAGTCACATAATTCATATATGTCAGTAGCAGTCTATATGACATACATAGACATACATGCCACATAGCATATATGTCATACTACATGCGACAGTAGTATATGTCACATCCATAACTCTCTGCCCTTGAGACCAATTCTGTTCTCACTGCCTGCTGCTTCTCTTGTGAATATAATGACTTCAGTATGGTGCTGTCAAACTATAATTTCTATTTTTTATATAATCTTCCAATTGACCAATAAAGAACATTTTGTGGTGACTTAGGTTCAAAACCCAGCTTTATCAATATTTTAAGTGAACATCAGTTTGCTCATTTTTAACACCAAAGAGTAGCACTAAATGGTCTAAAAGCTCTCTCTAAGCTCTTAAAGTCTATGTGATCTATCGATTTCTATGACACACTCAGCTCTCAAATATCTACAAAGAGGCATTGGAGTCCACCACTCTGATTTAAAAGGACTTCAAAGAAGAATTAAATAAGTCAGTTACTGGTGAAAGCATTATACTCTTTTATTTGATGTGTTCAAGGGCAGCCTTGTGGATCTAGTTAAGTCACCCAAAGGAGCATGGAGGAGATGAGAAATAAAGGATTTCCTGCCCTAAGCAGGGCAGGAAAGAGCAAAGAAGGGATATAACCAGGGATATCACCAGAAGTTCATGGATTTCAGATCAAGGCAAGAGAAAGGATTCCATGATAGCCTTTGTGAGAGACAGTATACAGTACCTAGTGCATCATTATACTAAGTTCTTGACACTCTCATAGTTACTCCAAGCAGCACAGTAACGCTAGGAAACTGAACACAGCTAGATGTTTTATATGAAGGAGAGGTATTATATGGATGGATATATCTGATTGGCTTCCTACTTTGATCAGAGGCAGAGCAGTACCAATTTCCTAGGATGTTCTAAGCATGTAGTTTGGCAGATTTGTGGCATAGATTTAAGATATCTAGGTTCCCAACATGCCAGCTTTCAGGAAAAGTGCAGGACAAGTTGGCAGAGTGACCAGGTAAAGAAAGAAAAAGGTCTGGATTTTCAAGAACTACAATAGAAGAAGAATAGAGGAGAAGAGTAGAAATAGCATAGGGAAGTAGAAATCCACAGATGATGGTTCCAATCTTTCAGATGATTTAAAAGAGCAAATAGAAACAACACTAATCAATATTTTTTATCCTTTTAATTCTCTGACTTATTCAGTTAGAAGAATTGATAGGCAGTGAAATATCCAAAAGGCAAACAAAAACAGGAGAGCTAATTGTCAAGTCCTAGAGAGTTAACTGGATTTGTGAGAATCCATTTTTCTTTATTCTGAATGAGGTATAATAATGTGTTAACTTTAAATATAACTTTCTAACTTTTTAAATGCTATATTCTTTTATAAAGTTGGATATATATTAATTATTCAAAATTCACATTTTTTATAAATTAAAATGATTAAACTTTTTGTGCCAAATGTTTATAGCATCTTTTTTAAAAATTTTATCAATATATTTGTTTCCAGACAAGAGACAGATGATAACAAATACCTCTAGAAGCTATATTCCACTAAAATGAAATATAGTCCACCCAGTTTGTTTATCAGCTGTTAACAGAGAGAAAGCATATGTCCTTTAACCTTGAAAGTATGGTGCTAACATTGACTTTTCTTTTGGACAAATTTTTTCACACTCCATGTTGACTAAATTTACATTGCTGCAGCTGACATGTCTATTATTCTCTGGGCTCTAATTTCTTCATTCTGCTTCATTGCATACAAGTCTTCTCACACTTTTCAGAATTAATCATATTTGCTGTTCTTCATTTACCAATGCATGGAGATGATTCTGCTTCCTCAAATGCTATGCCAGTAGAACTCAAATTCTGTCTATTTTATGTCTGAACTTACATTGTTGTAATTTTTTAAAATAATAGCTTTTTATTTTCAAAATACATGCAAAGATAGTTTTCAGCATTTTTGTTTCTTGTGTTTCAAATTTTTCTCCCTCCCTTATCCCCCTTCTTTAGACATCAAGTAATACAATATATGTTAAACATGTGCAATTATTCTATGTTGTATTTTTTAAAGAGCAGACTAGCTAAATGTAAAAAATTCATGCCTCCAGAAAATTAGCAATGTTGTTATGATTCTTTTGACAATGGCATTCCATAATTGAACAAAAATATAAAATAGCCCTTATTCCCATTTTATGTCCCTTTGCTTATACAGTAGTGGTATTTGGTGCTAAAATTCATAAAAATTGTAAAACGTCTACAAACATTAATATAATTGTTGCTAAATTTAGTTTAGGGCAACTAGTGGCAACAGTGGAAAGAGTAATGGGCCTGGAGTCAGGAAAACTCATCTTTATAAATTCTTTCCTCATACACTTATTAACTATATAACCCTGGTAAGTCATTTAACTTTGTTTGCCTTCATTTCTTCATCTATAAAATAAGCTGGAGGGAATTGCAGCCATCCTAATATTTCTGCCAAGAAAATCTAAAATGAGGTCACAAAATGTCAGACATGAGTGAAAAATGACTGAATGACAGTCTTAGATTGAGCTGTTTGTCCAGTGATCACTGATTTGACACATTACAGAAGCAATTGAAATATGTCCAAATTGACATTTTCTGTCTAAATGAAGGCAAATGACACAAAGCAGTTACAACTAAATAGAAGTTTGGCTTGCAGGTTCTCCTCTAAGAAGAGGAAAAAAGATTTCAAGAGATCATTTTCATCATGCACCCAAAGGCAAAAAGAAATATAATTTCATGGGACATTTGATCATCTGACCTTATGGCTCTCAAAACAACTGCTAGTACACTCCACTCTTCCCCCCAGCATTAAGATAGATATAGATTTATATGAGAACATCTGTTATAGCAGAAGAAGAATGGATGGATGAATGAAAGAATGAGTGAAAAGGTAATAATTAATCATTTACTATGTACTAAGCAGAATGCTAAACTCTGAAGACACAAATACAAAAGCAACAACTGTGTCGTTAAGGAGTTTTCATTCTAATGAGAAAAACAATACTCAAAGGGAAATGGTGGGCAGGGAGAGTCATTTTGGTCCAGAAAATTATTGGGACAATGAGTAGGGTCACTTAGAAAGAGATCATAATCTCTGATAGTAACATATGGTTTTTAAGAAACAAACAACCACATACAGTTCTTAAAAATCGAGTAGATAAAACATAATTTTTTTCTTCAAGCTGCCCCAAAAGCTATAGTCCTGAGTAAACCCACTGTCATTGCAGCTGGTCTGATAAGGATATTATCCAATGGGAATTCAAGGAGACAAACAAATAATTAGTCATTAAAAGGCTACTAGTTCACATTAGACTGGAATACAAGGTTGACTAAAGGTGCTGTTTGAGAGGCAAGGAAAGCATCAGAGCAATTTTGTAACTCTCTTTTTTTGTTATATATAGAGAGAGAAAGATTGATGGGAAAAAGAAAAGAGTGGCAAGCACCTGATCAGTCATGCACTCCATAACATTCTGGAGTGCTATCTAAACCAGATTAAAAATGCAATTAGAAAATATTTAACAAAATAAAAGCAATGAAAGTATACC